>NC_091288.1:222220138-222586189 GCF_032444005.1 Ranitomeya imitator | reverse complement strand
GCCCTATATACCGGCCACGCACTGACTCCAGGATTGTAGATCCCAGTGATGAGGGGACACACCGTGATCTAACATGTCACCACACAGCACAGTGATATCTGTAGCCCTATATACCGGCCACGCACTGACTCCAGGATTGTAGACCCCTGTGATGAGGGGACACACGCGATCTAACATGTCACCACACAGCACGGTGATATCTGTAGCTTTATATACCGGCCACGTACTGACTCCAGGATTGTAGACCCCTGTGATGAGTGGACACACCGTGATCTAACATGTCACCACACAGCACAGTGATATCTGTAGCCCTATATACCGGCCACGCACTGACTCCAGGATTGTAGACCCCTGTGATGAGAGGACACACCGCGATCTAACATCTCACCACACAGCACAGTGAGGATCTGTAGCCCTATATACCGGCCACACACTGACTCCAGGATTGTAGACCCCTGTGATGAGGGGACACACCGCGATCTAACATGTCACCACACAGCACGGTGATATCTGTAGCCCTATATACCGGCCACGCACTGACTCCAGGATTGTAGACCCCTGTGATGAGGACACACACCGCGATCTAACATGTCACCACACAGCACAGTGATATCTGTAGCCCTATATACCGGCCACGTACTGACTCCAGGATTGTAGACCCCTGTGATGAGTGGACACACCGCGATCTAACATGTCACCACACAGCACAGTGATATATGTAGCCCTATATACCGGCCACACACTGACTCCAGGATTGTAGACCCCTGTGATGAGAGGACACACCGTGATCTAACATGTCACCACACAGCACAGTGATATCTGTAGTCCTATATACCGGCCACGTACTGACTCCAGGATTGTAGACCCCTGTGATGAGAGGACACACCGCGATCTAACATGTCACCACACAGCACGGTGATATCTGTATCCCTATATACCGGCCCCTCACTGACTCCAGGATTGTAGACCCCTGTGATGAGTGGACACACCGCGATCTAACATGTCACCACACAGCACAGTGATATCTGTAGCCCTATATACCGGCCCCTCACTGACTCCAGGATTGTAGACCCCTGTGATGAGTGGACACACCGCGATCTAACATGTCACCACACAGCACACTGATATCTGTAGCCCTATATACCAGCCACGCACTGACTCCAGGATTGTAGACCCCTGTGATGAGGGGACACACCGTGATCTAACATGTCACCACACAGCACAGTGATATCTGTAGCCCTATATACCGGCCACGCACTGATTCCAGGATTGTAGACCCCTGTGATGAGGGAACACACCGTGATCTAACATGTCACCACACAGCACAGTGATATCTGTAGCCCTATATACCGGCCCCTCACTGACTCCAGGATTGTAGACCCCTGTGATGAGGGAACACACCGTGATCTAACATGTCACCACACAGCACAGTGATATCTGTAGCCCTATATACCGGCCCCTCACTGACTCCAGGATTGTAGACCCCTGTGATGAGGGGACACACCGCGATCTAACATGTCACCACACAGCACAGTGATATCTGTAGCCCTATATACCGGCCACGCACTGACTCCAGGATTGTAGACCCCTGTGATGAGGGGACACACCGCGATCTAACATGTCACCACACAGCACGGTGATATCTGTAGCCCTATATACCGGCCACGCACTGACTCCAGGATTGTAGACCCCTGTGATGAGGGGACACACCGCGATCTAACATGTCACCACACAGCACGGTGATATCTGTAGCCCTATATACCGGCCACGCACTGACTCCAGGATTGTAGACCCCTGTGATGAGTGGACACACCGTGATCTAACATGTCACCACACAGCACAGTGATATCTGTAGCCCTATATACCGGCCACACACTGACTCCAGGATTGTAGACCCCTGTGATGAGGGGACACACCGCGATCTAACATGTCACCACACAGCACAGTGATATCTGTAGCCCTATATACCGGCCACACACTGACTCCAGGATTGTAGACCTCTGTGATGAGGGGACACACCGCGATCTAACATGTCACCACACAGCACGGTGATATCTGTATCCCTATATACCGGCCACGCACTGACTCCAGGATTGTAGACCCCTGTGATGAGTGGACACACCGCGATCTAACATGTCACCACACAGCACGGTGATATCTGTAGCCCTATATACCGGCCACACACTGACTCCAGGACTGTAGACCCCTGTGATGAGGGGACACACCGCGATCTAACATGTCACCACACAGCACAGTGATATCTGTAGCCCTATATACCGGCCACACACTGACTCCAGGATTGTAGACCCCTGTGATGAGGGGACACACCGTGATCTAACATGTCACCACACAGCACGGTGATATCTGTAGCTCTATATACCGGCCACACACTGACTCCAGGATTGTAGACCCCTGTGATGAGGGGACACACCGCGATCTAACATGTCACCACACAGCACAGTGATATCTGTAGCCCTATATACTGGCCACGCACTGACTCCAGGATTGTAGACCCCTGTGATGAGGGGACACACCGCGATCTAACATGTCACCACACAGCACAGTGATATCTGTAGCCCTATATACCGGCCACGCACTGACTCCAGGATTGTAGACCCCTGTGATGAGGGGACACACCGCGATCTAACATGTCACCACACAGCACAGTGATATCTGTAGCCCTATATACCGGCCACGCACTGACTCCAGGATTGTAGACCCCTGTGATGCTCGTTAGTGGACACACCGTGATCTAACATGTCACCACACAGCACGGTGATATCTGTATCCCTATATACCGGCCACACACTGACTCCAGGATTGTAGACCCCTGTGATGAGGGGACACACCGTGATCTAACATGTCACCACACAGCACAGTGATATCTGTAGCCCTATATACCGGCCACACACTGACTCCAGGATTGTAGACCCCTGTGATGAGGGGACACACCGCGATCTAACCTGTCACCACACAGCACAGTGATATCTGTAGCCCTATATACCGGCCACGCACTGACTCCAGGATTGTAGACCCCTGTGATGAGGGGACACACCGCGATCTAACATGTCACCACACAGCACAGTGATATCTGTAGCCCTATATACCGGCCACGCACTGACTCCAGGATTGTAGACCCCTGTGATGAGGGGACACACCGCGATCTAACATGTCACCACACAGCACAGTGATATCTGTAGCTCTATATACCGGCCACGCACTGACTCCAGGATTGTAGACCCCTGTGATGAGTGGACACACCGCGATCTAACATGTCACCACACAGCACAGTGATATCTGTAGCCCTATATACCGGCCACGCACTGACTCCAGGATTGTAGACCCCTGTGATGAGGGGACACACCGCGATCTAACATGTCACCACACAGCACAGTGATATCTGTAACCCTATATACCGGCCACGCACTGACTCCAGGATTGTAGACCCCTGTGATGAGGACACACACCGTGATCTAACATGTCACCACACAGCACAGTGATATCTGTAGCCCTATATACCGGCCACGCACTGACTCCAGGATTGTAGACCCCTGTGATGAGTGGACACACCGTGATCTAACATGTCACCATACAGCACAGTGATATCTGTAGCCCTATATACCGGCCACACACTGACTCCAGGATTGTAGACCCCTGTGATGAGGACACACACCGTGATCTAACATGTCACCACACAGCACAGTGATATCTGTAGCCCTATATACCGGCCACGCACTGACTCCAGGATTGTAGACCCCTGTGATGAGAGGACACACCGCGATCTAACATGTCACCACACAGCACAGTGATATCTGTAGCCCTATATACCGGCCACGCACTGACTCCAGGATTGTAGACCCCTGTGATGAGGGGACACACCGCGATCTAACATGTCACCACACAGCACAGTGATATCTGTAGCTCTATATACCGGCCACGCACTGACTCCAGGATTGTAGACCCCTGTGATGAGTGGACACACCGCGATCTAACATGTCACCACACAGCACAGTGATATCTGTAGCCCTATATACCGGCCACGCACTGACTCCAGGATTGTAGACCCCTGTGATGAGGGGACACACCGCGATCTAACATGTCACCACACAGCACAGTGATATCTGTAGCCTTATATACCGGCCACACCCTGACTCCAGGATTGTAGACCCCTGTGATGAGTGGACACACCGCGATCTAACATGTCACCACACAGCACGGTGATATCTGTAGCCCTATATACCGGCCACGCACTGACTCCAGGATTGTAGACCCCTGTGATGAGGGGACACACCGCGATCTAACATGTCACCACACAGCACAGTGATATCTGTAGCCCTATATACCGGCCACGCACTGACTCCAGGATTGTAGACCCCTGTGATGAGGGGACACACCGCGATCTAACATGTCACCACACAGCACAGTGATATCTGTAGCCCTATATACCGGCCACGTACTGACTCCAGGATTGTAGACCCCTGTGATGAGCGGACACACCGCGATCTAACATGTCACCACACAGCACAGTGATATCTGTAGCCCTATATACCGGCCACGCACTGACTCCAGGATTGTAGACCCCTGTGATGAGTGGACACACCGCGATCTAACATGTCACCACACAGCACAGTGATATCTGTAGCCCTATATACCGGCCACACACTGACTCCAGGATTGTAGACCCCTGTGATGAGTGGACACACCGCGATCTAACATGTCACCACACAGCACAGTGATATCTGTAGCCCTATATACCGGCCACGCACTGACTCCAGGATTGTAGACCCCTGTGATGAGGGGACACACCGCGATCTAACCTGTCACCACACAGCACAGTGATATCTGTAGCCCTATATACCGGCCACGCACTGACTCCAGGATTGTAGACCCCTGTGATGAGTGGACACACCGTGATCTAACATGTCACCACACAGCACAGTGATATCTGTAGCCCTATATACCGGCCACGCACTGACTCCAGGATTGTAGAGCCCTGTGATGAGTGGACACACCGCGATCTAACATGTCACCACACAGCACAGTGATATCTGTAGCCCTATATACCGGCCACGCACTGACTCCAGGATTGTAGACCCCTGTGATGCTCGTTAGTGGACACACCGTGATCTAACATGTCACCACACAGCACGGTGATATCTGTATCCCTATATACCGGCCACACACTGACTCCAGGATTGTAGACCCCTGTGATGAGGGGACACACCGCGATCTAACCTGTCACCACACAGCACAGTGATATCTGTAGCCCTATATACCGGCCACACACTGACTCCAGGATTGTAGACCCCTGTGATGAGGGGACACACCGTGATCTAACATGTCACCACACAGCACAGTGATATCTGTAGCCCTATATACCGGCCACACACTGACTCCAGGATTGTAGACCCCTGTGATGAGGGGACACACCGCGATCTAACCTGTCACCACACAGCACAGTGATATCTGTAGCCCTATATACCGGCCACGCACTGACTCCAGGATTGTAGACCCCTGTGATGAGGGGACACACCGCGATCTAACATGTCACCACACAGCACAGTGATATCTGTAGCCCTATATACCGGCCACGCACTGACTCCAGGATTGTAGACCCCTGTGATGAGTGGACACACCGTGATCTAACATGTCACCACACAGCACAGTGATATCTGTAGCCCTATATACCGGCCACGCACTGACTCCAGGATTGTAGACCCCTGTGATGAATGGACACACCGTGATCTAACATGTCACCACACAGCACAGTGATATCTGTAGCCCTATATACCGGCCACGCACTGACTCCAGGATTGTAGACCCCTGTGATGAGGGGACACACCGCGATCTAACATGTCACCACACAGCACAGTGATATCTGTAGCCCTATATACCGGCCACGCACTGACTCCAGGATTGTAGACCCCTGTGATGAGGGGACACACCGCGATCTAACCTGTCACCACACAGCACAGTGATATCTGTAGCCCTATATACCGGCCACGCACTGACTCCAGGATTGTAGACCCCTGTGATGAGTGGACACACCGCGATCTAACATGTCACCACACAGCACAGTGATATCTGTAGCCCTATATACCGGCCACACACTGACTCCAGGATTGTAGACCCCTGTGATGAGAGGACACACCGTGATCTAACATGTCACCACACAGCACAGTGATATCTGTAGCCCTATATACCGGCCACACACTGACTCCAGGATTGTAGACCCCTGTGATGAGGGGACACACCGCGATCTAACATGTCACCACACAGCACGGTGAGGATCTGTAGCCCTATATACCGGCCACACACTGACTCCAGGATTGTAGACCCTGTGATGAGTGGACACACCACGATCTAACATGTCACCACACAGCACAGTGATATCTGTAGCCCTATATACCGGCCACACACTGACTCCAGGATTGTAGACCCCTGTGATGAGGGGACACACCGTGATCTAACATGTCACCACACAGCACAGTGATATCTGTAGCCCTATACACCGGCCACGCACTGACTCCAGGATTGTAGACCCCTGTGATGAGGGGACACACTGCGATCTAACATGTCACCACACAGCACAGTGATATCTGTAGCCCTATATACCGGCCACGCACTGACTCCAGGATTGTAGACCCCTGTGATGAGGGGACACACCGCGATCTAACATGTCACCACACAGCACAGTGATATCTGTAGCTCTATATACCGGCCCCTCACTGACTCCAGGATTGTAGACCCCTGTGATGAGGGAACACACTGCGATCTAACATGTCACCACACAGCACAGTGATATCTGTAGCCCTATATACCGGCCACGCACTGACTCCAGGATTGTAGACCCCTGTGATGCTAGTTAGTGGACACACCGCGATCTAACATGTCCCTTCTGTCACATTATTTTCAGGGTTCCATCATTTCTGTCCAGGACGATTTCATGAGTTTTATTTTAGAAAAAATTCTATAGAAGCGTGGTGGAAAAGCAATGTCTGACTTTCATCTGTTCATTTTCTTAGATTTTTTATTTATTATCAGTTTTGTCAGATTCAAGTTATTTTTGTGACCATTGTGGGTTTTTCTGTCATTTAACGAGAGATACCAACAATTTTGACCACGTGTGTAGGTCTACCCACAGACACAACAACCATAGCTCCTACTAATCCTGAGGCACTGCAGAGCCGGCAGTAAGTCGGAGCCGGCCGTGGCTACAGCCGCCGCTCAGTGACTGAAGCCAGAGACTGCCGGGGGGAGTAAAGGGTTAATTTCTTCCCGGGAGCTGGGGCTGCCTCAAGGCTTTAGAATATTATTAACCTGCAGATTAACCCCATATTTGCAGGATAATTTTTATATTACAGATTCCCTTTAAGTTCTCAAAGCTATAAAACCAAGAGAAGTGTATGACTTACACGTTCCACGTAGGAAGATTGCTGCTCTGCAGGAGGAATGTGAGGACCATGCGATTCCTCTAAAAATGGATCATAAACGGCTCCTCTCTTCTGGAAAGAAATTAGATTAAAGGGAATTTGTCAACAGGTTTTTGCTACCTGATCTATAAGAAGCATGGCGGGGCAGAGACCAGATTCCACTGATGTGTCACTTTCTAGAATGTGACCTGATGTTTCCACAAAATCAGTGTTTTATCAGTAGGAGATGATCACTGGAGGATTGGGTGTCTCATGCCACCTGGTTATCCATCTTTGTTTAACCCCTTCCTAAATACTAATTTGCAGCATTCAGTCAATGTACAATGTATGAAGAAAGCTGCCAGAGTATTCTGGGTGCAAGAAATAAAGGACTCACAGCTCTGCTAGATCTGCTACAGAGAAAACAGGGATTGTAGCAAAACTACAGCAAGTAGCCCCATAAGTGACAATTCACGGGAACACGATCTCTACGATATATCATCCTGTTCTCAGATGACATAGTGTAAGGCTGCTGACAAGTCCTGTTAGCAAAATATCATCCTAGGTCTATACTGGATGTATCATAGATGATATATTACCCCAGGTCTATACCAGATGTATCATAGATGAAATATTACACCGGGTCTATACAGGATGTATCATAGATGACATATTACCCTGGGTCTATACCAGATGTATCATAGATGACATATTACCCGGGTCTATACCGGATGTATCATAGATGACATATTACCCGGGTCTATACCGGATGTATCATAGATGACATATTACCCGGGTCTATACCGGATGTATCATAGATGACATATTACCCGGGTCTATACCAGATGTATCATAGATGACATATTACCCCGGGTCTATACCGGATGTATCATAGATGACATATTACCCCGGGTCTATACCGGATGTATCATAGGTGACATATTACCCCAGGTCTATACCGGATCTATCATAGATGACATATTACCCCGGGTCTACACCGGATGTATCATAGATGACATATTACCCCAGGTCTATACCGGATGAATCATAGATGACATATTACCCCGGGTCTACACCGGATGTATCATAGATGACATATTACCCCAGGTCTATACCGGATGTATCATAGATGACATATTACCCCAGGTCTATACCGGATGTATCATAGATGACATATTACCCCGGGTCTATACCGGATGTATCATAGATGACATATTACCCCAGGTCTATACCGGATGTATCATAGATGACATATTACCCCGGGTCTATACCGGATGAATCATAGATGACATATTACCCCAGGTCTATACCGGATGTATCATAGATGACATATTACACCAGGTCTATACCGGATCTATCATAGATGACATATTACACCAGGTCTATACCGGATCTATCATAGATGACATATTACACCAGGTCTATACCGGATCTATCATAGATGACATATTACACCAGGTCTATACCGGATCTATCATAGATGACATATTACCCCAGGTCTATACCGGATGTATCATAGATGACATATTACCCGGGTCTATACCAGATGTATCATAGATGACATATTACACCAGGTCTATACCGGATGTATCATAGATTACATATTACACCAGGTCTATACCGGATGTATCATAGATGACATATTACCCCGGGTCTATACCGGATGTATCATAGATGACATATTACCCCAGGTCTATACCGGATGTATCATAGATGACATATTACCCCGGGTCTATACCAAATGTATCATAGATGACATATTACCCCGGGTCTATACCGGATGTATCATAGATGACATATTACCCCGGGTCTATACCGGATGTATCATAGATGACATATTACCCCGGGTCTATACCGGATGTATCATAGATGACATATTACCCCGGGTCTATACCGGATGTATCATAGATGACATATTACCCCGGGTCTATACCGGATGTATCATAGATGACATATTACCCCAGGTCTATACCGGATGAATCATAGATGACATATTACCCCGGGTCTATACCAAATGTATCATAGATGACATATTACCCCAGGTCTATACCGGATGTATCATAGATGACATATTACCCGGGTCTATACCGGATGTATCATAGATTACATATTACACCAGGTCTATACCGGATGTATCATAGATTACATATTACACCAGGTCTATACCGGATGTATCATAGATGACATATTACCCCGGGTCTATACCGGATGTATCATAGATGACATATTACCCCAGGTCTATACCGGATGTATCATAGATGACATATTACCCCGGGTCTATACCAAATGTATCATAGATGACATATTACCCCGGGTCTATACCGGATGTATCATAGATGACATATTACCCCGGGTCTATACCGGATGTATCATAGATGACATATTACCCCGGGTCTATACCAAATGTATCATAGATGACATATTACCCCGGGTCTATACCGGATGTATCATAGATGACATATTACCCCGGGTCTATACCAAATGTATCATAGATGACATATTACCCCAAGTCTATACCGGATGTATCATAGATGACATATTACCTGAATTTCACTGTATATTGGCATGTTTCTCTCATTTTCAGATTGTGAGCACTTTGGTGATTCTAAACTTTTGCCTGTGAAACAAACAGAACGTTCCTTTTGTCATTTATAATATTTTATTACTTCTCTCTTTGCAGCTTTATAATATTCTCCTATAATTCTCCTATAATGTAGAGAGACAAATCATATTTATCTAAACCTGAGATGATCTTTTCACATAAAATAAATGTTTCACCAGTTTAACATCTTCTCCCCCGGTTGTATTCACACTGTACGTTGTTATGCATCTTCTCCCCCGGTTGTATTCACACTGTACATTGTCGCGGTTAATTACTTGATGGTAATAATAAAGTGACTGTGCCTGGATAAGGGGCAATCAAAGAGGATGAAACGTCCCCGCTCTCAGGGCTGTGCCCAATGCCCGCTTCACCGGAGCTTTTACCAGGGTCACTTTATTATCACCATCAAGCACTTAACCATTTGGTGTTATTATCTATTATTATTCCCTTTTTGTTACTCTGCCATAGTGGTTTAAATGTATTGGACTTAATCATTCTTATGCAGAAACTCTATATTGTTGCCTGTACTTAGTAGTAATTTTTTTAGATATGATTTATTTATGATATAATCCATGGACTATATATGGTGCATTTTACCAAAGTGTTTTCATCAGTATTTATATTCTACATATATTCATTATTCATCATTATCTTCATTGTAATTATCTCCTGATGAAATAAAGATATCTCTCGATGGTTGTAATGGACCTTAATGAAAGTAACATAACCTAGTAGCAGACCCTCTCTTGCCTCCAATCCCCCCTTTTCTGTGGAGTTCTTGTCTTGTTACTATGTCCTTAATTTATAAAATAAAAATGTACGAGTAAATTATATATGCAGTCGTGTTTCGTACTTTTAGGTAGCATGTTCCGAGTGGTTACACGACAATTATTATTGTTGCCTTTGTGCTAATCTTTAATAATTCCTAGCTGTGCCCATCGGTTCTGTATTGGTTGTAGAGATTTAGGATTCTACTTCTTGTGTTCCGCAGTCCTCATATTGCCCTACGCAGACAGTCCTATCTGAACGTCCCTCACAGACTCATCGGGGGATTGTGGACACCAGATATCGGACGACCAAATGATGAGTAATAAAGAGGATTTCTGTTTAATACCTGAAAGTCGAAGGAAATAATTCAGGATCTTTGATTTAGCGGATTGTCCCCGGTTCTCAGTCTTGTCTTCATATGAAATAAGAATCAGGTCACTGGCGTAATTGGCGATCTTTGGCTGCGAGAGCAGGATCTGGCTCTTCTTCTCATTACCCGCGTCCTCCAGATCATCAATTATCACAATTGTGTTCTTCTTCCCTGCAAATCACCAGCTGGATTAGTGATCTACTTCTGAGCATCCATTTAATTTATGGCATGGGTCAATAGAGGACACGAGCCTCCAGGTCAGACTCACGTCATAGCCTCCAAAACTGATGGCTAATCCCCCAACAATCATGTCTACGGGTAAAATATAATCTGTCCCTGGCATCTTCTGCAGGGAAAGTGAGGATTTCCACCCAGTCTAATAGTTTTCATAAAATGAGCAGCTTTAATGTCTACAATCATGTCTTCAATTACCGAATTAGCAAGACTAAACTCTGCCCTAATTCTAGCCTTCGTCCTAATTCTTACTGGAAACATCAGCTACAATAACACGAGCTACTTACCAGCTTTATTGTTAATTGCAATTATTAAATCATGTTCATGGGAAGAGCGGTTAGAGGGAGAAAATAAAATGTTATTCTTCCTGCAACCTCTCGATGTTTTACAGGGAACAGTAACAGTCACAGCTCACTCCACCGTGATCACTCCCCCTGTACGTTGATTGACAGTTCGCTCTGCACATATGCTACTACTGTTTACTGTTGTATCTTGACTGGCAGAGTGGATATTACCTTTATTATGGTTCCAACGATTAAGAAATAGAGAAAGGAACGGCACAAGAGGAGTACAAACTCTTTTGGACTTGGACTCTTATGAGAAACCGATTTGCAGGTGTCACAAAATATCTGGGTATATGGTGCTCTGCAATTCTAGCGTATAGCTGAATTATCATCAAGACAGAGAAAAAGAAAATATGCGGCACTCGGGCCGTTTCGCACAGTGAGTGCTTTGACGGGTCCAGGTGCGAAACGGCCGTCGTCCTCTCTCCACTACCGCACCCTCCTGTATACCTGATGTCCTAATGGATGTATGAACATGCAACATTTTTATACCAATAAAGAGCACGAATATACAGCAAAAGGAGGGTGAGTGCCGCATAATTTCTTTTTCTCTGTCTTGATGATAATTACCTTTATTATTCTCTGGGATCTCTATTGAACTCAAAGCATATTAAACTGAGGACTGGGAAGGGGTTACCCATAATAAAAGATTACACTGACCTGTGGAAGTCCCGACGCTCAACTTTCCTGCCACCTTGTCCTCGGTTTTGGACCGGTGATTGGTCTTCAGTATTCTGGAACTAATAGGTCAATGACGTGCAGACATGTGGGGTCCGCCGCACAACATGAGGTCTAGTCAGTGCCAGAAGTCTGAGGACTGACCACCTTCAAACAGCGAGCAAGGACCGGGCGGGGATCAGCACAGCAGGACAGGTGAGGATAAGATTTACTTATTTAAACTTTCCTGTTCCTCCATATATGATGGATTGACTTTAGAGCATAATATTCAGAAATCAGAGCAGTTTAGATTTGGACTGAATTTAGGACCCAGACTACTTCTCTATAGAAAGAATCTATTCAGCTGCCATTTTGCTGGATTCATGTAAATCTAATTATGAAAAAACGAGAATCTCGTACTTTTGAATTTTTTAAGGAATTTGGAACCAGTTTGATTCATAATGAACTTGTTTCCCTCATCTCTACGTACGGTATAACCTTGCTCTTAAACCTAACCAAAACCATGTATCGAACCCTAACACTAAATCTAATCCTATCCCCAAACCTGTTGCCCCAGTCCCAACACTAAATTCAGCACTAATCTAAGCTTTAAACTAAATTCCAACCCTTATTCCAACCAATACTTCAATCCTAGCACTAAAACCAATCCTAAACTTATCAGCAAATCCACTTATAGCAAAACATCTAATCCTAACCTGAGCTACTCTTAACCTTAACCCCACACCTAGCTGAAATCCTAGTGGTTGTGAGTGCAGCTGCTCCAGATGATGGTTCTGGTAGGAGTCAATTTATGGGTGTTTTTCTCTTACCCAGGGTTGTGGACAGTTGCTGCAGCTCCTCATCGTACAGACTGTCTGTCACATCAGTAATGTTGACCCTGCCATTTTTCTTGGTGTGGTAGAGGATCCCGAATGTGCAGTGGGACAAGTCCTCACTCATCTGCTGGAAACCATTGTTGGAGATGAAGCATGGTTTGACAGATAGAACGTGGTCTCTGAAGTCGTCAGTTGCCAACAAAGCCGTCAGCCAGGAGTAATCTCGGTGCGCTGAACTGGAGAAAATCCCAACGTTATATTTTGTCCCGAACACAACCTTGAAAGGAAAAAGACATTAAAATATTATCGAGCAACTAATACAGGACTGCAGACTGCACTGGGTCTCCAAGCCTTTACTAAAGTAAAATACTTCCAAGCCTCAAGCTTCATCATGGAAGAGGCACCAACATTTCATCAGTGGTTAGCACTGCAGCCTTAAAGCACTGAGGTTCTGGGTTCAAATCCCACCAAGGACAACATCTACAAGGGGTTTGTATGTTCTCCCCGTGTATGCGTGGGTTTCCTCTGGGTTCTCCAAAGACATATTGATCAGAAATGTAGATTGTGAGCCTCAATGAGGTCTGTGCTGATAATGTCTGTAAAGTGCTGTGAAATTACTGGCACTATATAAGTGAGTAAAATAAATAAATATCTACCTGTTTGGAAATGGCGGCCTGAAAACCTGCAGAACGAAAAGAATTTCAAGTGAAAAAATGGACATGAAATGGGTGAAATATTACGACTAGAACTTGTGTTGGCATTACGACTACTATCAGGTTAAGGATGTCTTGAGATGGTCAAAACCAACAATTTTATTCAAGCTAAAACTGGTTCAATAAGCTTTCCTTCTACCTCATGTTTTTGGAGGAGTTGTTCATTTACTGGAGTGGTTTTGAAATGTTTTCAAAGAGTTTTCTATTTTTGTTTCTCCTGAAGAGTTTTTTTGTAGCCTTTTAAGTGGAGAGGGCCTAGCTTAGAGCTGATTCCATCACAAGATGTTTCAAAGAAGTGGGGTGTAGTTTCTTTTTTTTCCCAAATGACATTTTAAAGACAGAAATGGAAAAGAAAATAGCTAAAAAAATTAACATGTTAACAGCAAAGTGATTTTACAAAAGAAATAGATAGGAAGTGTTTTACGTGATTAGTCAAGTTTTTTTTTGGAGCAGACCAGCTCAAAATATTCTCTGCCTCCTGTGATCTCAGAGCATTTATTGTTAATTAGGCCACATGTATTTTTCAGTAGGTCAGGAAACACAGACCATTGTTCATATGAGCCGGAACGCTGACTTTTGAATTGATGTTTGGCCTTGGGAGACAGGACTGCAGGGTAATTGAACAATTGGTGTTTTCTAAAATGTTGCTTACCCATTATATCAGTCCATGCAGCTTGTTTCATGCAGCTGCTTCGAAAGCATCACCAAACCAGGGATTCAAGCTTCAGGAGGCTAATTTGCATATTCCAGGTGCCTTCTGGGAGAAGCGAAGTCTCCCTAAGCTAGAAGATCGTTGGGTACAGCCGGGACCAGCTGCTTCGAAAGCATCACCAAACCGCGCGTCTTACGGCGCGCGAATTTTTGCCTGTAGGACATTATTGCAAGAGAGCTTGGCTGAGTAGATTACACAAGAAGGAAAACACACAGCAAGTCAGCAGGATCTAGGAGCAACATGGCAGATGTGACAACCTACATGGTGAGCTGCAGCATGTGCTACATGTTCACAGATCGACCAGAAGAAGAATCCAATTTCACCTGTCAGAAGTGTAGACTAGTGGCCCTTTTAGAAGAAAAGGTGCGGGGTCTGGAAGAAAGAATAGCAACTTTGAAACTCATCAAAGAGAATGAAGACTTTCTAGACAGAACAGAAGCATCTCTACTGGTCACAGAAGGTGCAAAAAGTGTCAGAGAACCTCCAAAAGCAGATGAGTGGAAGCATGTGACCAAAAGAAGCAAGAAGACCATGGAGAAATCACCAACCACACAACTGAAGAACCGATATCAAATCTTTGTAGAGGATGAAGATGGCACACCTAAGAATGAAGCAATACCAGCAAGCAAAAAAGAAAAGGGCACACAGCAACAAGTGACAGCAAAAAGTACAGCCAAGAAGCAACGAAGAGTGGTGGTGGTGGGAGACTCA
Organism: Ranitomeya imitator; assembly: GCF_032444005.1. NCBI lineage: Eukaryota > Metazoa > Chordata > Amphibia > Anura > Dendrobatidae > Ranitomeya > Ranitomeya imitator. The sequence continues at coordinate 222,570,830 of NC_091288.1, read as the reverse complement.
CTACTGAGAGGCACAGAAGCAGCCATCTGCAGACCGGACATAACCGCAAGAGAAGTATGCTGCCTTCCAGGTGCGATGATCAAGGATGTGACCGATAGGATACCAAAGCTCTTCAGCTCCAAGGACGTCCACCCATTTCTTCTGATACATGTTGGCACCAATGACACGGCAAGGAAGGACCTACCGACAATCTGCAAGGACTTTGAAGAGTTGGGGAAGAAAGTAAAGGAACTGGATGCACAGGTAGTTTTTTCTTCTATCCTTCCAGTATACGGGCATGGCACCAGGAGATGGAACAGGATCCTTGATGCAAACAACTGGCTAAGACGATGGTGCAGACAACAAGGATTTGGATTCCTGGACCACGGTGTGAATTACTGGTATGATGGACTCCTCGCCAGAGACGGACTACACCTCAACAAACCTGGGAAACACACATTCGCCAGAAGACTCGCTACACTCATCAGGAGGGCGTTAAACTAGAAGAAGAGGGGACGGGAAGAAAAACATTAGACTCGAACAAAGACGACCCAGGAAAACATACTCAGAAGGGAGGTAAGAACATTTCTAAAACAATCCACAGTGAGGAGATTGGAACAAAACAAAATCCTCTGAACTGCATGCTCGCAAACGCCAGAAGCCTGACAAACAAGATGGAAGAACTAGAAGCAGAAATATCTACAGGTAACTTTGACATAGTGGGAATAACCGAGACATGGTTAGATGAAAGCTATGACTGGGCAGTTAACTTACAGGGTTACAGTCTGTTTAGAAAGGATCGTAAAAATCGGAGAGGAGGAGGGGTTTGTCTCTATGTAAAGTCTTGTCTAAAGTCCACTTTAAGGGAGGATATTAGCGAAGGGAATGAAGATGTCGAGTCCATATGGGTTGAAATTCATGGAGGGAAAAATGGTAACAAAATTCTCATTGGGGTCTGTTACAAACCCCCAAATATAACAGAAAGCATGGAAAGTCTACTTCTAAAGCAGATAGATGAAGCTGCAACCCATAATGAGGTCCTGGTTATGGGGGACTTTAACTACCCGGATATTAACTGGGAAACAGAAACCTGTGAAACCCATAAAGGCAACAGGTTTCTGCTAATAACCAAGAAAAATTATCTTTCACAATTGGTGCAGAATCCAACCAGAGGAGCAGCACTTTTAGACCTAATACTATCTAATAGACCTGACAGAATAACAAATCTGCAGGTGGTCGGGCATTTAGGAAATAGCGACCACAATATTGTACAGTTTCACCTGTCTTTCACTAGGGGGACTTGTCAGGGAGTCACAAAAACACTGAACTTTAGGAAGGCAAAGTTTGAACAGCTTAGAGATGCCCTTAATCTGGTAGACTGGGACAATATCCTCAGAAATGAGAATACAGATAATAAATGGGAAATGTTTAAGAACATCCTAAATAGGCAGTGTAAGCGGTTTATACCTTGTGGGAATAAAAGGACTAGAAATAGGAAAAACCCAATGTGGCTAAACAAAGAAGTAAGACAGGCAATTAACAGTAAAAAGAAAGCATTTGCACTACTAAAGCAGGATGGCACCATTGAAGCTCTAAAAAACTATAGGGAGAAAAATACTTTATCTAAAAAACTAATTAAAGCTGCCAAAAAGGAAACAGAGAAGCACATTGCTAAGGAGAGTAAAACTAATCCCAAACTGTTCTTCAGCTATATCAATAGTAAAAGAATAAAAACTGAAAATGTAGGCCCCTTAAAAAATAGTGAGGAAAGAATGGTTGTAGATGACGAGGAAAAAGCTAACATATTAAACACCTTCTTCTCCACGGTATTCACGGTGGAAAATGAAATGCTAGGTGAAATCCCAAGAAACAATGAAAACCCTATATTAAGGGTCACCAATCTAACCCAAGAAGAGGTGCGAAACCGGCTAAATAAGATTAAAATAGATAAATCTCTGGGTCCGGATGACATACACCCACGAGTACTAAGAGAACTAAGTAATGTAATAGATAAACCATTATTTCTTATTTTTAGGGACTCTATAGCGACAGGGTCTGTTCCGCAGGACTGGCGCATAGCAAATGTGGTGCCAATATTCAAAAAGGTCTCTAAAAGTGAACCTGGAAATTATAGGCCAGTAAGTCTAACCTCTATTGTTGGTAAAATATTTGAAGGGTTTCTGAGGGATGTTATTCTGGATTATCTCAATGAGAATAACTGTTTAACTCCATATCAGCATGGGTTTATGAGAAATCGCTCCTGTCAAACCAATCTAATCAGTTTTTATGAAGAGGTAAGCTATAGGCTGGACCACGGTGAGTCATTGGACGTGGTATATCTCGATTTTTCCAAAGCGTTTGATACCGTGCCGCACAAGAGGTTGGTACACAAAATGAGAATGCTTGGTCTGGGGGAAAATGTGTGTAAATGGGTTAGTAACTGGCTTAGTGATAGAAAGCAGAGGGTGGTTATAAATGGTATAGTCTCTAACTGGGTCGCTGTGACCAGTGGGGTACCGCAGGGGTCAGTATTGGGACCTGTTCTCTTCAACATATTCATTAATGATCTGGTAGAAGGTTTACACAGTAAAATATCGATATTTGCAGATGATACAAAACTATGTAAAGCAGTTAATACAAGAGAAGATAGTATTCTGCTACAGATGGATCTGGATAAGTTGGAAACTTGGGCTGAAAGGTGGCAGATGAGGTTTAACAATGATAAATGTAAGGTTATACACATGGGAAGAGGGAATCAATATCACCATTACACACTGAACGGGAAACCACTGGGTAAATCTGACAGGGAGAAGGACTTGGGGATCCTAGTTAATGATAAACTTACCTGGAGCAGCCAGTGCCAGGCAGCAGCTGCCAAGGCAAACAGGATCATGGGGTGCATTAAAAGAGGTCTGGATACACATGATGAGAGCATTATACTGCCTCTGTACAAATCCCTAGTTAGACCGCACATGGAGTACTGTGTCCAGTTTTGGGCACCGGTGCTCAGGAAGGATATAATGGAACTAGAGAGAGTACAAAGGAGGGCAACAAAATTAATAAAGGGGATGGGAGAACTACAATACCCAGATAGATTAGCGAAATTAGGATTATTTAGTCTAGAAAAAAGACGACTGAGGGGCGATCTAATAACCATGTATAAGTATATAAGGGGACAATACAAATATCTCGCTGAGGATCTGTTTATACCAAGGAAGGTGACGGGCACAAGGGGGCATTCTTTGCGTCTGGAGGAGAGAAGGTTTTTCCACCAACATAGAAGGGGATTCTTTACTGTTAGGGCAGTGAGAATCTGGAATTGCTTGCCTGAGGAGGTGGTGATGGCGAACTCAGTCGAGGGGTTCAAGAGAGGCCTGGATGTCTTCCTGGAGCAGAACAATATTGTATCATACAATTATTAGGTTCTGTAGAAGGACGTAGATCTGGGTATTTATTATAATGGAATATAGGCTGAACTGGATGGACAAATGTCTTTTTTCGGCCTTACTAACTATGTTACTATGTTACTATGTTACTATGTTTACATGCTAACATTGAGAGACAAACTATGCAAATTGATAGATTAATTAAACAATGAGGTTTGACTTCATCTCTCCTTCCACCTGACCTGTGAATGATGGTCTGAAGACAGATGTGGGTATAAAAAGGGACCTCTACCCTTCTGCAGAGAGACTCAACAGAACAGCAGCCAAGGCACCATGGCTCCAACCGGAGGAATACAGATTTGATATTCTACAGTACTCTAGCTTACGGGACCACAGCCCCAGCTGGAGGGACACAGATCTGCTCCATTGACCATCACTGAACCTGTGGAAACTTTCAGAGAAGCTAAGTTTGGATAATCAGGTCACCTGGCCCCATGGAGATGTTTGGAAAAGCCAGGTTGGGACAGTCAGGTCACTTAGCCCCATGGAGATGTTCAGAGAAGTCAGGTTGGGACAATAAGGTCAACTGGCCATGTACGTCAATGGGCTGTCAGCTTCCTAACATTGATGTTACCTCCTCTCTGTGGGTGCTCATCAAAAGCGAGGTGCCACTGGTGGAGGTTGTCGGCCCTGGAAGCCTTAAAGTCACAGCTGCTCTAATCCCAGCGAGACAGCGGAAGGGTGAGATTCTGTAATTTGCACCATCTTACGATTTGCTTGGACTGTGCTATATGTTATAGCATGTTGGTGGCTCAATAAACTATTGCCGCACTGTTTTACCCTCACCCTATGTTGTCTGAGTAGTATTCTGCTCACGGGAAAAGGGCACGAGGGTTCAGTGGTATAAGCCCTGGCCCATGCCGTCTTTCTAAAGACAGCCAGGCCATTGGACAAGAACACCTACTGTCCCTCGTGTCTCAACACCTGCACATAGTCTTGCTCTAACCCCTGCCAAAAATGATGAAAAGTGCACATATTGGAATCACTGAGACTTGTCGCTTCCTGATAAATCTACAAATGACAAATCTGAACCAGATTGTTGGTCATCACCAATGATACATATTCTACATTTTACTGCTTCCGAGTCTCTCGATGAGTTGGTGACTGATTAACTCTACAGATTGGAGCAATTATTTTGATTTGCTGCCTTTGGGTTGGATTTCCATCTTAAGGGAGTTTTATGATCCTTTCCATTGGTACAATGAACGTTTCTGGCTGTTCATAAGGATGAATTTACTATCCAGACACAATGGGCTCATTGAGTGTTCACCATCTTTACTAGCAGCTTGCTATGTGAATAGAGTGCTATATCCTCTATGCCTGTGCTAATTCAATATGAAAGCATGGCCCGTAAAGCTGGCAGCATAGCCCACCTGCTCCATCTAATGTCTTACAGCCTCATCGGGTTCTCTCTGCTCAGACTCTCGTGTCCCCACAGTGGTCAATGCCGGCAGTGGTCATGTAGGATATAGACCTTCTCCTCCCCCTCTGTACTTGTTCTGATGTGTGAAGATAAGGCTGCTCATGGTTCAGAGTAAAGACCAACTTACACATTATATAGATGTAATCTAAGTTATCGGCTGACAATGTCTCTCCCAATACACTTGAACGGTTGGCCAAACCTTCTTGTGTTCTCTCTGAGAGAGCTGCTGCCAGGCTCCTCGATGGCGGCCTATCTACTTGCTGAAAGAAGGATTGAACAGGTCAGATCCTTCTCTATTCAGATATGATCTGTCGGGAGAGTCGGGAGGTCCAGATACACATTACACTGTCGGCAAATCCTGCAGATATCAGTGGATTTGGACGACTTTAGTCGAAGATGTCCAGAGGAACATATGACTTAATATGTAACACAAGAATCTGCAATTGTGCTGAGAACACAGAATGAGGAGAACCTTTCACCTTGTAATGACTCTATATATTACATTTTATTACCCTCCTCTTATCCTTCTCATATTATAGCAGTGACTCTGACATTTACATAAACGCATAAATAAAAGCTGTAATGACAGTGAAGGATTTGCAGGCACTAACCTCGGGCGTCGTTGTTTGGTTCCGGCTGTTCTGAGGAATTATGAAAATACTTCTGATAGTCTGACATCTTCTCCCTCTCTGTGAACAGGAAGACAGCCCGGGCATATTTCTTTACATCGTCATACTTTTCTATGATCCGAGCCTTCTCGTCATTATCGCTGATCCTTACGTTATCGATCACCACAACCAGGGGCTTCTTCCCTGTGAAGATATGACTGAGCTCAGACTACAACAGATGGTCTATATCGAGATCTTAGTCATGATGATCGAGTACTAAAATGCTCGAGCACTCGGTGTTCGAATCGAGCAGGTCGGACGCTCGCACAGGCTGGACTCTAGCAACGAGTATAATGGAAGTCAATGGGAAACGAGCATTTTTCCGGAGGACAGAAGAGCTGGGGAGGGGGGCAGGAAAATGTCGGATATGGATGGAAACAGCGCTCAACTGGAATGGGAACAATATGGGGAAGACGCCTGGATGCATCTGACTCCCAGGTCGCTGCTGGGGACAATGCTGTCAGAGTATTACGCCATTTTTACGGACTGACAATTAAGGATACAAAACCGAAGATAAAATGGATTTAACAGGAAAAAATAACAGGAAAAATTCTCTCTTGTATAATGACTTGTACAGTGGGGAAAATTACAAAGAAAAAAAAATCTCCTCTTCCTCCTACCCTTAATAGCCGGTCATCCCTCACGGTATTTCCGCCTCCCCTATGATGACAGAAGATGACATCATAGAGGGGGAAATAAAACTGCATCCCTCTTTAGTCACTGGTAAAGGTAATTTTACCATTTTACTACTTTATCTGGGCTGTGGTGTGTGTGTGTAATTTGTGAAGGACGAACTCTGAGACTCACAAAGCCCATGGGGACAATGCAGGAACTGCCAAATATTTGAAGGAAGAAGGACCTGAAGATCCGCCCTGTATTAGACATAAATGAGGGATTATACACATTCTGTTACAATTGTTACGTAGTGGAACTCCTAGACTATGTAGTAAGTGCAAGGGCTGCCAAAAATTAGAATAAGGGACTGAAAAACACGTAGAGGACGCCTCAGAAAACATTTTTTCCCCATTTTTAAGAAGTGTGACTCCTAGACTGGTAAAGCCTATGCACTAAGTGGAGGAACTGAAAAACATTTACCCTTAGGGGGTATATATGATGAAAGGAGTCATCATACACACCCTGATGATGGTCGCATTGTGATCCTTTAAAAAAAATTTTGAGTGAGGGCCACCTGATGACCCTACGTTTGAGTTGGCTTTATGTTTCGCTGTTGTCATCCGGTGGGGTTGAGAAGTCTGTGCCCATCCAGGCCTTGTTCATTTTGATAACAGTCAGCCTGTCAGCATTTTCAGTTGACAGGATAATGCGATTATGAGTTACTATGCTCCGGCGGGAATAAAAACCCGCTATGGGCCAGCACCTCCAAGGCTTAGAGGGACAGACCATGCCAAGTGTCCAGCTTGGATACCCAAAGCTGTACAGCCCAGATGAATCACGGAGGATGTTGGTACCATCGGCATGGTGCTCCATCACCATCTTTACATTTAGCATGATGGACATTATTTTTGCATCTGGCGGCAGTAGACGGTGAAACGACTGCACACAATGACTCTGACCATCGTAGTCTCTCTATCCTGCAGAGCGAACGACAGCCTTAGTCCAGACAGGCCTCTTACCTTGCACGGACAGTGACTTCAGCCTCTGAGCCGGTGACGCGCCTGGGGTCAACTCGTATTCTCTATGTACGTAGATGCAGAAGGTGTACTCAGCGCTCTGCTTTTCCCAGTTCTTTTCCTTAATTGTACCGATCTTGATGAAGTTTGCGCTCCTAACGTGTTCTTTGAAATGCACAGAACTAATGATTCCAATCAACCACTGGACGTCACTCTCTTCAAGAGCGGAGACGACCACGACGTTGTGTCCTGACGTCAGCTGGCTCTATAATGGCAGAATATATTATACAAGCTGTACACTTATCCTGGTGATGGCATACACATAGGGGAATGTTATCGTGAGGTCTGCCTAACTGGTTGGGTCCAGTAGTTACCGCTGGACGCCTCGGAGGGGCTTCTAAGGTTAAGCACTGGCTCCAGAACCTCAGTGCTTCTGACTTTATGACCCCCATCCATAAAAGTGTTTTTGCCAAATTTTTGTCATAAAATGCTATAAAAGGTCACAAAACTTTAGTGCAACTTTACATTTTCACGCCAGTTTTGGACAACTCTACCAAAGTGGTTGGAGCATGGGAAGGACACAGCGTGGTGAAATTCATCAAAAGTTGTGGAGTAACATATAAGAAATCTTACTCCAATTCCTGACTGGAGCGATATTTCTAGAGAGGTTCACGACACTGATAAGATGTGTCCAAGTCATTGAGTATCATGTGCCTCTTAATTAGATGCATCTTAATTCTGCACCCAAGAAGGAGAATAAGAATTAAGTCATAATGAATCTGGCTCTACGTGTTCTGGGAACTCTGAGCCCTCTATACTGAGCTCCATTATTGGTGGTCCTCACCATCACTGCAATATTATTTCAAAGGAGCTCATTCCTCCCAGCTCCACCTTATATGGACAAGTATAGAGAGAAAAGCTTCAGAAAAGCGATGTGAGCTTGAAACGTTGGCCCAGACCCTCCCGATTGATGAAATCATGTAGTAACATACAAAACCTAAAATGTCTTCTACTATCGGGGGCACAAAGAGCTTAACGAGATTTTATGCTCCTTTCTTTAACTTTCCATATGACCTCGTAAATTAATAGGAAATAGCATATCCTTACCTTCTGGTTTACGTAAAGTTCCTTCATCCCACTGGCCATGCCCTTTGCAGGTCTCCTCTTCTAAAGTGGTGCGCACATGACGGTTGCAGCCAATCACTGTGGCCACTGATTGGCTGCAGCAGTGATATGCTGAACCTGCCAAAAGAGAAGAAGACACAGGCAATGGACATGGCCAGCGGGAGCTGAAGATAGGGCAAGTGAGTGGAAGGTAAGTAGATGACATTAATGGGTTTTTTTTTATCACATTTGAACCCTTTCCAAAGTTAAAGTTAAAGAAAGGGGATAATCTTCAAAAGACGGAAAGTTTGGGAGTAAGTAAGTGGATCTTATGTGATCATCCCTGGTAGTAAAGGTGATACCAGATCTTTGCTGCATGGTCTGCACTTCCTGATATGAAAGTGGATCCCTCAGGTTACAGATTTGGAGCAAATCAAAGAAATTAGTGTTTTGGAGAATCGTTCAGCCAGAACTTCTCGATAATTAAAAATCTTACCGATTTCTTTCCCTTTCCAAGATCTGAAAAAAAAAAAGACAATAATAAAGTAAATGTACCGTGTACGCCTCATTACTGTACACCGACATACTGCAGGCTCTGTCATCAGGAGCTTAGGGGCCAAAAAGTTTTTAGAATTGTGGAAACTTTGCTCCTCCACCTAAAGGATGGCGGCTCTTGTGATACCGTGACCTTGTAGTGGTCCATGTATGTAGATGAGGTTGTGCACTCAATGGAAGGATGAGGGTGATTAGAGGAACATGCAAAGACAAAAACTGAGGAGATCACGATTCAACAAGTCACAACCCTAAGGATGACAAGTGCCGTAAGGACAGACAAGGCTCAATATCATTATGGTGATGGATGAAACCTGGTGATCAGCAGTGTCGTTATCTTACATGACCCACCTTTAGTCTGCTCCATGATATCTTTTAGCTGCTTCAGTTTCTGGCACATTGCATCCCCCATATTTTCGAAGCACAGCGCTTTACTCTGCAGATCCATTCAAGTTCTTTCTTGTCTCAAGACCAATGTCCTTACAGAAGTTCTGCCCTATCAGTCTGAGGAGCTCGATGTTCTGAAAGGTAAATTTGTAATATTTGTCTTAGTAAATATTATATTAGAGAAAACATATTTTTCCAAAGGTGAAGATGAAGCTCCTGGTCCCGAGGGAAGAACTTATACATTTATAGGGTCCACACCGACCATGTGATATTTTCATCTTATGATGCAGAGGACCTTCAGGCAAAACCAGGACCCCAACTACTATGCGGCAGACAGTGTCTTCTTATGTGGCAAAGGGACCCTACAGGGCTTTGTGGCCTGAATGCTATCTCTTGTGATATAGAAAAAGATAAAGCTGCACCCTTAATTGTTAAGCATGGTAACTTATAACTATTCTAAGCATTTATGTTTTGTGATATGACCTAGATTTTATATTAGAATCTCAACATCTTCAGTTGTTATTTAGTAGAAAATCATCGGCAGAATTCATAATCAATCATCATCAATAAATCAGCAATCAATCATCATCACCAATAAATCAGTCATCCTGGTTATGAGAGCCTCTATACTATCGGACACCCTGCCACCATTGGACACATTGAATTGAGAACGCTTCTGGCCTCTTACTGCATCTGTTTGTCCCCGAGGTGGTGTCGTCTTCTCTTTTCCTGGAGGTCTCCGAGTTCCCAGGTGGTTCCTGTGTCTTGTCCTTCCTTTCTTGCTGATGAAGCTGCTTATTTTCTAGGAACAACCTGAAAAGAAGGTTTATAAGGCTCCTTTTCCTGCAGCATTACACAAGGTCTTCCTCTCCAATCTTTTCCTTAACGTTCCCGGATCTGAGTAGACGCCTCCGCCTTACCTCCTGCTGAGTGACCTTAGGCACCAATTTATTGTAGGATGTTTCATGTATGATTTTCATTCTCAGGTCAAGGTCCATGTTGGACGTTCCTCCACCTCCTTTACAAACAAAGGTGATAAAACCATACAGACTTTACTCACAGATATAAGAGCTAAAATAAAATATGTAACAAAGCTTAAAGAGTATCAGTCCTTACTAGATGAGCGGTCGTGTGTGCATGGGAGTAATACCGGGGGTTCTTATCGATATATCCATTATATCATGCATGTTTTGACTGTTTTGTAAGATATGGGGGATTCGTCTCTTAGCTCCGTGTCACATCGCTCATGTTGTTATTGTTAATACTTGAGAGTATAAAATGTTCAAATGTCATTCTTGCATTTTCAGGGTAATGTTTCTCTTTCTTTAAGGTCCATGGTAATCCCGAAGTTGATGCTAAGGACAACACGCCTTCTTGAACATGCGAGTATGGGAGACTAGATGACATTTTTGTATTATGTTTCTCAGACTAGGAAAACTCTGTAAATTAAGTGATGACAAAATTGTGAGGGCTCAGTGCAGGATAGAGTAAGTTGTAGCCAAAGAAAAGGTAGTCCCGATTTATGGCCACCTAGAGAGGTGAATGGAGCTCTAGGAGAGGTTCTTCCACTTCTGAAACGAGTGAAGATGATATTATGATATTAAAACACCTAACAGTTTTATTTATAGAGGGATACATGGTAAAATATGCAGGGGTAATAATAAGGAACAGGAAAAACAAATGTCACCCACATAAATCCAGAAGGTACAGGATGTGCAGACACAATCTTAACTAATCATACTTAGCCCACAAATGGCAAGAGGCATGGCAATAATATAATCCAATGTTGAAGCCCATTTGCCACAGATGTTGGCGCACTTACAGGAACCGTTGGTGCACATAATAACCCTTAAGAAAATCCATCTTACTGATGGTCCTGTTATGGACCTGGTGGTTAGGAGCACCCGGAACGACCTGATGGATAAACTCACACAGGACAAGCTCTGGGAAGTGGGAGCTCTGCTGACCGCAACCCCTAATCCTATCACACAACTAGAAATAGCCGTGGAGCGTACCTAACACGACCTAGATGCCTCTTCACAGCCTAAGAGCTAACTAGCCCTAAAGATAGAAAATAAAGCCTACCTTGCCTCAAAAAAATTCCCCAAAGGAAAAGGCAGCCCCCCACATATATTGACTGTGAGTTAAGATGAAAGTCACAAAGACAGAAATGAAACAGGTTTCAGCAAAGGGAGGCCAGACTTACTAAACAGACTGAGGATAGGAAAGGTATCTTTGAGGTCAGCACAAAAAACTACAAAACGACCACGCAGAGTGTGCAAAAAGACCTCCGCACCGACTCACGGTGCGGAGGTCCACTCTGCATCCCAGAGCTTCCAGCTAGTAAGGCAAAATCATGATAACCAGCTGGACAAGGAAACAATGAACAAATAGATAACTAGCAGGGACTTAGCTTCTGCTGGAGTAGACAGGTCACCAGAAATATCCAAGACTGAACTGAACCTGTACAAGAACATTGACAGCTGGCATGGAGTAACGATCTGAGTGGAGTTAAATAGAGAAGCCAGCCACAGAATAAACTACGTCACCTGTGGAAGGAACCTCAGAAGCAGCAGCTCCACTCACAGCCACCAGAGGGAGTCCATGGACAGAACTCGCCGAAGTACCATTCATCACCACAGGAGGGAGTTCGATAACAGAATTCACAACAGTACCCCCCCTTGAGGAGGGGTCACCGAACCCTCACCAGAGCCCCCAGGCCGATCAGGACGAGCCAAATGAAAGGCACGAACGAGATCGGCAGCATGAACATCAGAGGCAAAAACCCAGGAATTATCTTCCTGACCATAACCCTTCCACTTGACCAGGTACTGGAGTTTCCGTCTCGAAATACGAGAATCCAAAATCTTCTCCACCACATACTCCAACTCCCCCTCGACCAACACCGGGGCAGGAGGATCAACGGAGGGAACCATAGGCGCCACGTATCTCCGCAATAACGACCTATGGAACACATTATGGATGGCAAAAGAAGCTGGAAGGGCCAAACGAAATGACACAGGATTGAGAACCTCAGAAATCTTATACGGACCAATGAAACGAGGCTTAAACTTAGGAGAGGAAACCTTCATAGGAACATGACGAGATGACAACCAAACCAAATCCCCAACACGAAGTCGGGGACCAACACAGCGCCGGCGGTTAGCGAAACGTTGAGCCTTCTCCTGGGACAATGTCAAATTGTCCACCACATGAGTCCAAATCTGCTGCAACCTGTCACCACCGTATCCACACCAGGACAGTCCGAAGGCTCAACCTGCCCTGAAGAGAAACGAGGATGGAAACCAGAATTACAGAAAAAAGGCGAAACCAAAGTAGCCGAGCTGGCCCGATTATTAAGGGCGAACTCAGCCAAAGGCAAGAAGGACACCTAATCATCCTGATCAGCAGAAACAAAGCATCTTAGATATGTTTCCAAAGTCTGATTAGTTCGTTCGGTTTGGCCATTTGTCTGAGGATGGAAAGCCGAAGAAAAAGATAAATCAATGCCCATCTTAGCACAAAAGGACCGCCAAAACCTCAAAACAAACTGGGAACCTCTGTCCGAGACGATGTTCTCCGGAATGCCATGCAAACGAACCACATGCTGGAAAAACAATGGCACCAAATCAGAGGAGGAAGGCAATTTAGACAAGGGTACCAAATGGACCATCTTAGAGAAGCGATCACAAACCACCCAAATGACCGACATCCTTTGAGAGACAGGGAGATCTGAAATAAAATCCATGGAAATATGCGTCCAGGGCCTCTTCGGGTCCGGCAAGGGCAAAAGCAACCCACTGGCACGAGAACAGCAGGGCTTAGCCCGAGCACAAGTCTCACAGGACTGCACAAAAGAACGCACATCCCGTGACAAAGAAGGCCACCAAAAGGATCTAGCCACCAAATCTCTGGTACCAAAGATTCCAGGATGACCCGCCAACACCGAACAATGAACCTCAGAGATAACTCTACTAGTCCATCTATCAGGGACAAACAGTTTCTCCGCTGGACAACGGTCAGGTCTATCAGCCTGAAACTTCTGCAGCACGCGCCGCAAATCAGGGGAGATGGCAGACAAAATTACACCCGGTTTGAGAATACCCGCCGGCTCAGGCAAACCCGGAGAGTCAGGCACAAAACTCCTTGACAGGGCATCCGCCTTCACATCTTAGAGCCCGGAAGGTACGAAACCACAAAATCAAAACGGGAGAAAAACAGCGACCATCGAGCCTGTCTAGGATTCAACCGTTTGGCAGACTCGAGATAAGTCAAATTCTTGTGATCCGTCAAGACCACCACGCGATGCTTGGCTCCTTCAAGCCAATGTCGCCACTCCTCGAATGCCCACTTCATGGCCAACAACTCTCGATTGCCAACATCATAATTGCGCTCAGCAGGCGAGAATTTTCTAGAAAAGAAGGCACATGGTTTCATCACCGAGCCATCAGAACTTCTTTGCGACAAAACAGCCCCTGCTCCAATCTCAGAAGCATCAACCTCGACCTGAAACGAGAGCGAAACATCTGGCTGGCACAACACAGGGGCAGAAGAAAAACGACGCTTCAACTCCTGAAAAGCCTCTACAGCCGCAGAGGACCAATTGACCACATCAGCACCTTTCTTGGTCAAATCAGTCAACGGTTTAGCAACACTAGAAAAATTAGCGATGAAGCGACGGTAAAAATTAGCAAAGCCAAGGAACTTCTGCAGGCTCTTCACAGATGTCGGCTGAGTCCAATCATAAATGGCCTGAACTTTAACAGGGTCCATCTCGATAGTAGAAGGGGAAAAAATGAAACCCAAAAATGAAACCTTCTGAACCCAAAAGACACATTTCGACCCCTTCACAACCAAGGAATTCGCACGAAGGACCTGGAACACCATTCTGACCTGCTTCACATGAGACTCCCAATCATCCGAAAAGACCAAAATATCATCCAAATATACAATCATGAATCTATCCAGGTACTCTCGGAAGATGTCATGCATAAAGGACTGAAACACAGATGGAGCATTAGAAAGCCCGAATGGCATAACCAGGTACTCAAAATGGCCCTCGGGCGTATTAAATGCTGTTTTCCATTCATCGCCCTGTTTAATTCGCACAAGATTATACGCCCCTCGAAGATCTATCTTGGTGAACCAACTACCCCCCTTAATCCGAGCAAACAAATCAGACAGCAGTGGCAAAGGGTACTGAAATTTGACTGTGATCTTATTAAGAAGGCGGTAATCAATACAAGGTCTCAAAGAGCCATCCTTCTTGGCCACAAAGAAGAACCCTGCTCCCAACGGTGATGACGACGGGCGAATATGACCCTTCTCCAAGGATTCCTTTATATAACTCCGCATAGCGGCGTGCTCTGGCACAGATAAATTAAACAGTCGGCCCTTAGGAAACTTACTACCAGGAATCAAATTAATAGCACAATCGCAATCCATATGAGGAGGTAAGGCACCGGATTTGGGCTCTTCAAATACATCCCGGTAATCTGATAAAAACTCAGGGACTTCAGAAGGAGTGGATGGCGAAATTGACAGCAATGGAACATCACCATGTACCCCCTGGCAACCCCAGCTGGACACAGACATAGATTTCCAATCCAACACTGGATTATGGACCTGTAGCCATGGCAACCCCAAAACGACCACATCATGCAGATTATGCAACACCAAAAAGCGAATATCCTCCTGATGTGCAGGAGCCATGCACATGGTCAATTGAGTCCAGTACTTAGGCTTATTCTTGGCCAAAGGCGTAGCATCAATTCCTCTCAATGGAATAGGATACTGCAAGGGCTCCAAGAAAAATCCACAGCGCCTGGCAAACTCCAAGTCCATCAAATTCAGGGCAGCGTCTGAATCCACAAATGCCATTACAGAATACGATGACAAAGAGCAAATCAGAGTAACGGACAAAAGAAATTTAGACTGTACCGTACCAATGGTGGCAGACCTAGCGAACCGCTTAGTGCGCTTAGGACAATCAGAGATAGCATGAGTGGAATCACCACAGTAAAAACACAGCCCATTCCGACGTCTGTGTTCTTGCCGTTCAGCTCTGGTCAAAGTCCTATCACATTGCATAGGCTCAGGCCTATGCTCAGAGAATACCGCCAAATGGTGCACAGCTTTGCGCTCACACAAGCGTCGACCGATCTGAATGGCCAAAGACATAGACTCATTCAGACCAGCAGGCATGGAAAACCCCACCATGACATCCTTAAGGGCTTCAGAGAGACCCTTTCTGAAAATTGCCGCTAGGGCACATTCATTCCACTGAGTGAGCACAGACCACTTTCTAAACTTCTGACAGTATACCTCCGCTTCATCCTGACCCTGACACAAAGCCAGCAAGATTTTCTCTGCCTGATCCACTGAATTAGGTTCATCATAAAGCAATCCAGGCGCCAGAAAAAACGCATTAACATCACGAAATGCAGGATCTCCTGGCGCAAGGGAAAATGCCCAGTCTTGAGGGTCACCACGCAACAAAGAAATAATGATTTTTACTTGTTGAACGGGGTCACCAGAGGAGCGGGGTTTCAAAGCTATTATGATCTCTTACCACGTGCAACCACAATAATAATAATCTTTATTTTCTATACAGTGCTAACATATTCCCCAGCGCTTTACAGTTTTCACACATTATCATCGCTGTCCCCGATGGGGCTCACAATCTAGAATCCCTATCAGTATGTTTTTTGGAATGTGGGAAGAAACCAGAGAACCCGGAGGAAACCCACGCAACGCGGGCGGAACATACAAACTCTTTGCAGATGTTGTCCTTGGTGAGATTTGAACACAGGACCCCAGCGCTGCAAGGCTGCTGTGCGAACCACTGAGCCACCGTGCTGCCGAAGTCTCAGCAATATTCCTTTTACAGGTAGTTCAATCATAACTTCCTCAACAGTGCAACCACAAGTCACAACAGTAGCAACTCTTTGATGTAGCATGTCTGGAGTCACACAGGGACCAAGCTTGGGGCTGCAAGGTCCAGGTGATTATGGACACAGGAAATGGATGGCAGGATAATCCTCTGAGGTAAGCCAGGCAGTGGTGGACATCTCCTGCTAACCCGGCTTGTCTACAGGTGCCGTCAGACTCCAGGGCTCACTGCATTGGACTGCAAGGCTGTCAGCACTTTCCATGAGCTACTCCTCTAGGTCCTTACTTTCCCCACTCAATGATTGACAGCTCACTTGTTCCCCAATCCCTTCTTCTCCAGCTTGCTCAGCCAGTCAGTCCTTTCCACTACTGCTGCTCCTCCTCTTCCAGGTTGCGAAAGTGAACAAAGGTTTTTGGTAGTTGTAGTCCAAGGCAATACAGGAAAAAGGTTACATTCTTCCCCTGGTGAGTTGCTGTAGGTTCCCAAACATGAAATCAAGACTCACCACCTAGAACAAAAACTTGTGATAAAGCATCCTTACTAGGACAAATTCATGGACTTCTTCATCCGATGCATCAGCAAATTCACCACATACTGCAAAACCGTATTCCTCAATTATGCTCATCTCCCCTAAACTCCTGGAATATTGTGCTCCAGTTTAAGGCTCCATTATACTGGTGCTGGTCTTTATTGGTCTATAGGGGCAGACTGTCCTCCTCCAAAACTGGACTAGTGTTAGCGCTTACCATGTGCTCCTGTCCTGGGTCCTCCAGAAGGAAGCGGTCCTGACACAATGCCCACACACTTCTCTCTCCCTTCTTCAGCTTGCTCCGCCAGGTTTCTGACAGTTGTAGCCCAAGTCAATGCACCAAAAGAGGGATTAATGTCAGGGAAACACTGCCTGGTCCTGACTGCAGCAGTCTATGGACACCATGCTAACCCTACAACGGTTACATAAATAAGTACTAAATGCATTTATATATTCATAAAAGAATATAAAAAATAAAGCCCTGCTCCCATGAGGAAAAAAATATATATTTTATTAGAAATAGGTTATATATTATGTATATGAAGATGTTGTCCTCCACTACTGGAAAACCTCAACTTTATCAGTTCAAGTCCTCGATTAAGCTTTGAGTAGAGTCTACTGGCTCCTTCCAGGGATGTCAGCACCGCTGTTCCCAGACGGTGACATGACGTTGTGTCACGTGCCAACTGCAGCCAGTGATCGGACAATTGTTCAATAGTGGACAAACCCTTTAAATATAAACAGCAAAATACTTAATAAACTGCGGAATTTAATCGACAATTGAATTTGCTTGAAGCATAAACTAAAAAATAAAAATTGCTTCTTTTCTGCATTTGCAAGATTTACAAATGATAGAAATTACACAGTAATTTCTATGTATCTTAAAAGTGTGCAAACAATAATGCATAAAATAAAGCATCAAACAGCCACATCAGTGAAAAAAATACTATTGTTGAACCACAGAGAAGGAAAAATGCAAAAAATGTAAAGGGGTCTTCCAGTTTCATCTTTATTTCAGCTTGCCCATCCACACTCCAGTGCTGCCAGTGACTCTGTACAGGTTGCAGCTCTGATGTCACAACCACAGCACACATGACCGCTGCCACCAATCACTGGACTTGTGTTGTCTGCTCCATCACCACTAAGCCCTGTGTGTGGCGTCAGCGGTCATATGAGCTGTAGATGTGACATCATCCATGCAGCCTGTATAGAGTCGGTGCTAGAATAGGGGAGGAGGATTAATATTTTTAACACAGACATGCTTATGGTGTGCAGCAAAAACTTGAAAGATTAACACTTCTCCCCTAAAATGTTAACAGTGAAGACAGTGCTGTATAAGGTGCACTCCCATGTCCTTAGTCCAGGGCATATCGTGAAGTTGAACTAGGTGTACAATGTCTTGGTGTGAGAGCAGAGAGGAGCATGGAGCACACGGCCTGAGGGCAGAGAGGAGTACTGAGCAAACGGCCTGAGGGCAGAGAGTAGTACTGAGCACACGGCCTGAGGGCAGAGAGTAGTACTGAGCAAACGGCCTGAGGGCAGAGAGGAGTACTGAGCACACGGCCTGAGGGCAGAGAGTAGTACTGAGCAAACGGCCTGAGGGCAGAGAGGAGTACTGAGCACACGGCCTGAGGGCAGAGAGGAGTACTGAGCACACGGCCTGAGGGCAGAGAGGAGTACTGAGCACACGGCCTGAGGGCAGAGAGGAGTACTGAGCACACGGCCTGAGGGCAGAGAGGAGCACTGAGCACACGACCTGAGGGCAGAGAGGAGTACTGAGCACACGGCCTGAGGGCAGAGAGGAGTACTGAGCACACGGCCTGAGGGCAGAGAGGAGTACTGAGCACATGGCCTAAGGGCAGAGAGGAGTACTGAGCACACGGCCTGAGGGCAGAGAGGAGTACTGAGCACACGGCCTGAGGGCAGAGAGGAGTACTGAGCACACGGCCTGAGGGCAGAGAGGAGTACTGAGCACACGGCCTGAGAGCAGAGAGGAGCACTGAGCACACGGCCTGAGGGCAGAGAGGAGCACTGAGCACACGACCTGAGGGCAGAGAGTAGTACTGAGCAAACGGCCTGAGGGCAGAGAGGAGTACTGAGCACACGGCCTGAGGGCAGAGAGGAGTACTGAGCACACAGCCTAAGGGCAGAGAGGAGTACTGAGCACACGGCCTGAGAGCAGAGAGGAGTACTGAGCACACGGCCTGAGGGCAGAGAGGAGTACTGAGCAAACGGCCTGAGGGCAGAGAGGAGTACTGAGCACACGGCCTGAGGGCAGAGAGGAGTACTGAGCACACGGCCTGAGGGCAGAGAGGAGCACTGAGCACACGGCCTGAGGGCAGAGAGGAGTACTGAGCAAACGGCCTGAGGGCAGAGAGGAGTACTGAGCACACGGCCTGAGGGCAGAGAGGAGTACTGAGCACACGGCCTGAGGGCAGAGAGGAGTACTGAGCAAACGGCCTGAGGGCAGAGAGGAGTTCTGAGCACACGGCCTGAGGGCAGAGAGGAGTACTGAGCACACGGCCTGAGGGCAGAGAGGAGTACTGAGCAAACGGCCTGAGGGCAGAGAGGAGTACTGAGCACACGGCCTGAGGGCAGAGAGGAGTACTGAGCACACGGCCTGAGGGCAGAGAGGAGCACTGAGCACACGGCCTGAGGGCAGAGAGGAGCATGGAGCACACGGCCTGAGGGCAGAGAGGAGCACTGAGCACACGGCCTGAGAGCAGAGAGGAGCACTGAGCACACGACCTGAGGGCAGAGAGGAGTACTGAGCACACGGCCTGAGGGCAGAGAGGAGCACTGAGCACACGACCTGAGGGCAGAGAGTAGTACTGAGCACACGGCCTGAGGGCAGAGAGGAGTACTGAGCACACGGCCTGAGGGCAGAGAGGAGCACTGAGCACACGGCCTGAGGACAGAGAGGAGCATGGAGCACACGGCCTGAGGGCAGAGAGGAGCACTGAGCACACGGCCTGAGAGCAGAGAGGAGCACTGAGCACACGACCTGAGGGCAGAGAGGAGCACTGAGCACACGGCCTGAGGGCAGAGATGAGTACTGAGCACACGGCCTGAGGGCAGAGAGGAGTACTGAGCACACGGCCTGAGGGCAGAGAGGAGTACTGAGCACACGGCCTGAGGGCAGAGAGGAGTACTGAGCACACGGCCTGAGGGCAGAGAGGAGCATGGAGCACACGGCCTGAGGGCAGAGAGGAGTACTGAGCACACGGCCTGAGGGCAGAGAGGAGCACTGAGCACACGGCCTGAGAGCAGAGAGGAGTACTGAGCACACGGCCTGAGGGCAGAGAGGAGTACTGAGCACAAGGCCTGAGGGCAGAGAGGAGTACTGAGCACACGGCCTGAGGACAGAGAGGAGTACTGAGCAAACGGCCTGAGGGCAGAGAGGAGTACTGAGCACACGGCCTGAGGGCAGAGAGGAGTACTGAGCACACGGCCTGAGTGCAGAGAGGAGTACTGAGCACACGGCCTGAGGGCAGAGAGGAGTAATGAGCACACGGCCTGAGGGCAGAGAGGAGTACTGAGCACACGGCCTGAGGGCAGAGAGGAGTACTGAGCACACGGCCTGAGGGCAGAGAGGAGCACTGAGCACACGGCCTGAGAGCAGAGAGGAGTACTGAGCACACGGCCTGAGGGCAGAGAGGAGTACTGAGCACAAGGCCTGAGGGCAGAGAGGAGTAATGAGCACACGGCCTGAGGACAGAGAGGAGTACTGAGCACACGGCCTGAGGGCAGAGAGGAGTACTGAGCACACGGCCTGAGGGCAGAGAGGAGTACTGAGCACACGGCCTGAGGGCAGAGAGGAGTACTGAGCACACGGCCTGAGGGCAGAGAGGAGTACTGAGCAAACGGCCTGAGGGCAGAGAGGAGTACTGAGCACACGGCCTGAGGGCAGAGAGGAGTACTGAGCACACGGCCTGAGGGCAGAGAGGAGTACTGAGCACACGGCCTGAGGGCAGAGAGGAGTACTGAGCACACGGCCTGAGGGCAGAGAGGAGTACTGAGCACACGGCCTGAGGGCAGAGAGGAGCACTGAGCACACGGCCTGAGAGCAGAGAGGAGTACTGAGCACACGGCCTGAGGGCAGAGAGGAGTACTGAGCACAAGGCCTGAGGGCAGAGAGGAGTACTGAGCACATGGCCTGAGGACAGAGAGGAGTACTGAGCACAAGGCCTGAGGGCAGAGAGGAGTACTGAGCACACGGCCTGAGGGCAGAGAGGAGTACTGAGCACACGGCCTGAGGGCAGAGAGGAGTACTGAGCACACGGCCTGAGGGCAGAGAGGAGTACTGAGCACACGGCCTGAGAGCAGAGAGGAGTACTGAGCACACGGCCTGAGGGCAGAGAGGAGTACTGAGCACACGGCCTGAGGGCAGAGAGGAGTACTGAGCACACGGCCTGAGGGCAGAGAGGAGTACTGAGCACACGGCCTGAGGGCAGAGAGGAGTACTGAGCACACGGCCTGAGGGCAGAGAGGAGTACTGAGCACACGGCCTGAGGGCAGAGAGGAGTACTGAGCACACGGCCTGAGGGCAAAGAGGAGTTCTGAGCACACGGCCTGAGTGCAGAGAGGAGTTCTGAGCACACGGCCTGAGTGCAGAGAGGAGTACTGAGCACACGGCCTGAGTGCAGAGAGGAGTTCTGAGCACACGGCCTGAGTGCAGAGAGGAGTTCTGAGCACACGGCCTGAGTGCAGAGAGGAGTACTGAGCACACGGCCTGAGGGCAGAGAGGAGTACTGAGCACACGGCCTGAGTGCAGAGAGGAGTACTGAGCACACGGCCTGAGTGCAGAGAGGAGTACTGAGCACACGGCCTGAGGGCAGAGAGGAGTACTGAGCACACGGCCTGAGTGCAGAGAGGAGTGCTGAGCACACGGCCTGAGTGCAGAGAGGAGTACTGAGCACACGGCCTGAGGGCAGAGAGGAGTACTGAGCACACGGCCTGAGGGCAGAGAGGAGTATTGAGCACACGGCCTGAGGGCAGAGAGGAGTACTGAGCACAAGGCCTGAGGGCAGAGAGGAGTGCTGAGCACACGGCCTGAGGGCAGAGAGGAGTACTGAGCACACGGCCTGAGAGCAGAGAGGAGTACTGAGCACACGGCCTGAGGGCAGAGAGGAGTACTGAGCACACGGCCTGTGGGCAGAGAGGAGTACTGAGCACACGGCCTGAGAGCAGAGAGGAGTACTGAGCACACGGCCTGAGGGCAGAGAGGAGTACTGAGCACACGGCCTGAGTGCAGAGAGGAGTACTGAGCACACGGCCTGAGGGCAGAGAGGAGTACTGAGCACACGGCCTGAGAGCAGAGAGGAGCATCGAGCACACGGCCTGAGAGCAGAGAGGAGTACTGAGCACACGGCCTGAGGGAAGAGAGGAGTACTGAGCACACGGCCTGAGGGAAGAGAGGAGTACTGAGCACAAGGCCTGAGGGCAGAGAGGAGTGCTGAGCACACGGCCTGAGGGCAGAGAGGAGTACTGAGCACACGGCCTGAGAGCAGAGAGGAGTACTGAGCACACGGCCTGAGAGCAGAGAGGAGTACTGAGCACACGGCCTGAGGGCAGAGAGGAGTACTGAGCACACGGCCTGTGGGCAGAGAGGAGTACTGAGCACACGGCCTGAGAGCAGAGAGGAGTACTGAGCACACGGCCTGAGGGCAGAGAGGAGTACTGAGCACACGGCCTGAGTGCAGAGAGGAGTACTGAGCACACAGCCTGAATGCAGAGAGGAGTGCTGAGCACACGGCCTGAGGGCAGAGAGGAGTACTGAGCACACGGCCTGAGGGCAGAGAGGAGTACTGAGCACACGGCCTGAGAGCAGAGAGGAGCATCGAGCACACGGACTGAGGGCAGAGAGGAGTACTGAGCACATGGCCTGAGGGCAGAGAGGAGCACTGAGCACACGGCCTGAGAGCAGAGAAGAGTGCTGAGCACAAGGCCTGAGGGCAGAGAGGAGTACTGAGCACACGGCCTGAGGGCAGAGAGGAGTACTGAGCACACGGCCTGAGTGCAGAGAGGAGTACTGAGCACACGGCCTGAGGGCAGAGAGGAGTACTGAGCACACGGCGTGAGGGCAGAGAGGAGTACTGAGCACACGGCCTGAGGGCAGAGAGGAGTACTGAGCACACGGCCTGAGGGCAGAGAGGAGTTCTGAGCACATGGCCTGAGTGCAGAGAGGAGTTCTGAGCACAAGGCCTGAGAGCAGAGAGGAGTACTGAGCACACGGCCTGAGGGCAGAGAGGAGTACTGAGCACACGGCCTGAGTGCAGAGAGGAGTATTGAGCACACGGCCTGAGAGCAGAGAGGAGTTCTGAGCACACGGCCTGAGGGCAGAGAGGAGTTCTGAGCACAAGGCCTGAGGGCAGAGAGGAGTGCTGAGCACACGGCCTGAGGGCAGAGAGGAGTACTCAGCACACGGCCTGAGAGCAGAGAGGAGTACTGAGCACACGGCCTGAGGGCAGAGAGGAGTACTGAGCACACGGCCTGAGGGCAGAGAGGAGTACTGAGCACACGGCCTGAGGGCAGAGAGGAGTACTGAGCACACGGCCTGAGTGCAGAGAGGAGTTCTGAGCACATGGCCTGAGAGCAGAGAGGAGTACTGAGCACACGGCCTGAGGGCAGAGAGGAGTACTGAGCACACGGCCTGAGGGCAGAGAGGAGTACTGAGCACACGGCGTGAGGGCAGAGAGGAGTACTGAGCACACGGCCTGAGGGCAGAGAGGAGTACTGAGCACACGGCCTGAGGGCAGAGAGGAGTACTGAGCACACGGCCTGAGTGCAGAGAGGAGTTCTGAGCACACGGCCTGAGTGCAGAGAGGAGTACTGAGCACATGGCCTGAGTGCAGAGAGGAGTACTGAGCACACGGCCTGAGTGCAGAGAGGAGTACTGAGCACACGGCCTGAGAACAGAGAGGAGTACTGAGCACACGGCCTGAGGACAGAGAGGAGTACTGAGCACACGGCCTGAGGGCAGAGAGGAGTACTGAGCACACGGCCTGAGAGCAGAGAGGAGTACTGACCACACGGCCTGAGGGCAGAGAGGAGTACTGAGCACACGGCCTGAGGGCAGAGAGGAGTACTGAGCACACGGCCTGAGGGCAGAGAGGAGTACTGAGCACACGGCCTGAGGGCAGAGAGGAGTTCTGAGCACACGGCCTGAGTGCAGAGAGGAGTTCTGAGCACACGGCCTGAGTGCAGAGAGGAGTACTGAGCACATGGCCTGAGTGCAGAGAGGAGTTCTGAGCACACGGCCTGAGTGCAGAGAGGAGTTCTGAGCACATGGCCTGAGTGCAGAGAGGAGTGCTGAGCACACGGCCTGAGTGCAGAGAGGAGTTCTGAGCACACGGCCTGAGTGCAGAGAGGAGTACTGAGCACACGGCCTGAGGGCAGAGAGGAGTGCTGAGCACACGGCCTGAGTGCAGAGAGGAGTGCTGAGCACACGGCCTGAGGGCAGAGAGGAGTACTGAGCACACGGCCTGAGGGCAGAGAGGAGTGCTGAGTACACGGCCTGACTGCAGAGAGGAGTACTGAGCACATGGCCTGAGTGCAGAGAGGAGTACTGAGCACACGGCCTGAGTGCAGAGAGGAGTACTGAGCACACGGCCTGAGAACAGAGAGGAGTACTGAGCACACGGCCTGAGGACAGAGAGGAGTACTGAGCACACGGCCTGAGGGCAGAGAGGAGTACTGAGCACACGGCCTGAGAGCAGAGAGGAGTACTGAGCACACGGCCTGAGGGCAGAGAGGAGTACTGAGCACACGGCCTGAGGGCAGAGAGGAGTACTGAGCACACGGCCTGAGGGCAGAGAGGAGTACTGAGCACACGGCCTGAGGGCAGAGAGGAGTTCTGAGCACATGGCCTGAGTGCAGAGAGGAGTTCTGAGCACACGGCCTGAGTGCAGAGAGGAGTGCTGAGCACAAGGCCTGAGTGCAGAGAGGAGTTCTGAGCACACGGCCTGAGTGCAGAGAGGAGTACTGAGCACATGGCCTGAGTGCAGAGAGGAGTTCTGAGCACACGGCCTGAGTGCAGAGAGGAGTTCTGAGCACATGGCCTGAGTGCAGAGAGGAGTGCTGAGCACAAGGCCTGAGTGCAGAGAGGAGTTCTGAGCACACGGCCTGAGGGCAGAGAGGAGTACTGAGCACACGGCCTGAGGGCAGAGAGGAGTGCTGAGCACACGGCCTGAGTGCAGAGAGGAGTGCTGAGCACACGGCCTGAGAGCAGAGAGGAGTTCTGAGCACACGGCCTGAGTGCAGAGAGGAGTACTGAGCACACGGCCTGAGAGCAGAGAGGAGTGCTGAGCACACGGCCTGAGGGCAGAGAGGAGTGCTGAGCACACGGCCTTAGTGCAGAGAGGAGTGCTGAGCACACGGCCTGAGGGCAGAGAGGAGTACTGAGCACACGGCCTGAGAGCAGAGAAGAGTGCTGAGCACACGGCCTGAGTGCAGAGAGGAGTACTGAGCACACGGCCTGAATGCAGAGAGGAGTACTGAGCACACGGCCTGAGGGCAGAGAGGAGTACTGAGCACACAGCCTGAGAGCAGAGAGGAGTACTGAGCACACGGCCTGAGTGCAGAGAGGAGTACTGAGCACACGGCCTGAGTGCAGAGAGGAGTACTGAGCACACGGCCTGAGGGCAGAAAGGAGCACTGAGCACACGGCCTGAGAGCAGAGAAGAGTGCTGAGCACAAGGCCTGAGGGCAGAGAGGAGTACTGAGCACACGGCCTGAGGGCAGAGAGGAGTACTGAGCACACGGCCTGAGTGCAGAGAGGAGTACTGAGCACACGGCCTGAGGGCAGAGAGGAGTACTGAGCACACGGCGTGAGGGCAGAGAGGAGTACTGAGCACACGGCCTGAGGGCAGAGAGGAGTACTGAGCACACGGCCTGAGGGCAGAGAGGAGTTCTGAGCACATGGCCTGAGTGCAGAGAGGAGTTCTGAGCACAAGGCCTGAGAGCAGAGAGGAGTACTGAGCACACGGCCTGAGGGCAGAGAGGAGTACTGAGCACACGGCCTGAGTGCAGAGAGGAGTATTGAGCACACGGCCTGAGAGCAGAGAGGAGTTCTGAGCACACGGCCTGAGGGCAGAGAGGAGTTCTGAGCACAAGGCCTGAGGGCAGAGAGGAGTGCTGAGCACACGGCCTGAGGGCAGAGAGGAGTACTCAGCACACGGCCTGAGAGCAGAGAGGAGTACTGAGCACACGGCCTGAGGGCAGAGAGGAGTACTGAGCACACGGCCTGAGGGCAGAGAGGAGTACTGAGCACACGGCCTGAGGGCAGAGAGGAGTACTGAGCACACGGCCTGAGTGCAGAGAGGAGTTCTGAGCACATGGCCTGAGAGCAGAGAGGAGTACTGAGCACACGGCCTGAGGGCAGAGAGGAGTACTGAGCACACGGCCTGAGGGCAGAGAGGAGTACTGAGCACACGGCGTGAGGGCAGAGAGGAGTACTGAGCACACGGCCTGAGGGCAGAGAGGAGTACTGAGCACACGGCCTGAGGGCAGAGAGGAGTACTGAGCACACGGCCTGAGTGCAGAGAGGAGTTCTGAGCACACGGCCTGAGTGCAGAGAGGAGTACTGAGCACATGGCCTGAGTGCAGAGAGGAGTACTGAGCACACGGCCTGAGTGCAGAGAGGAGTACTGAGCACACGGCCTGAGAACAGAGAGGAGTACTGAGCACACGGCCTGAGGACAGAGAGGAGTACTGAGCACACGGCCTGAGGGCAGAGAGGAGTACTGAGCACACGGCCTGAGAGCAGAGAGGAGTACTGACCACACGGCCTGAGGGCAGAGAGGAGTACTGAGCACACGGCCTGAGGGCAGAGAGGAGTACTGAGCACACGGCCTGAGGGCAGAGAGGAGTACTGAGCACACGGCCTGAGGGCAGAGAGGAGTTCTGAGCACATGGCCTGAGTGCAGAGAGGAGTTCTGAGCACACGGCCTGAGTGCAGAGAGGAGTACTGAGCACACGGCCTGAGTGCAGAGAGGAGTTCTGAGCACATGGCCTGAGTGCAGAGAGGAGTGCTGAGCACACGGCCTGAGTGCAGAGAGGAGTTCTGAGCACACGGCCTGAGTGCAGAGAGGAGTTCTGAGCACACGGCCTGAGTGCAGAGAGGAGTTCTGAGCACATGGCCTGAGTGCAGAGAGGAGTGCTGAGCACACGGCCTGAGTGCAGAGAGGAGTTCTGAGCACACGGCCTGAGTGCAGAGAGGAGTACTGAGCACACGGCCTGAGGGCAGAGAGGAGTGCTGAGCACACGGCCTGAGTGCAGAGAGGAGTGCTGAGCACACGGCCTGAGGGCAGAGAGGAGTACTGAGCACACGGCCTGAGGGCAGAGAGGAGTGCTGAGTACACGGCCTGACTGCAGAGAGGAGTACTGAGCACATGGCCTGAGTGCAGAGAGGAGTACTGAGCACACGGCCTGAGTGCAGAGAGGAGTACTGAGCACACGGCCTGAGAACAGAGAGGAGTACTGAGCACACGGCCTGAGGACAGAGAGGAGTACTGAGCACACGGCCTGAGGGCAGAGAGGAGTACTGAGCACACGGCCTGAGAGCAGAGAGGAGTACTGAGCACACGGCCTGAGGGCAGAGAGGAGTACTGAGCACACGGCCTGAGGGCAGAGAGGAGTACTGAGCACACGGCCTGAGGGCAGAGAGGAGTACTGAGCACACGGCCTGAGGGCAGAGAGGAGTACTGAGCACACGGCCTGAGAGCAGAGAGGAGTACTGAGCACACGGCCTGAGTGCAGAGAGGAGTGCTGAGCACACGGCCTGAGAGCAGAGAGGAGTTCTGAGCACACGGCCTGAGTGCAGAGAGGAGTACTGAGCACACGGCCTGAGAGCAGAGAGGAGTGCTGAGCACACGGCCTGAGGGCAGAGAGGAGTGCTGAGCACACGGCCTTAGTGCAGAGAGGAGTGCTGAGCACACGGCCTGAGGGCAGAGAGGAGTACTGAGCACACGGCCTGAGAGCAGAGAAGAGTGCTGAGCACACGGCCTGAGTGCAGAGAGGAGTACTGAGCACACGGCCTGAGTGCAGAGAGGAGTACTGAGCACACGGCCTGAGAGTAGAGAGGAGTGCTGAGCACACGGCCTGAGTGCAGAGAGGCGTGCTGAGCACACGGCCTGAGGGCAGAGAGGAGTACTGAGCACACGGCCTGAGAGCAGAGAAGAGTGCTGAGCACACGGCTTGAGTGCAGAGAGGAGTACTGAGCACACGGCCTGAGAGCAGAGAAGAGTACTGAGCACACGGCCTGAGAGCAGAGAGGAGTGCTGAGCACACGGCCTGAGTGCAGAGAGGAGTACTGAGCACACGGCCTGAGGGCAGAGAGGAGTACTGAGCACACGGCCTGAGGGCAGAGAGGAGTGCTGAGCACACGGCCTGAGTGCAGAGAGGAGTGCTGAGCACACGGCCTGAGGGCAGAGAGGAGTACTGAGCACACGGCCTGAGAGCAGAGAAGAGTGCTGAGCACATGGCCTGAGTGCAGAGAGGAGTACTGAGCACACGGCCTGAGTGCAGAGAGGAGTGCTGAGCACACGGCCTGAGTGCAGAGAGGAGTGCTGAGCACACGGCCTGAGGGCAGAGAGGAGTACTGAGCACACGGCCTGAGAGCAGAGAAGAGTACTGAGCACACGGCCTGAGAGCAGAGAGGAGTGCTGAGCACACGGCCTGAATGCAGAGAGGAGTACTGAGCACACGGCCTGAGGGCAGAGAGGAGTACTGAGCACACGGCCTGAGAGCAGAGAAGAGTGCTGAGCACACGGCCTGAGGGCAGAGAGGAGTACTGAGCACACGGCCTGAGTGCAGAAAGGAGTACTGAGCACACGGCCTGAGAGCAGAGAGGAGTACTGAGCACACGGCCTGAGAGCAGAGAGGAGTTCTGAGCACATAGTGGGAATAACCGAGACATGGTTAGATGAAAGCTATGACTGGGCAGTTAACTTACAGGGTTACAGTCTGTTTAGAAAGGATCGTAAAAATCGGAGAGGAGGAGGGGTTTGTCTCTATGTAAAGTCTTGTCTAAAGTCCACTTTAAGGGAGGATATTAGCGAAGGGAATGAGGATGTCGAGTCCATATGGGTCGAAATTCATGGAGGGAAAAATGGTAACAAAATTCTCATTGGGGTCTGTTACAAACCCCCAAATATAACAGAAACCATGGAAAGTCTACTTCTAAAGCAGATAGATGAAGCTGCAGCCCATAATGAGGTCCTGGTTATGGGGGACTTTAACTACCCGGATATTAACTGGGAAACAGAAACCTGTGAAACCCATAAAGGCAACAGGTTTCTGCTAATAACCAAGAAAAATTATCTTTCACAATTGGTGCAGAATCCAACCAGAGGAGCAGCACTTTTAGACCTAATACTATCTAATAGACCTGACAGAATAACAAATCTGCAGGTGGTCGGGCATCTAGGAAATAGCGACCACAATATTGTACAGTTTCACCTGTCTTTCACTAGGGGGACTTGTCAGGGAGTCACAAAAACATTGAACTTTAGGAAGGCAAAGTTTGACCAGCTTAGAGATGCCCTTAATCTGGTAGACTGGGACAATATCCTCAGAAATAAGAATACAGATAATAAATGGGAAATGTTTAAGAACATCCTAAATAGGCAGTGTAAGCGGTTTATACCTTGTGGGAATAAAAGGACTAGAAATAGGAAAAACCCAATGTGGCTAAACAAAGAAGTAAGACAGGCAATTAACAGTAAAAAGAAAGCATTTGCACTACTAAAGCAGGATGGCACCATTGAAGCTCTAAAAAACTATAGGGAGAAAAATACTTTATCTAAAAAACTAATTAAAGCTGCCAAAAAGGAAACAGAGAAGCACATTGCTAAGGAGAGTAAAACTAATCCCAAACTGTTCTTCAACTATATCAATAGTAAAAGAATAAAAACTGAAAATGTAGGCCCCTTAAAAAATAGTGAGGAAAGAATGGTTGTAGATGACGAGGAAAAAGCGAACATATCAAACACCTTCTTCTCCACGGTATTCACGGTGGAAAATGAAATGCTAGGTGAAGTCCCAAGAAACAATGAAAACCCTATAGTAAGGGTCACCAATCTAACCCAAGAAGAGGTGCGAAACCGGCTAAATAAGATTAAAATAGATAAATCTCCGGGTCCGGATGGCATACACCCACGAGTACTAAGAGAACTAAGTAATGTAATAGATAAACCATTATTTCTTATTTTTAGGGACTCTATAGCGACAGGATCTGTTCCGCAGGACTGGCGCATAGCAAATGTGGTGCCAATATTCAAAAAGGGCTCTAAAAGTGAACCTGGAAATTATAGGCCAGTAAGTCTAACCTCTATTGTTGGTAAAATATTTGAAGGGTTTCTGAGGGATGTTATTCTGGATTATCTCAATGAGAATAACTGTGTAACTCCATATCAGCATGGGTTTATGAGAAATCGCTCCTGTCAAACCAATCTAATCAGTTTTTATGAAGAGGTAAGCTATAGGCTGGACCACGGTGAGTCATTGGACGTGGTATATCTCGATTTTTCCAAAGCGTTTGATACCGTGCCGCACAAGAGGTTGGTACACAAAATGAGAATGCTTGGTCTGGGGGAAAATGTGTGTAAATGGGTTAGTAACTGGCTTAGTGATAGAAAGCAGAGGGTGGTTATAAATGGTATAGTCTCTAACTGGGTCGCTGTGACCAGTGGGGACCGCAGGGGTCGGTATTGGGACCTGTTCTCTTCAACATATTCATTAATGATCTGGTAGAAGGTTTACACAGTAAAATATCGATATTTGCAGATGATACAAAACTATGTAAAGCAGTCAATACAAGAGAAGATAGTATTCTGCTACAGATGGATCTGGATAAGTTGGAAACTTGGGCTGAAAGGTGGCAGATGAGGTTTAACAATGATAAATGGAAGGTTATACACATGGGAAGAAGGAATCAATATCACCATTACACACTGAACGGGAAACCACTGGGTAAATCTGACAGGGAGAAGGACTTGGGGATCCTAGTTAATGATAAACTTACCTGGAGCAGCCAGTGCCAGGCAGCAGCTGCCAAGGCAACCAGGATCATGGGATGCATTAAAAGAGGTCTGGATACACATGATGAGAGCATTATAGTGCACCATAGTCCACCAACATAGAAGAGGATTCTTTACTGTTAGGGCAGTGAGAATCTGGAATTGCTTGCCTGAGGAGGTGGTGATGGCGAACTCAGTCGAGGGGTTCAAGAGAGGCCTGGATGTCTTCCTGGAGCAGAACAATATTGTATCATACAATTATTAGGTTCTGTAGAAGGACGTAGATCTGGGGATTTATTATGATGGAATATACAGGTCCTTCTCAAAAAAATAGCATATAGTGTTAAATTTCATTATTTACCATAATGTAATGATTACAATTAAACTTTCATATATTATAGATTCATTATCCACCAACTGAAATTTGTCAGGTCTTTTATTGTTTTAATACTGATGATTTTGACATACAACTCCTGATAACCCAAAAAACCTGTCTCAATAAATTAGCATATCAAGAAAAGGTTCTCTAAACGACCTATTAACCTAATCTTCTGAATCAACTAATTAACTCTAATCACATGCAATAGATACCTGAGGCTTTTATAAACTCCCTGCCAGGTTCATTACTCAAAACCCCCATCATGGGTAAGACTAGCGACCTGACAGATGTCAAGAAGGCCATCATTGACACCCTCAAGCAAGAGGGTAAGACCCAGAAAGAAATTTCTCAACAAATAGGCTGTTCCCAGAGTGCTGTATCAAGGCACCTCAATGGTAAGTCTGTTGGAAGGAAACAATGTGGCAGAAAACGCTGTACAACGAGAAGAGGAGACCGGACCCTGAGGAAGATTGTGGAGAAGGACCGATTCCAGACCTTGGGGAACCTGAGGAAGCAGTGGACTGAGTCTGGTGTGGAAACATCCAGAGCCACCGTGCACAGGCGTGTGCAGGAAATGGGCTACAGGTGCCGCATTCCCCAGGTAAAGCCACTTTTGAACCATAAACAGCGGCAGAGGCGCCTGACCTGGGCTACAGAGAAGCAGCACTGGACTGTTGCTAAGTGGTCCCAAGTACTTTTTTCTGATGAAAGCAAATTTTGCATGTCATTCGGAAATCAAGGTGCCAGAGTCTGGAGGAAGACTGGGGAGAAGGAAATGCCAAAATGCCTGAAGTCCAGTGTCAAGTACCCACAGTCAGTGATGGTGTGGGGTGCCATGTCAGCTGCTGGTGTTGGTCCACTGTGTTTCATCAAGGGCAGGGTCAATGCTTTATGGTGATGAAGATTTCATTTTTTCAGCACGACCTGGCACCTGCTCACAGTGCCAAAACCACTGGTAAATGGTTTACTGACCATGGTATTACTGTGCTCAATTGGCCTGCCAACTCTCCTGACCTGAACCCCATAGAGAATCTGTGGGATATTGTGAAGAGAAAGTTGAGAGACGCAAGACCCAACACTCTGGATGAGCTTAAGGCCGCTATTGAAGCATCCTGGGCCTCCATAACCTCTCAGCAGTGTCACAGGCTGATTGCCTCCATGCCACGCCGCATTGAAGCAGTCATTTCTGCCAAAGGATTCCCGACCAAGTATTGAGTGCAGAACTGAACATTATTATTTGATGGTTTTTTTGTTTGTTATTAAAAAACACTTTTATTTGATTGGATGGGTGAAATATGCTAATTTATTGAGACAGGTTTTTTGGGTTATCAGGAGTTGTATGCCAAAATCATCAGTATTAAAACAATAAAAGACCTGACAAATTTCAGTTGGTGGATAATGAATCTATAATATATGAAAGTTTAATTGTAATCATTACATTATGGTAAATAATGAAATTTAACACTATATGCTAATTTTTTGAGAAGGACCTGTAGGCTGAACTGGATGGACAAATGTCTTTTTTTGGCCTTACTAACTATGTTAGCAGAGAGGAGTACTGAGCACACGGCCTGAGGGCAGAGAGGAGTACTGAGCACACGGCCTGAGAGCAGAGAGGAGTTCTGAGCACACGGCCTGAGAGCAGAGAGGAGTACTGAGCACACGGCCTGAGAGCAGAGAGGAGTACTGAGCACACGGCCTGAGTGCAGAGAGGAGTGCTGAGCACACGGCCTGAGTGCAGAGAGGAGTACTGAGCACACGGCCTGAGTGCAGAGAGGAGTACTGAGCACACGGCCTGAGAGCAGAGAGGAGTACTGAGCACACGGCCTGAGTGCAGAGAGGAGTGCTGAGCACACGGCCTGAGTGCAGAGAGGAGTACTGAGCACACGGCCTGAGAGCAGAGAGGAGTACTGAGCACACGGCCTGAGTGCATAGAGGAGTACTGAGCACACGGCCTGAGTGCAGAGAGGGGTACTGAGCACACGGCCTGAGTGCAGAGAGGAGTACTAAGCACACGGTCTGAGTGCAGAAAGGAGTACTGAGCACATGGCCTGAGTGCAGAGAGGAGTACTGAGCACACGGCCTGAGAGCAGAGAGGAGTACTGAGCACACGGCCTGAGTGCAGAGAGGAGTGCTGAGCACACGGCCTGAGTGCAGAGAGGAGTACTGTGCACACGGCCTGAGAGCAGAGAGGAGTACTGAGCACACGGCCTGAGTGCAGAGAGGAGTACTGAGCACACGGCCTGAGTGTAGAGAGGAGTACTGAGCACACGGCCTGAGTGCAGAGAGGAGTACTGAGCACACGGCCTGAGTGCAGAGAGGAGTACTGAGCACACGGCCTTAGGGCAGAGAGGAGTACTGAGCACACGGCCTGAGAGCAGAGAGGAGTACTGAGCACATGGCCTGAGAGCAGAGAAGAGTGCTGAGCACACGGCCTGAGAGCAGAGAGGAGTACTGAGCACACGGCCTGAGTGCAGAGAGGAGTACTGAGCACACGGCCTGAGTGCAGAGAGGAGTAGTGAGCACACGGCCTGAGTGCAGAGAGGAGTACTGAGCACACAGCCTGAGAGCAGAGAGGAGTACTGAGCACAAGGCCTAAGAGCAGAGAGGAGTACTGAGCACACGGGCTGAGAGCAGAGAGGAGTACTGAGCACACGGCCTGAGTGCAGAGAGGAGTACTGAGCACACGGCCTGAGAGCAGAGAAGAGTGCTGAGCACATGGCCTGAGAGCAGAGAGGAGTACTGAGCACATGGCCTGAGAGCAGAGAAGAGTGCTGAGCACACGGTGTCAGAGCAGAGAGGAGTACTGAGCACACGGCCTGAGAGCAGAGAGGAGTACTGAGCACACGGCCTGAGTGCAGAGAGGAGTAATGAGCACACGGCCTGAGGACAGAGAAGAGTGCTGAGCACACGGCCTGAGAGCAGAGAGGAGTACTGAGCACACGGCCTGAGTGCAGAGAGGAGTACTGAGCACAGGGCCTGAGAGCAGAGAGGAGTACTGAGCACACGGCCTGAGGGCAGAGAGGAGTACTGAGCACACGGCCTGAGAGCAGAGAGGAGTTCTGAGCACACGGCCTGAGAGCAGAGAGGAGTACTGAGCACACGGCCTGAGAGCAGAGAGGAGTACTGAGCACACGGCCTGAGTGCAGAGAGGAGTGCTGAGCACACGGCCTGAGTGCAGAGAGGAGTACTGAGCACACGGCCTGAGTGCAGAGAGGAGTACTGAGCACACGGCCTGAGAGCAGAGAGGAGTACTGAGCACACGGCCTGAGTGCAGAGAGGAGTGCTGAGCACACGGCCTGAGTGCAGAGAGGAGTACTGAGCACACGGCCTGAGAGCAGAGAGGAGTACTGAGCACACGGCCTGAGTGCATAGAGGAGTACTGAGCACACGGCCTGAGTGCAGAGAGGGGTACTGAGCACACGGCCTGAGTGCAGAGAGGAGTACTAAGCACACGGTCTGAGTGCAGAAAGGAGTACTGAGCACATGGCCTGAGTGCAGAGAGGAGTACTGAGCACACGGCCTGAGAGCAGAGAGGAGTACTGAGCACACGGCCTGAGTGCAGAGAGGAGTGCTGAGCACACGGCCTGAGTGCAGAGAGGAGTACTGTGCACACGGCCTGAGAGCAGAGAGGAGTACTGAGCACACGGCCTGAGTGCAGAGAGGAGTACTGAGCACACGGCCTGAGTGTAGAGAGGAGTACTGAGCACACGGCCTGAGTGCAGAGAGGAGTACTGAGCACACGGCCTGAGTGCAGAGAGGAGTACTGAGCACACGGCCTTAGGGCAGAGAGGAGTACTGAGCACACGGCCTGAGAGCAGAGAGGAGTACTGAGCACATGGCCTGAGAGCAGAGAAGAGTGCTGAGCACACGGCCTGAGAGCAGAGAGGAGTACTGAGCACACGGCCTGAGTGCAGAGAGGAGTACTGAGCACACGGCCTGAGTGCAGAGAGGAGTAGTGAGCACACGGCCTGAGTGCAGAGAGGAGTACTGAGCACACAGCCTGAGAGCAGAGAGGAGTACTGAGCACAAGGCCTAAGAGCAGAGAGGAGTACTGAGCACACGGGCTGAGAGCAGAGAGGAGTACTGAGCACACGGCCTGAGTGCAGAGAGGAGTACTGAGCACACGGCCTGAGAGCAGAGAAGAGTGCTGAGCACATGGCCTGAGAGCAGAGAGGAGTACTGAGCACATGGCCTGAGAGCAGAGAAGAGTGCTGAGCACACGGTGTCAGAGCAGAGAGGAGTACTGAGCACACGGCCTGAGAGCAGAGAGGAGTACTGAGCACACGGCCTGAGTGCAGAGAGGAGTAATGAGCACACGGCCTGAGGACAGAGAAGAGTGCTGAGCACACGGCCTGAGAGCAGAGAGGAGTACTGAGCACACGGCCTGAGTGCAGAGAGGAGTACTGAGCACAGGGCCTGAGAGCAGAGAGGAGTACTGAGCACACGGCCTGAGGGCAGAGAGGAGTACTGAGCACACGGCCTGAGAGCAGAGAGGAGTTCTGAGCACACGGCCTGAGAGCAGAGAGGAGTTCTGAGGACACGGCCTGAGAGCAGAGAGGAGTACTGAGCACACGGCCTGAGAGCAGAGAGGAGTACTGAGCACAGGGCCTGAGAGCAGAGAGGAGTACTGAGCACACGGCCTGAGTGCAGAGAGGAGTACTGAGCACACGGCCTGAGTGCAGAGAGGAGTAGTGAGCACACGGCCTGAGTGCAGAGAGGAGTACTGAGCACACAGCCTGAGAGCAGAGAGGAGTACTGAGCACAAGGCCTAAGAGCAGAGAGGAGTACTGAGCACACGGGCTGAGAGCAGAGAGGAGTACTGAGCACACGGCCTGAGTGCAGAGAGGAGTACTGAGCACACGGCCTGAGAGCAGAGAAGAGTGCTGAGCACATGGCCTGAGAGCAGAGAGGAGTACTGAGCACATGGCCTGAGAGCAGAGAAGAGTGCTGAGCACACGGTGTCAGAGCAGAGAGGAGTACTGAGCACACGGCCTGAGAGCAGAGAGGAGTACTGAGCACACGGCCTGAGTGCAGAGAGGAGTAATGAGCACACGGCCTGAGGACAGAGAAGAGTGCTGAGCACACGGCCTGAGAGCAGAGAGGAGTACTGAGCACACGGCCTGAGTGCAGAGAGGAGTACTGAGCACAGGGCCTGAGAGCAGAGAGGAGTACTGAGCACACGGCCTGAGGGCAGAGAGGAGTACTGAGCACACGGCCTGAGAGCAGAGAGGAGTTCTGAGCACACGGCCTGAGAGCAGAGAGGAGTTCTGAGGACACGGCCTGAGAGCAGAGAGGAGTACTGAGCACACGGCCTGAGAGCAGAGAGGAGTACTGAGCACAGGGCCTGAGAGCAGAGAGGAGTTCTGAGCACACGGCCTGAGGGCAGAGAGGTGTACTGAGCACACGGCCTGAGGGCAGAGAGGAGTACTGAGCACACGGCCTGAGGGCAGAGAGGAGTACTGAGCACACGGCCTGAGAGCAGAGAGGAGTACTGAGCACACGGCCTGAGAGCAGAGAGGAGTTCTGAGGACACGGCCTTAGAGCAGAGAGGAGTACTGAGCACAGGGCCTGAGAGCAGAGAGGAGTACTGAGCACACGGCCTGAGAGCAGAGAGGAGTACTGAGCACACGGCCTGAGAGCAGAGAGGAGTACTGAGCACACGGCCTGAGAGCAGAGAGGAGTTCTGAGCACACGGTGTCAGAGCAGAGAGGAGCACTGTGTTCTGCGTTACATACAGAGTGGTTGGATTTATAGAAATCTTGGGCCCACTATGCTTCTATTTGACGCTGTGTAAGGCTACGTTCACATTAGCGTTTTGCGTGTTTGCGTCGGGCGACGCAGCGGCGACGCATGCGTCATGCGCCCCTATATTTAACATGGGGGACGCATGGACATGCGTTGTGCTGCGTTGTGCGACGCATGCGTTTTTTTTGCCGCAAGCGTCGGGCGCAGAAAACGCAACAAGTTGCATTTTTCGTGCGTCCAAATTTCGGCAAAAAACGACGCATGCGTCGCAAAATGCAGCGTTTTTGCGTGCGTTTTGGTGCGCTTTTATTTGCGTTGTGCGTTGCGTCGCCGATGCAGCGGCGCACAACGCAAATGTGAACGTAGCCTAAGCTCCCCTGCGGTGCGGGTTACGAGCTGCAGCGTGTCAATTATCTACAGCAGAGACGCTGTTCTCACCCATAGTCATTCATTAGATGCAGTAAGTAGTTCACTGAACAGATGCGGCTTTACCTGCGTGAGTAGAACGCAGCGATAATACGATGGATATCCTGATCGCGGATCCGTCCCCAGCTGCTCTCAGGATCTCTGCTCCTATAATGGAACAGGACAGCAGGAGGGTTCAGCAGGTTCGTGGCTACAGCCTTCAAGGGGTTTTCCATCACTTTTTAACATTTTATTATGTGTCCAGTAAAAATGAAGTGATATGGCTTATGGGCTTGGTGTGAACCGAAAGTTGGCATGGTCGGGCCCTCTCCCTGCTGATGGTGTTTACTTGTTACAATGTAGCAATCATTCTCTTTCACTTTCATTCTTGTTATTTTGTTTCCTGTTTCTTTACAGCAAATTCAGCTTCTCCAGACCCCACTATGGATTCCCAGTCCATGAAGGATTATATCAGGAACTTTAGCCTGGATAATGGGCCCCGGGGTCATCAGGGATACTCTCGGGGTCATCAGGGATACTCTCGGGTTCTCCTGCAGATCTTTGGTTACTTAGGTCATGGGAAATCCTCCTTCATCAACTCCTGTAAGTACGTGGTTGATGATGGACCCTATAAGCCCTATGCTAAGATGGCCGGGTCAGCGGAGAAGCCCGAGACCATGATACGACACCAATATCAACTGACGGAGACCATCACCCTGGTGGACAACAGAGGCTGTGCCAAAATGAACAAAAACGAGATTGGAGAAATCTACGCACAACTGGGTGAGAACCGAAGACTGATACATAGTATCACAATGTGTGCTGAGCGTGTATCTAATCCTCTCCTGTGTGATACTGTCTGCTGAGCCGTGTATCTAATCCTCTCCTGTGTGATACTGACTGCTGAGCCGTGTATCTAATCCTCCTGTGTGATACTGTCTGCTGAGCCGTGTATCTAATCCTCTCCTGTGTGATACTGTCTGCTGAGCCGTGTATCTAATCCTCTCCTGTGTGATACTGACTGCTGAGCCGTGTATCTAATCCTCCTGTGTGATACTGACTGCTGAGCCGTGTATCTAATCCTCCTGTGTGATACTGACTGCTGAGCCGTGTATCTAATCCTATCCTGTGTGATACTGACTGCTGAGCCGTGTATCTAATCCTCCTGTGTGATACTGTCTGCTGAGCCGTGTATCTAATCCTCTCCTGTGTGATACAGTCTGCTGAGCGTGTATCTAATCCTCTCCTGTGTGATACTGTCTGCTGAGCCGTGTATCTAATCCTATGCTGTGTGATACTGTCTGCTGAGCCGTGTATCTAATCCTATCCTGTGTGATACTGACTGCTGAGCTGTGTATCTAATCCTATCCTTTGTGATACTGTCTGCTGAGCCGTGTATCTAATCCTCTCCTGTGTGATACTGACTGCTGAGCTGTGTATCTAATCCTCTCCTGTGTGATACTGTCTGCTGAGCCGTGTATCTAATCCTCTCCCGTGTGATACTGTGTGCTGAGCCGTGTATCTAATCATCTCCTGTGTGATACTGTCTGCTGAGCTGTGTATCTAATCCTCTCCTGTGTGATACTGTCTGCTGAGCCGTGTATCTAATCCTATGCTGTGTGATACTGACTGCTGAGCCGTGTATCTAATCCTATCCTGTGTGATACTGACTGCTGAGCTGTGTATCTAATCCTATCCTGTGTGATACTGTCTGCTGAGCCGTGTATCTAATCCTCCTGTGTGATACTGACTGCTGAGCCGTGTATCTAATCCTCTCCTGTGTGATACTGTCTGCTGAGCCGTGTATCTAATCCTCTCCTGTGTGATACTGACTGCTGAGCCGTGTATCTAATCCTCCTGTGTGATACTGACTGCTGAGCCGTGTATCTAATCCTCTCCTGTGTGATACTGTCTGCTGAGCCGTGTATCTAATCCTCTCCTGTGTGATACTGACTGCTGAGCCGTGTATCTAATCCTCCTGTGTGATACTGTCTGCTGAGCCGTGTATCTAATCCTCTCCTTTGTGATACTGTCTGCTGAGCCGTGTATCTAATCCTCTCCTGTGTGATACTGTCTGCTGAGCCGTGTATCTAATCCTCTCCTGTGTGATACTGACTGCTGAGCCGTGTATCTAATCCTATCCTGTGTGATACTGACTGCTGAGCCGTGTATCTAATCCTCTCCTGTGTGATACTGACTGCTGAGCCGTGTATCTAATCCTCTCCTGTGTGATACTGACTGCTGAGCCGTGTATCTAATCCTCTCCTGTGTGATACTGACTGCTGAGCCGTGTATCTAATCCTCTCCTGTGTGATACTGACTGCTGAGCCGTGTATCTAATCCTCTCCTGTGTGATACTGACTGCTGAGCCGTGTATCTAATCCTCTCCTGTGTGATACTGACTGCTGAGCCGTGTATCTAATCCTCTCCTGTGTGATACTGACTGCTGAGCCGTGTATCTAATCCTCCTGTGTGATACTGTCTGCTGAGCCGTGTATCTAATCCTCTCCTGTGTGATACTGTCTGCTGAGCCGTGTATCTAATCCTCTCCTGTGTGATACTGACTGCTGAGCCGTGTATCTAATCCTCTCCTGTGTGATACTGACTGCTGAGCCGTGTATCTAATCCTCCTGTGTGATACTGTCTGCTGAGCCGTGTATCTAATCCTCTCCTGTGTGATACTGTCTGCTGAGCCGTGTATCTAATCCTCTCCTGTGTGATACTGACTGCTGAGCGTGTATCTAATCCTCTCCTGTGTGATACTGACTGCTGAGCCGTGTATCTAATCCTCTCCTGTGTGATACTGACTGCTGAGCCGTGTATCTAATCCTCCTGTGTGATACTGTCTGCTGAGCCGTGTATCTAATCCTCTCCTGTGTGATACTGTCTGCTGAGCCGTGTATCTAATCCTCTCCTGTGTGATACTGACTGCTGAGCGTGTATCTAATCCTCTCCTGTGTGATACTGACTGCTGAGCCGTGTATCTAATCCTCTCCTATGTGATACTGACTGCTGAGCCGTGTATCTAATCCTCTCCTGTGTGATACTGACTGCTGAGCCGTGTATCTAATCCTCTCCTGTGTGATACTGTCTGCTGAGCCGTGTATCTAATCCTATCCTGTGTGATACTGACTGCTGAGCCGTGTATCTAATCCTCTCCCGTGTGATACTGTCTGCTGAGCTGTGTATCTAATCCTCTCCTGTGTGATACTGACTGCTGAGCTGTGTATCTAATCCTCTCCTGTGTGAAACTGTCTGCTGAGCCGTGTATCTAATCCTCTCCTGTGTGATACTGTCTGCTGAGCCGTGTATCTAATCCTATCCTGTGTGATACTGACTGCTGAGCCGTGTATCTAATCCTCTCCTTTGTGATACTGTCTGCTGAGCCGTGTATCTAATCCTCTCCTGTGTGATACTGACTGCTGAGCCGTGTATCTAATCCTCTCCTGTGTGATACTGACTGCTGAGCCGTGTATCTAATCCTCTCCTGTGTCATAATGACGGCTGAGCCGTGTATCTAATCCTCTCCTGTGTGATACTGTCTGCTGAGCCATGTATTTAATCCTCTCCTGTGTGATACTGACTGCTGAGCCGTGTATCTAATCCTATCCTGTGTGATACTGACTGCTGAGCCATGTATTTAATCCTCTCCTGTGTGATACTGACTGCTGAGCTGTGTATCTAATCCTCTCCTGTGTGATACTGACTGCTGAGCTATGTATCTAATCCTCTCCTGTGTGATACTGTCTGCTGAGCTGTGTATCTAATCCTCTCCTCTGTGATACTGTCTGCTGAGCCGTGTATCTAATCCTCTCCTGTGTGATACTGACTGCTGAGCCATGTATCTAATCCTATCCTGTGTGATACTGACTGCTGAGCCGTGTATCTAATCCTCTCCTGTGTGATACTGACTGCTGAGCGTGTATCTAATCCTCTCCTGTGTGATACTGTCTGCTGAGCGTGTATCTAATCCTCTCCTGTGTCATAATGACTGCTGAGCCGTGTATCTAATCCTATCCTGTGTGATACTGTCTGCTGAGCGTGTATCTAATCCTCTCCTGTGTCATAATGACTGCTGAGCCGTGTATCTAATCCTATCCTGTGTTATACTGTCTGCTGAGCCGTGTATCTAATCCTCTCCTGTGTGATACTGACTGCTGAGCTGTGTATCTAATCCTCTCCTGTGTGATACTGACTGCTGAGCTGTGTATGTAATCCTCTCCTGTGTGATACTGACTGCTGAGCCGTGTATCTAATCCTCTCGTGTGATACTGACTGCTGAGCCGTGTATCTAATCCTCTCCTGTGTGATACTGTCTGCTGAGCCGTGTATCTAATCCTCTCCTGTGTGATACTGTCTGCTGAGCCGTGTATCTAATCCTCTCCTGTGTGATACTGACTGCTGAGCTGTGTATCTAATCCTCTCCTGTGTGATACTGACTGCTGAGCTGTGTATCTAATCCTCTCCTGTGTGATACTGACTGCTGAGCCGTGTATCTAATTCTCTCCTGTGTGATACTGTCTGCTGAGCCGTGTATCTAATCCTCTCCTGTGTGATACTGACTGCTGAGCCGTGTATCTAATCCTCTCCTGTGTGATACTGTCTGCTGAGCCGTGTATCTAATCCTCTCCTGTGTGATACTGACTGCTGAGCTGTGTATCTAATCCTCTCCTGTGTGATACTGTCTGCTGAGCTGTGTATCTAATCCTCTCCTGTGTGATACTGACTATTGAGCTGTGTATCTAATCCTCTCCTGTGTGATACTGACTATTGAGCTGTGTATCTAATCTTCTCCTGTGTGATACTGACTGCTGAGCCGTGTATCTAATCCTCTCCTGTGTGATACTGTCTGCTGAGCCGTGTATCTAATCCTCTCCTGTGTGATACTGACTGCTGAGCCGTGTATCTAATCCTCTCCTGTGTGATACTGTCTGCTGAGCCGTGTATCTAATCCTCTCCTGTGTGATACTGACTGCTGAGCTGTGTATCTAATCCTCTCCTGTGTGATCCTGACTGCTGAGCTGTGTATCTAATCCTCTCCTGTGTGATACTGACTGCTGAGCTGTGTATCTAATCCTATCCTGTGTGATACTGTCTGCTGAGCCGTGTATCTAATCCTCTCCTGTGTGATACTGTCTGCTGAGCCGTGTATCTAATCCTCTCCTGTGTGATACTGTCTGCTGAGCCGTGTATCTAATCCTCCTGTGTGATACTGACTGCTGAGCCGTGTATCTAATCCTATCCTGTGTGATACTGTCTGCTGAGCTGTGTATCTAATCCTCTCCTGTGTGATACTGACTGCTGAGCCGTGTATCTAATCCTCTCCTGTGTGATACTGACTGCTGAGCCGTGTATCTAATCCTCTCCTGTGTGATACTGTTTGCTGAGCCGTGTATCTAATCCTCTCCTGTGTGATACTGACTGCTGAGCCGTGTATCTAATCCTATCCTGTGTGATACTGACTGCTGAGCCGTGTATCTAATCCTCTCCTGTATTATACTGTCTGCTGAGCCGTGTATCTAATCCTCTCCTGTGTGATACTGACTGCTGAGCCGTGTATCTAATCCTCTCCTGTGTGATACTGACTGCTGAGCCGTGTATCTAATCCTCTCCTGTGTGATACTGACTGCTGAGCCGTGTATCTAATCCTATCCTGTGTGATACTGACTGCTGAGCCGTGTATCTAATCCTCTCCTGTGTGATACTGTCTGCTGAGCCGTGTATCTAATCCTCTCCTGTGTGATACTGACTGCTGAGCCGTGTATCTAATCCTATCCTGTGTGATACTATCTGCTGGGCCGTGTATCTAATCCTCTCCTGTGTGATACTGACTGCTGAGCCGTGTATCTAATCCTCTCCTGTGTGATACTGACTGCTGATCCGTGTATCTAATCCTCTCCTGTGTGATACTGACTGCTGAGCCGTGTATCTAATCCTCTCCTGTGTGATACTGACTGCTGAAGTTTTTCTTCTTATTCTATCACATCTGATCCAATCTCGGAGAGTCGGTCAGTACTACACCCCTCATCTTCTCACGTCGGTGACTTTCCTGCATTGATCACACAGGGAACTTCCTACCTCTGGAGAAGAAGGTGAATTGGCAGACGGGATTCCACGACATGATGGAGCTTCTGCTGCAGTCGGAGCGGCTGGATCTGTCCTCAGACTTCATAGTCCCCGTGCTCGTCTACAGGTAGCCCAGCTGTTACATGGTACATATAGACAGTGCTCAGCATAAATGAGTACACCCTTTGAAAAGAAAAATTTTGGTCAATATCTCACTGGATATGAGAGCATCTTGCACAATTTTTAAAGTGATTACTATTATTATTATTATTATTATTATTATTATTATTGCGCCATTTGATCCATGGCGCTTTACATGTGAGGAGGGGTATACAAAATAATAACAAGTACAATAATCTTAAACAATACAAGTCATAACTGGTACAGGAGGAGTGAGGACCCTGCCCGCGAGGGCTCACAATCTACAAGGGATGGGTGAGGATACAGGAGGAGAGAGGACCCTGCCCGCGAGGGCTCACAATCTACAAGGGATGGGTGAGAATACAGGAGGAGTGAGGACCCTGCCCGCGAGGGCTTACAATCTACAAGGGATGGGTGAGGATACAGGAGGAGAGAGGACCCTGCCCGCGAGGGCTCACAATCTACAAGGGATGGGTGAGGATACAGGAGGAGTGAGGACCCTGCCCGCGAGGGCTCACAATCTACAAGGGATGGGTGAGGATACAGGAGGAGAGAGGACCCTGCCCGCGAGGGCTCACAATCTACAAGGGATGGGTGAGGATACAGGAGGAGTGAGGACCCTGCCCGCGAAGGCTCACAATCTACAAGGGATGGGTGAGGATACAGGAGGAGAGAGGACCCTGCCCGCGAGGGCTCACAATCTACAAGGGATGGGTGAGGATACAGGAGGAGAGAGGACCCTGCCGCGAGGGCTCACAATCTACAAGGGATGGGTGAGGATACAGGAGGAGAGAGGACCCTGCCCGCGAGGGCTCACAATCTACAAGGCATGGGTGAGGATACAGGGGAGAGAGGACCCTGCCCGCGAGGGCTCACAATCTACAAGGGATGGGTGAGAATACAGTAGGAGAGAGGACCCTGCCCGCGAGGGCTCACAATCTACAAGGGATGGGTGAGGATACAGGAGGAGAGAGGACCCTGCCCGCGAGGGCTCACAATCTACAAGGGATGGGTGAGGATACAGGAGGAGAGAGGACCCTGCCCGCGAGGGCTCACAGTCT
The DNA here is from genome assembly GCF_032444005.1 of Ranitomeya imitator. Taxonomy (NCBI): domain Eukaryota; kingdom Metazoa; phylum Chordata; class Amphibia; order Anura; family Dendrobatidae; genus Ranitomeya; species Ranitomeya imitator. Next base: position 222,526,401 of record NC_091288.1, on the reverse strand, counting down.
ACAAGGGATGGGTGAGAATACAGGAGGAGAGAGGACCCTGCCCGCGAGGGCTCACAATCTACACGGGATGGGTGAGGATACAGGAGGAGAGAGGACCCTGCCCGCGAGGGATCACAATCTACAAGGGATGGGTGAGAATACAGGAGGAGGGAGGACCCTGCCCGCGAGGGATCACAATCTACAAGGGATGGGTGAGGATACAGGAGGAGTGAGAACCCTGCCCGCGAGGGCTCACAATCTACAAGGGATGGGTGAGGATACAGGAGGAGAGAGGACCCTGCCCGCGAGGGCTCACAGTCTATAAGGGATGGGTGAGGATACAGGAGGAGAGAGGATCTGCCCGCGAGGGCTCACAATCTACAAGAGATGGGTGAGGATACAGGAGGAGAGAGGACCCTGCCCACGAGGGCTCACAATCTACAAGGGATGGGTGAGGATACAGGAGGAGAGAGGACCCTGCCCACGATGGCTCACAATCTACAAGAGATGGGTGAGGATACAGGAGAGAGGACCCTGCCCGCGAGGGCTCACAATCTACAAGAGATGGGTGAGGATACAGGAGGAGAGAGGACCCTGCCTGCGAGGGCTCACAATCTACAAGGGATGGGTGAGGATACAGGAGGAGAGAGGATCTGCCCGCGAGGGCTCACAATCTACAAGAGATGGGTGAGGATACAGGAGGAGAGAGGACCCTGCCCGCGAGGGCTCACAATCTACAAGGGATGGGTGAGGATACAGGAGGAGAGAGGATCTGCCCGCGAGGGCTCACAATCTACAAGAGATGGGTGAGGATACAGGAGGAGAGAGGACCCTGCCCGCGAGGGCTCACAATCTACAAGGGATGGGTGAGGATACAGGAGGAGAGAGAACCCTGCCAGCGAGGGCTCACAATCTACAAAGGATGGGTGAGAATACAGGAGGAGAGAGAACCCTGCCCGCGAGGGCTCACAGTCTACAGGGGATGGGTGAGGATACAGGAGGAGAGAGGACCCTGCCCACAAGGACTCACAATCTACAAAGGATGGGTGAGAATACAGGAGGAGAGAGGACCTGCCCGCGAGGGCTCACAATCTACAAGGGATGGGTGAGAATACAGGAGGAGAGAGGACCTGCCCGCGAGGGCTCACAATCTACAAGGGATGGGTGAGAATACAGGAGGAGAGAGGACCTGCCCGCGAGGGCTCACAATCTACAAGGGATGGGTGAGGATACAGGAGGAGAGAGGATACAGGAGGAGAGAGGACCCTGCCCGTGAGGACTCACAGTCTGCAGGGGATGGGTGAGGATACAGGAGGAGAGAGGACCTACCCGCGAGGGCTCACAATCTACAAGGGATGGGTGAGAATACAGGAGGAGAGAGGACCCTGCCCGTGAGGGCTCACAATCTACAAGGGATGGGTGAGAATACAGAAGGAGAGAGGACCCTACCCGCGAGGGCTCACACTCTACAAGGGATGGGTGAGGATACAGGAGGAGAGAGGACCCTGCCCGCGAGGGCTGACAATCTACAAGGGATGGGTGAGAATACAGGAGGAGAGAGGACCCTGCCCGCGAGGGCTCACAATCTACAAGGGATGGGTGAGGATACAGGAGGAGAGAGGACCCTGCCCGCGAGGGCTCACAATCTACAAGGGATGGGTGAGGATACAGGAGGAGAGAGGACCCTGCCCGCGAGGGCTCACAATCTACAAGGGATGGGTGAGGATACAGGAGGAGATAGTACCCTGCCCGCGAAGGCTCACAATCTACAAGGGATGGGTGAGGATACATGAGGAGAGAGGACCCTGACCACGAGGGCTCACAATCTACAAGGGATGGGTGAGGATACAGGAGGAGAGAGGACCCTGCCCGCGAGGGCTGACAATCTACAAGGGATGGGTGAGGATACAGGAGGAGAGAGGACCCTGCCCGCGAGGGATCACAATCTACAAGGGATGGGTGAGGAAACAGTAGGTGAGGTTAGAGCTGGTCGTGCAGCGGTTTGGTTGATCGGTGGTTACTGCAGGTTGTAGGCTTGTCGGAAGAGGTGGGTCTTCAGGTTCTTTTTGAAGGTTTCGATGGTAGGTGAGAGTCTGATATGTTGGGGTAGAGGGTTCCAGAGTAGAGCTGATACACGAGAGAAATCTTGTACAGTATACGATTGTGGGAAGAGGAGATAAGAGGGGAGTAGAGAAGGAGATCTTGTGAGGATCGGAGGTTGCGTGTAGGTAAGTACCGGGAGATGAGGTCACAGATGTATGGAGGAGACAGGTTGTGGATGGCTTTGTATGTCATGGTTAGGGTTTTGTACTGGAGTCTCTGGGCAATGGGGAGCCAGTGAAGGGATTGACAGAGGGGAGCGGCCGGGGAATAGCGGGGGGACAGGTGGATTAGTCGGGCAGCAGAGTTTAGAATAGATTGGAGGGGTGCGAGAGTGTTAGAGGGGAGGCCACAGAGCAGGAGGTTACAGTAGTCGATTCGGGAGATGATGAGGGCATGGATTAGTTTCTTACAGGTTCTTCATTAAGGAATGTGCAGATCCAGAGAGGGCAAGAGGGGGCAAGAGAGGGCATGAGGGGCAGGAGGGGGCATGAGGGGGCAGGAGAGGACATGAGGGGCAGGAGAGGGCATGAATGGCAGGAGAGTACATGAATGGGGGCAGGAGAGTGCATGAAGGGCGGCAGGAGAGTGCATGAGGGGGCAGGAGAGGGCATGATGGGGGGCAGGAGAGGACATGAGGGGGCAGGAGAGTGCATGAGGGGGCAGGAGAGTGCATGAGGGGGCAGGAGAGGGCATGAAGGGGGGCAGGAGAGGGCATGAGGGGGCAGGAGAGTGCATGAAGGGGGGCAGGAGAGGGCATGAGGGGGCAGGAGAGTGCATGAAGGGGGGCAGGAGAGGGCATGAGGGGGCAGGAGAGTGCATGAAGGGGGGCAGGAGAGTGCATGAGGGGGGCAGGAGAGGACATGAGAGGGGTGGGAGAGGGCATGAGGTGGCTGTCTGTGTCTGGAGACAGATGATTGTATGTTGAGGAACAGTTCTGAGGAGGAGGTGAGGTGGATGGGGAGGATGGAGGGGGAGATGACCAGCTCCTTACTAGGTGTGGGGATTAGGGGGGTTTGCAAAAAGTGAAGAATTATAGGGGTGAGGGAGAAAACTAACAGAAACATTGTCTAATGTGACTGTATCCAGTTACCTTCAGTTTCCAATTCTGGGCTAATTCATTATATGACACTTATACAAATCTGAGTTTTTCATAAAACATTTTCCCCCGTAACATCACAGTAAGTTTAATAATTAACTCTCATTACAAAATCTTCAGTTTTACTCAAACTAGATGATAGAAAGTCCAAAAGGGGGAAAAGCTTTAAACAAAGCCAAAATGTACGTTTTAAAAGTACCATATATAAAGTTTAGTAAAGACATTATAAAACCACATAAAAAAGAGCGAGCACCACAGGTACAGACACAAGGTGGGAACACCCGGATGAAATAGAAGCATAAATATGTACTCGGAGTATCAAACATTAATGAAGCCCCTATTTATATAGATAAACATATATGTATAAGTGGTCCCGAACACTTACGGTAGCCAATAATATATCGGGAGATATAGGTAAATATTATTTATACTAACAGTGTAGGTATGACAATAAAAACTACTGAACAATGGATATATATACAGTATATACACCTATAGAAAACTGGCAGCACCACAGTCGGATTCTCAGTAGTTCAAGAAGCATGGCTGCCATATTAGAAAATCAACCAGATGTACATTGAACAAGCCAAACAGTAAAAGAGCACATGGTAATAGGTATTTATCTCTGGAGTAGTTACCGGGGACCCACCACACCCGACGCGCGTTTCGGTTTATTAGTAGTAGTAATAATAATAAATGATGTTTCTGTGTAGACGAATCGCTGTGATGTTCTTCTTCTCTTCCAGCGCTGACTGCCTGGTCGCCAATGTCAATGAGATGAAAGAGATTCTTATTGCTGCCAGAGATATCACAGGTACTGTCCTCTGTGGTCACTGTATGGGTGCCAATCCTTCTCACTGCATCAATCCAGCTGGTCCATGCTGCTCGCTCCGTTCTCCAGCTCAGTATGTGCTGTCCACATTATTAGTTATGAATTTAAGGAGTATTCTCAGGTTGTCTCCTTACTTGGTAGTATCTGACAGGGCGGCACTCTTGCTCCATGAGTGACAGTTCTGGTGATTAGCAGAGCTATAGAACTACAAGGTTCCGTGCCGACAATCTGGAAGTGGCAGCGCTTTGGACTCAGCGTATGTTTGCTGCTTCCAAAGTGCTGCCGGCTTCTGAACGCAGGTGATTCCATATGTGATCACTGAACCACGCGGATTCATTGAGTCCAATACATTCTATGGGTGAAATTTTTTATGTGGAGGTTCGCGTCTCTGCAAGAGAAGTAGTCAAATAAATAAGGCAGCACACTGCGTCGCTAAAACATGCAAACATGAAACATGAAAATTGAACTGCATTACTGCACTAGAAATATGAAAAAATGAGAGCGTTTAGCGCATAAATTGGCCAATTCATGTGTACCTGGTAGCTACATTAGTGCATCTCTCGTATACCAGGTCCTAAACTTTCCCTTCCTCGCTGACGGTCAGTTTTTTGAAATTTGTATTCACTAGCCTTCTGACTGAGCACTCCGCCTCTTAGCCACAGGTGTTTTAATCGCAGCAGGTCCGTTACCCCTCCACAGAGAGAGAGAAAGTTAGTCTAAGAAGAGGATTCACAGGTTCCCATTCAGATGGAGACGTTTATTCTCAGCGAGGAAAGGAAAGTGTAGGACCTGGTATACGAGAGATGCCCTAATGTGGCTACCAGGTACACATAAATTGGCCAATTTATGCGCTAAACGCTCCCATTTTTTCATATTTCTAGTGCAGTAATGCAGTTCAGTTTTCATGTTTCATGTTTGCATGTTTTGGCGCCGCAGTGTGCTGCCTTATTTATTTGACTGTATACGAGTTGGTGACTCTAGGTTCAGCACCTGTTCACACTTGATCTATGTTTGGATGTGACGGTCAGTTTTTTTAAATCTGCAAGAAAATAGACATGCTGCAGTCTAAAGAGACGCGCCGCATGTCCGTCTCCATGGGTGAGCCGTGGATGTCTCTGGACGCATAGTGGGCCTTCCATTTCTTGAAATTCCATCCACTATGCTGTAACATCTAAACGATGTGGGTTGGATGCTGCACAAGTACGCAGCATTCAACCCGCAGTGTTTACTGATACATACCATAAAGCTCAACACAAGCTCTGCTGTAACACATTCAGCTCTCAGTGGTTTATTCTGGAGTCTGTACTGGTACCACGGTACTTACATATAGAGATAACAGGGCATGTGAACAAGCGCACTGGTCAGAACAGTGAGAGCAGTGATGCTGGATGCTGAGCACTGTCATTCTACAGGATTCCTAAAAGCAAGAGTAATAACAGCAGCATGTCAGGAGCTGAGATGAAGGGAGGGAGGATACTTCATTTTCTGGAATAATTTCAAGGGTGCCAACACTTTTGGCCATGACTATAGATACAAATTCAAATCACCCCCACTTTACCCTAGTTAACAAAAAAGAAATGTTAAAAAAGCTAACAAACACATTTACTATCAACGTGTCCATTAAAGTCCGATCTATTTAAATCTAAAATTAATTAAACCGATCTCTAAAAACTATTAGGGTATGTGCACACGTTCAGGAATTTTCACGTTTTTTTCGCAATAAAAAACGAGATAAAAGCGCATAAAAAATGAATACATATGCATCCTATCATTTAGAATGCATTCTGTAAAAAAAGAGCAGCATGCTCATTAATTTTGCAGATTTTTTGCGTTTTTCCGGCTATTTAATGCATTGGGAAAAAACGCCAAAAAAAAAGCAAAAAAAAAAAAAACGCTCAAAAAATGCGTAAAAATCACGCAAAAACCGTGAAAAAAAAAACGCGGAACAAAAAGCGGATTTCTGGCAGATATGTCCGGTTTTTGTCAGGAAATTTCTGCAAGAAATCCTGATGTGTGCACATAGCCTTAAAGCGCAAAAGAAATATATATCCTCAATGCCACAATTTTGGAATTTTGGTCATCACAACTCCACAAAAATATGTGATCAAAGTCTCATATGTACCCAAAATAGTACAAAAAAACCAACAGTATGCTTCACTGCTGTTAGATAACCAATAAACATGTGTGGATTGCCTGCCATAAACGGTAATGCTGTAGCCATGTTTAGCTAAATAAATAACCAGCAAAGGTAAAGCAGACAACAGTGGGCTGATATTATTAGGCTGGGAAGGTCCATGGTTATTGGGCTCTTCCCAGCCTAAATATACGAGCCCGCTGCTGCTGCAGAAGTGGAGCATCACATGAGATCCACCAATTCTGGTGCTTTGCCCTCCTCATCTCTATCGCCCTGATGTGGTGGCACTCAGGTAAATGTATTTGCGGGTTTATGTCAGCATCAAGCCCAGGGGTTAGTAACGGAGAGACATCTATCAGACACCCCCATTACTAGCCCAGTAATAAAAAATAAAAAAACACAGACAGAAAAAAATTCTTTATTTGAATAACGTCTCCCCCATACTGTCCCTCGTTCACCAATTTATTATCAAAAATATTCCCATGAAGTTCTGTCGTAGTCCACACTCCCCGGATTCAGTTCCGACGACAGTAAAGTGACCGCTATTCACAGGCGGGGGGTCGTGACGACAGCTCTCATCAAAGCCGCCGGCTCAATGCTGTAGAATCTAATGGATGTGCCAATTCTGGGGTGCCTGTGGGCTGATATTTTTAAGCTGGGAAGGGACAAATAACCATGGACCTGCCCAGCCTGATAATTCTGCTTTACCTTGGCTGGTTATCAAAAATGGGGAGGAGGGATGACCTTATATTGTTTTATTACATTTATGTTTTTGGTTTCCAGTAGTGACCTGTGAGAGGAAGATGCATCCAGTTGCCTTCCCCTTACTGTTTCTTTTCGATTTCAGCACTGTTTCCATCCATGTCAGCAATGTTCCTGCCCTCCTGGCTGGGTCTTCCAGAAAAATGCTTGACTTTCCCATAACTTCCATTATACTCCTTCCTCTAGTTGTGCCGTCTGTGCTTCTGACCTGATCAATTTGAGTACTGAACACCGGAGCATTTTAGTGCTCGATCACTAGTACGGAGCTGAACAATCATATTTCCCATAGCTCCCAACCGTCCCGGATTCGGCAGGACTGTCCTGATTTCGAGGGCTCCGTCCCGTCACGCCTCAGCTTTTCTCCCGCCTTTTACAATACTCACCTGTCCGATGTCTTCTTTGCTCCTGTAGCTCCTCCTCTGGGGCGGGGCAGTTCTCCCGTCTCAGTGCATAAATTAATGGTCTTAATTAGAGGACTTGCGCTCGCCTTACTTTGTTTGCAGGCGGCAGCTTTACTAATGAGCTTATGATAAAAGCGGTAGGAGGATTTGGTGATCTTGGCCTGTATTGCAGGCAGTGAACCCAGGCGCAGACAATACAAGCACATTCGATACAGCCCTGTATTCCTGTGTACCTGTATTCTGAGGTGAGAAAAGTCAGATTTTTGTTCCCATAAAACTAATATTTTTATGATAAGCAATTACAATAGAGTATTATTTTTTTTGCTGAGAACCCACCGCCCTCCATATCCAGGCAGGAGCTGCCACCACTCTGGTGATGTCCAGGGGAGAATTCTCTGTACTTGATCTGCTATAGCAGACACTGACTCCACAGACTGATCACATAGAGATACATTGTACACCGCAGTGGATTTCTAGTTTGAGAATAAAATATTTTTTTTCTTCCTATAAAATTATTACAAAATAATGAAAAACACATAAAATATTGTCATGATTAATGCGCTTAAAAAAAATGTATAATCAGCACAAATCCGCACATGACATGGACATTGCTGTCCCTGTAGTTGTAACGACCTGCACAACACAACGTTTATAAGAACGGTCAATGGCGTATAAACAATGGAGCGACTGATATTTTTTCTCTATTAAACCGATAAAAATGTAGTAAAAGCACAATGCTGAGGCCGTGTTCGCACGTAGTGTAAATGCTGTGTTTTTTTCTTCTGCTTTTTTTCTGCACATTTTCTGCAGGTGTCTGCACCAGACGACGCAATAACAATCTTCTCTGATCATTGCCGTGTTTGCCGCGTTTCTTTTATGTGCGTTGTTGGTGAGGATGTGAAGCCGTTTGCCTTTAATGGTTTTTTAATAATACAGAAAAGCTTTGACTCCGCGCTTAAAAATGTAACTGCTCATACATAAAATAAATCAGATCGTCACGTCTCCCGTTCCCGCAGCAGGTTCGATACTCAGCGTCTCTCCTGACTGCAGTGCTCAGGTCTGCATGCGTGCGCCCCTGCCTCCTGCGCTTTTAAAGGGCCTGTGTCCCTAAAAACTTTTTATATTTTTCTTCCTTCCTCCTCTCTCTGGAGCCCGCCGGGCATTTCACCGATACCCCACCAGGCCAGTCCGACCCTGCCTTGTATATCTAATTCTTCTCCTCGCTGCCACGCATGCCATCCAGCTTGTCCAGTACTTTCTGCTTGCCCTGACCCTCAGCTTAGTGAATCCACTTCACCAGGTGAACCCACCCCACAAATGGAAAAGATACTGTGCCAACTAATACCAAAATGAATAGCAATATATGAACCAAGGACAATGCACGAAATCGGCATCAGCCACCGACCAAAACAACCGAACAAACAACACGATAACCGAGAGCGGAACATCAATAATCCGACCACCAATGCCAACAATAGTAACACGATACTAGTACACCAGTCACCACTAATGTGCCAAACAGCAGTAATACACCAATACATAGCAGGAAACCGAGAGAGACGTCCAAGACGAGCCAGAATCCCAAAATGTGGCTACTGTTCACATTGGAAAACAAGCCAACCTTCATAAGTGTCTGTCCTATATACGTTTATACGTGTGTTTATAGGTCTTATGTATGGCTATATTTTATATGTGTGCTTATGTATGTGTGCTTTTATATATACAGTACAGACCAAAAGTTTGGACACACCTTCTCATTTAAAGATTTTTCTGTATTTTCATGACTATGCAAATTGTACATTCACACTGAAGGCATCAAAACTATGAATTAACACATGTGGAATTATATACTTAACAAAAAAGTGTGAAACAACTGAAAATATGTCTTATATTCTAGGTTCTTCAAAGTAGCCACCTTTTGCTTTGATGACTGCTTTGCACACTCTTGGCATTCTCTTGATAAGCTCCCAGAGGTAGTCACCGGGAATGGTTTTCACTTCACAAGTGTGCCCTGTCAGGTTTAATAAGTGTCTTCAAAGGGAGATTTGTAGTTAAAATTCTGCGCTGCCGCTAAGATGAATTTCAGGAGAGTATAGTTGATTCACAGTGGTTTTATTCAACTCGTTTCAGGGGTCTCATGCCCCCTTCATCAGGAAATACCACACAGAATATACAGGCATCACAGGTATAAATAGTTTTGCTAGGTTACAAAAAAAATGAGCACCAACAGGTCAGATGACTCGGGGTCAAAGTTCAATGATAACACACAATTAACAATTCAAACGATTAGAGAGGTGTATATATAATGACAAAAATACAATGACATCTTTTATGTTTCTAGACAATAGTTCCAAATTTGCAGCATTAAGGAGGAAATTAAAAAAAACAAAAAACGATGTCTACTTAAATGGACAAGAACCTGTAAAGGTACCGTCACATTAAGCGACGCTGCAGCGATATAGACAACGATGCCGATCGCTGCAGCGTCGCTGTTTGGTCGCTGGAGAGCTGTCACACAGACCGCTCTCCAGCGACCAACGATGCCGAAGTCCCCTGGTAACCAGGGTAAACATCGGGTTACTAAGCGCAGGGCCGATGTTTACCCTGGTTACCATTCTAAAAGTTAAAAAAAACAAACACTACATACTTACATTCCGGTGTCTGTCGCGTCCCCGGCCTCAGCTTCCCTGCACCGTGTCAGCGCCGGCCGGCCGTAAAGCAGAGCGGTGACTTCACTGCTGTGCTCTGCTTTACGGCTGGCCGGCGCTCACAGTCAGTGCGGGAAGCTGAAGGCGGGGGACAGACACCGGAATGTAAGTAACATAGTAACATAGTAACATAGTTAGTAAGGCCGAAAAAAGACATTTGTCCATCCAGTTCAGCCTATATTCCATCATAATAAATCCTCAGATCTACGTCCTTCTACAGAACCTAATAATTGTATGATACAATATTGTTCTGCTCCAGGAAGACATCCAGGCCTCTCTTGAACCCCTCGACTGAGTTCGCCATCACCACCTCCTCAGGCAAGCAATTCCAGATTCTCACTGCCCTAACAGTAAAGAATCCTCTTCTATGTTGGTGGAAAAACCTTCTCTCCTCCAGACGCAAAGAATGCCCCCTTGTGCCCGTCACCTTCCTGTTGTGAATTCTGTGGTCACAAGTGGTATTGCAGTCTCTGGGCGTCCTCCCTCAGGTGTTTTGGTGAGCTCGTTGGCTGCCTTGCTATTTAGCTCCACCTGAGTCTGTCTTCCTTGCTCCTTGTCAATGTTCCAGTGTTGGATCTGAGCTACTGCATCTTTCCTTGGACCTGCTGCTCTGCTAGATAAGTGCTTCTAGTTTGTTTTCTGTTTTTTCTGTCCAGCTTGTTATTATCTTTTGCTGGAAGCTCTGAGAAGCAAAGGGGTGCACCGCCGTGCTGTTAGTTCGGCACGGTGGGTCTTTTTTGCCCCTTTGCGTGGTTTTCGTTTTAGGGTTTTTTGTAGACTGCATAGTTCTCTTTGCTATCCTCGCTCTGTCTAGAATATCGGGCCTCACTTTGCTGAATCTATTTCATTCCTACGTTTGTCTTTTCATCTTGCTAACAGTCATTATATGTGGGGGCTGCCTATTCCTTTGGGGTATTTCTCTGAGGTAAGTCAGGCTTGTATTTCTATCTTCAGGCTAGTCAGCTCCTCAGGCAGTGCCGAGTTGCATAGGTAGTGATAGGCGCAATCCACTGCTGCTTCCAGTTGTGTGAGGACAGTTCAGGTACTGCAGTCTACAGAGATTCCACGTCTCAGAGCTCGTCCTATTGTTTTGGGTTTTTGCCAGATCTCTGTATGTGCGCTGATTACTGCACGCTGTGTTGCCTGATTGCCAGCCATAACAGTACAAGGAGCCTATTCAATGATTTCCAATAGAGGGAAAAAAGAAATCCTGACATCATTTTTTTTTCTTAGCTCTGTCTTCAGTCTTTTTTTTCCCCTAGACATTAGAGTGCTTCAGGACACAGCTGTGGACATGGATATTCAGGCTCTGTGCTCCTCAATGGATAATCTCGTTGTAAATGTACAAAAGATTCAAGATACTATTGATCAGAAATCGATGCTAGAACCAAGAATTCCGATTCCTGATTTGTTTTTTGGTGACAGAACTAAGTTCCTGAGCTTCAGAAATAATTGTAAGCTATTTTTGGCCTTGAAACCTCATTCTTCTGGTAATCCTATTCAACAGGTTTTGATTATTATTTCTTTTTTGCGCGGCGACCCACAGGACTGGGCGTTTTCTCTTGCACCAGGAGATTCTGCATTGAGTAATATTGATGCTTTTTTCCAGGCGCTGGGATTGCTTTACGATGAGCCTAATTCAGTGGATCAAGCTGAGAAAAATCTGCTGGCTTTATGCCAGGGTCAGGATGATGTAGAACTATATTGTCAGAAATTTAGAAAATGGTCAGTACTCACTCTGTGGAATGAATCTGCACTAGCGGCTTTGTTCAGAAAGGGTCTCTCTGAAGCTCTTAAGGATATAATGGTGGGATTTCCTATGCCTGCTGGTTTGAATGAGTCTATGTCCTTGGCCATTCAGATCGGTCGTCGCTTGCGCGAGCGTAAATCTGTGCACCATCTGGCGGTATTGTCTGAGAGTAAGCCTGAGCCTATGCAGTGCAACAGGACTATGACTAAAGTAGAACGGCACGAACACAGACGTCTGAACAGACTGTGTTTCTATTGTGGTGATTCTACTCATGCTATTTCTAATTGTCCTAAACGCACTAGGCGGTTCGATAGCTCTGCCGTTATTGGTACTGTACAGTCCAAATTCCTTTTGTCCATTACCTTAATGTGCTCTTTGTCATCATATTCTGTCATGGCGTTTGTGGATTCAGGCGCTGCCCTGAATCTGATGGATTTGGATTATGCTAAACGTTGTGGATTTTTCTTGGAGCCTTTGCGGTGTCCTATTCCGTTGAGAGGAATTGATGCTACACCTCTGGCCAAGAATAAGCCTCAGTACTGGGCCCAGCTGACCATGTGCATGGCTCCTGCACATCAGGAAGTTATTCGCTTTTTGGTACTGCATAATTTGCATGATGTGGTCGTGTTGGGGTTGCCATGGCTACAAACCCATAATCCAGTATTGGATTGGAACTCTATGTCGGTAACCAGCTGGGGTTGTCAGGGAGTACATGGTGATGTTCCATTTTTGTCTATTTCGTCATCCATTCCTTCTGACATCCCAGAGTTCTTGTCGGACTTTCAGGATGTATTTGAAGAGTCCAAGTCTGATGCCCTTCCTCCGCATAGGAATTGTGATTGTGCTATCGATTTGATTCCTGGTAGTAAATTCCCTAAGGGTCGTTTATTTAATTTGTCCGTACCTGAACACACCGCTATGCGCAGTTATGTGAAGGAGTCCCTGGAGAAGGGACATATTCGCCCATCGTCGTCACCATTGGGAGCAGGGTTCTTTTTTGTAGCCAAGAAGGATGGTTCGCTAAGACCGTGTATTGATTACCGCCTTCTTAATAAGATCACTGTTAAGTTTCAGTATCCCTTGCCATTGATTTCTGACCTGTTTGCTCGGATTAAGGGGGCTAGTTGGTTTACTAAGATTGATCTTCGTGGTGCGTATAATCTGGTGAGAATCAGGCAGGGAGATGAATGGAAAACGGCATTTAATACGCCCGAGGGTCATTTTGAGTATCTGGTGATGCCGTTCGGACTTGCCAATGCTCCATCTGTTTTTCAGTCTTTTATGCATGACATTTTTCGTGAGTATCTGGATAAATTCTTGATTGTTTACTTGGATGACATTTTGATCTTCTCAGATGATTGGGAGTCTCATGTAAAGCAAGTCAGAATGGTTTTCCAGGTACTGCGTGCTAATTCCTTGTTTGTGAAGGGATCAAAGTGTCTCTTCGGTGTGCAGAAAGTTTCATTTTTGGGGTTCATCTTTTCCCCTTCTACTATCGAGATGGATCCGGTTAAGGTTCAGGCCATCCAGGATTGGACTCAGCCGACATCTCTAAAAAGTTTGCAGAAATTCCTGGGCTTTGCTAATTTTTATCGTCGCTTCATCTGTAATTTTTCTAGCATTGCCAGACCATTGACCGATTTGACCAAGAAGGGTGCTGATTTGGTTAATTGGTCTTCTGCTGCCGTGGAAGCTTTTCAGGAGTTGAAGCGTCGTTTTTGCTGTGCCCCTGTGTTGTGTCAGCCAGATGTTTCTCTTCCGTTCCAGGTCGAGGTTGATGCTTCTGAGATTGGTGCAGGGGCGGTTTTGTCACAGAGAGGTTCTGGTTGCTCAGTGTTCAAACCATGTGCTTTCTTTTCCAGGAAATTTTCTGCTGCTGAGCGTAATTATGATGTGGGCAACCGAGAGTTGCTGGCCATGAAGTGGGCATTCGAGGAGTGGCGTCATTGGCTTGAGGGTGCTAAGCATCGCGTGGTGGTTTTGACTGATCATAAGAACCTTACTTATCTTGAGTCTGCCAAGCGCTTGAATCCTAGACAGGCCCGTTGGTCGTTATTTTTTGCTCGTTTTGATTTTGTGATTTCATACCTTCCGGGCTCTAAAAATGTGAAGGCGGATGCTCTGTCTAGGAGTTTTGTGCCCGACTCTCCGGGGTTATCTGAGCCGGCGAGTATCCTCAAGGAAGGAGTCATTGTGTCTGCCATCTCCCCTGATTTGCGGAGAGTGTTGCAGAAATTTCAGGCTAATAAACCTGATCGTTGTCCGGCCGAGAAACTGTTCGTCCCTGATAGGTGGACTAGTAAAGTTATCTCTGAACTTCATTGTTCGGTGCTGGCCGGTCATCCAGGAATCTTTGGTACCAGGGAGTTGGTTGCTAGATCCTTTTGGTGGCCGTCTCTGTCGCGGGATGTGCGTGCTTTTGTGCAGTCCTGTGGAATTTGTGCTAGGGCTAAGCCCTGCTGTTCACGTGCCAGTGGGTTGCTTTTGCCCTTGCCGGTCCCGAAGAGGCCTTGGACACATATTTCGATGGATTTCATTTCTGACCTTCCCGTTTCTCAAAAGATGTCTGTCATTTGGGTGGTCTGTGATCGCTTTTCTAAAATGGTCCATCTGGTGCCCTTGGTTAAATTGCCTTCCTCCTCTGATTTGGTGCCTTTGTTCTTCCAGCATGTGGTTCGTTTACATGGCATCCCTGAGAATATTGTTTCTGACAGAGGTTCCCAGTTTGTCTCAAGGTTCTGGCGAGCCTTTTGTGGTAGGATGGGCATTGACCTATCTTTTTCCTCGGCCTTCCATCCTCAGACTAATGGCCAGACCGAACGAACCAATCAGACCTTGGAAACATATCTAAGATGTTTTGTTTCCGCTGACCAGGATGATTGGGTGTCATTTTTGCCGTTGGCTGAGTTCGCCCTTAATAATCGGGCCAGCTCGGCTACCTTGGTCTCTCCATTTTTCTGCAATTCTGGGTTCCATCCTCGTTTCTCTTCAGGACAGGTTGAGTCTTCGGACTGTCCTGGTGTGGATTATGTGGTGGACAGGTTGCAGCAGATCTGGACTCAGGTAGTGGACAATTTGACCTTGTCCCAGGAGAAGGCTCAGCTTTTCGCTAATCGCAGACGCCGTGTGGGACCCCGACTTCGTGTTGGGGATCTGGTTTGGTTATCTTCTCGTCATATACCTATGAAGGTTTCCTCTCCTAAATTTAAACCTCGTTTTATTGGTCCGTATAGGATTTCTGAGATTCTCAATCCGGTGTCTTTTCGTCTGACCCTCCCAGACTCCTTTTCCATACATAATGTATTCCATAGGTCGTTGTTGAGGAGATACGTGGCACCTATGGTTCCATCTGTGGAGCCTCCTGCCCCTGTTTTGGTGGAGGGGGAATTGGAGTATATTGTGGAGAAGATTTTGGATTCTCGTGTCTCTAGACGGAAACTCCAGTATCTGGTCAAATGGAAGGGTTATGCTCAGGAAGATAATTCCTGGGTTTTTGCCTCTGATGTCCATGCCCCAGATCTTGTTCGTGCCTTTCATGTGGCTCATCCTGGTCGGCCTGGGGGTTCTGGTGAGGGTTCGGTGACCCCTCCTCAAGGGGGGGGTACTGTTGTGAATTCTGTGGTCACAAGTGGTATTGCAGTCTCTGGGCGTCCTCCCTCAGGTGTTTTGGTGAGCTCGTTGGCTGCCTTGCTATTTAGCTCCACCTGAGTCTGTCTTCCTTGCTCCTTGTCAATGTTCCAGTGTTGGATCTGAGCTACTGCATCTTTCCTTGGACCTGCTGCTCTGCTAGATAAGTGCTTCTAGTTTGTTTTCTGTTTTTTCTGTCCAGCTTGTTATTATCTTTTGCTGGAAGCTCTGAGAAGCAAAGGGGTGCACCGCCGTGCTGTTAGTTCGGCACGGTGGGTCTTTTTTGCCCCTTTGCGTGGTTTTCGTTTTAGGGTTTTTTGTAGACTGCATAGTTCTCTTTGCTATCCTCGCTCTGTCTAGAATATCGGGCCTCACTTTGCTGAATCTATTTCATTCCTACGTTTGTCTTTTCATCTTGCTAACAGTCATTATATGTGGGGGCTGCCTATTCCTTTGGGGTATTTCTCTGAGGTAAGTCAGGCTTGTATTTCTATCTTCAGGCTAGTCAGCTCCTCAGGCAGTGCCGAGTTGCATAGGTAGTGATAGGCGCAATCCACTGCTGCTTCCAGTTGTGTGAGGACAGTTCAGGTACTGCAGTCTACAGAGATTCCACGTCTCAGAGCTCGTCCTATTGTTTTGGGTTTTTGCCAGATCTCTGTATGTGCGCTGATTACTGCACGCTGTGTTGCCTGATTGCCAGCCATAACACCTTCCTTGGTATAAACAGATCCCCAGCGAGATATTTGTATTGTCCCCTTATATACTTATACATGGTTATTAGATCGCCCCTCATTTGGCTTTTTT
Organism: Ranitomeya imitator; assembly: GCF_032444005.1. Taxonomy (NCBI): domain Eukaryota; kingdom Metazoa; phylum Chordata; class Amphibia; order Anura; family Dendrobatidae; genus Ranitomeya; species Ranitomeya imitator. The sequence continues at coordinate 222,510,205 of NC_091288.1, read as the reverse complement.
CTAGACTAAATAATCCTAATTTCGCTAATCTATCTGGGTATTGTAGTTCTCCCATCCCCTTTATTAATTTTGTTGCCCTCCTTTGTACTCTCTCTAGTTCCATTATATCCTTCCTGAGCACCGGTGCCCAAAACTGGACACAGTACTCCATGTGCGGTCTAACTAGGGATTTGTACAGAGGCAGTATAATGCTCTCATCATGTGTATCCAGACCTCTTTTAATGCACCCCATGATCCTGTTTGCCTTGGCAGCTGCTGCCTGGCACTGGCTGCTCCAGGTAAGTTTATCATTAACTAGGATCCCCAAGTCCTTCTCCCTGTCAGATTTACCCAGTGGTTTCCCGTTCAGTGTGTAATGGTGATATTGATTCCCTCTTCCCATGTGTATAACCTTACATTTATCATTGTTAAACCTCATCTGCCACCTTTCAGCCCAAGTTTCCAACTTATCCAGATCCATCTGTAGCAGAATACTATCTTCTCTTGTATTAACTGCTTTACATAGTTTTGTATCATCTGCAAATATCGATATTTTACTGTGTAAACCTTCTACCAGATCATTAATGAATATGTTGAAGAGAACAGGTCCCAATACTGACCCCTGCGGTACCCCACTGGTCACAGCGACCCAGTTAGAGACTATACCATTTATAACCACCCTCTGCTTTCTATCACTAAGCCAGTTACTAACCCATTTACACACATTTTCCCCCAGACCAAGCATTCTCATTTTGTGTACCAACCTCTTGTGCGGCACGGTATCAAACGCTTTGGAAAAATCGAGATATACCACGTCCAATGACTCACCGTGGTCCAGTCTATAGCTTACCTCTTCATAAAAACTGATTAGATTGGTTTGACAGGAGCGATTTCTCATAAACCCATGCTGATATGGAGTTAAACAGTTATTCTCATTGAGATAATCCAGAATAACATCCCTCAGAAACCCTTCAAATATTTTACCAACAATAGAGGTTAGACTTACTGGCCTATAATTTCCAGGTACAGTATGTAGTGTTTGTTTTTTTTAACTTTTACAATGGTAACCAGGGTAAATATCGGGTTACTAAGTGCGGCCCTGCGCTTAGTAACCTGATATTTACCCTGGTTACGAGTGATCAGTGACCAAAAAAAGGTCCTGATCATTCCCAGCGACCAACGCTCTCCCAGCAGGGGCCTGTGACACATAACGAGATCGTTAACGATATCGTTGCTATGTCACAAAAAGCAACGATATTGTTAATGAAATCGTTATGTGTGAAGGTACCTTAAGAAAAGGAGCTACTCCAGTTCAGAAGCGAATGCCTTACAGATGAACTACCGTGTGGAATCAACAAGTTGCTATTTTCTTATCGAAAATCCATTGGAATCTTTACATTAAATGTGGAATAAAATCATGTTTTATTATTTTCCATTAAAAAATATAAATATATGAAAATTAATTTGTGGTGGTTTGGGGTGATCTAAAATTACGAAAATTATAATTAGTGAGTTTAAAATTGTGTCATGTACGTAAGAGTAACAATTTAAGCTGCGAACCAGCGCTCAAGGTGAGCGCAGAAACAAAGTGAAAGTGACACTTCACCGTCCAGGGATCAATGATAAGATATGATATGTAACAAGAGACAATTTAACATTGCCAGAGATCACAAAGAACAGCAGAGTAAAGTATTGTGTTAAGTGCTCCTGTGGGGAGGTCATTACACCCTGTGAAGCTGCCACAATCAGCAGCAGCTCCCTGGATTTCATCCCAAGGGTAAATAAACCATTGTTCAGGACACAGTTGTGATGGAGACAATTTGTATGGATTAATCAAGAAGTGAAAGCGCTCCTCTCTGAACAATGGTTTATTTACTCTTTGGATTAAGTCCAGGGAGCTGGTGCAGATTGTGGCAGCTTCACCTGGTGTAATGACCTCCCCACAGGAGCACTTAACTCAATCCTCCTTTTCTCTGCTGCTGCGGCTGCTGCTGTGTATTTCTTCATTCCCCTCCCTTGGCAATGTTATATTGTCTCTTGTTACATATGATATCTATCATTGGTCCTTGGACAGGTGAAGTGTCACTTTCACTTTCTTTCTGCGCTCACTTCAAGCTGGTTCGCTGCTTAAATTGTTAGGCTATGTGCACACGTCAGGATTTCTTGCAGAAATTTCCTGACGAAAACCGGAAATTTTCTGCAAGAAATCCGCATTTTTTTTTGCATTTTTTTCCCGTTCTTTTTAGCATTTTGCAAGCGTAATTAGCTTGCAGAATGCTAAAGGTTTCCAAGCGATCTGTAGCATCGCTTGGAAAACTGACTGACAGGTTGGTCACACAAACATAGTGTTTGACAAGTGTGACCAACTTTTTACTATAGATGCTGCCTGTGCAGCATCAATAGTAAAGGATAGAATGTTTAAAAATAATAAAAAAATAAAAAAAATGGTTATACTCACCTGCAGACAGCTGATCTCCTCAGCGGCGTCCGTTCCTATAGATGGTGTGTGTGCAGGACCTTCGATGACGTCGCGGTCACGTGAGCGGTCACATGAGCGGTCACATGACCAATCACAAGACGGTGACGTCATCGCAGGTCCTTCACACAGAGCATCTATAGGAACGGAAGCTGCAGCGTGCACCGCTGAGAGGCGGGAGGACTCCGGGGCCATCAGAGGGTGAGTATATCACTATTTTTTGTTTTAATTCTTTTTTTTACCAATTATATGGTGCCCAGTCCGTGGAGTCTCCTGTCCTCCACCCTGGGTACCAACCGCACATAATCTGCTTACTTCCCGCATGGTGTGCACAGGCAAATTTATTGAACATGTTGTTTTTTTTTTCCGCGATGTGATTTTTTCACGGAAAAAAATGCAACATTTGCACAAGAAATGCAAAATACACTGTAAATAATAGGAGGCATGTGTAAGCGTTTTTTTCGCGCTTTTATCACGTTTTTATAGCGAAAAAACGCGAAACAAAAAGCAAAACAAACTGAATGTGTGCACATGGCCTTACTCTTATGTACATGACGCAATTTTAAACTCACTAATTATAATTTTCGTAATTTTAGATCACCCCAAACCACCACAAATTAATTTTCATACATATATTTATATTTTTAATGGAAAATAATAAAACATGACTTTATTCCACATTTAATGTAAAGATTCCAATGGATTTTCGATAAGAAAATAGCAGCTTGTTGATTCCACACGGTAGTTCATCTGTAAGGCATTCACTTCTGAACTGGAGTAGCTCCTTTTCTTACAGGTTCTTGTCCATTTAATTATGGATCGTGTTTTTTTTTTAATTTCCTCCTTAATGTTGCAAATTTGGAACTATTGCCTAGAAACATAAAAGAAGTAATTGTATTTTTGTCACTATATATACCTGTCTAATCATTTAAATTGTTAATTGTGTGTTATCATTGAACTTTGACACTGAGTCATCTGACCTGTTGGTGCTCATTTTTTTTGTAAACTAGCAAAACTATTTATACCTGTGATGCCTGTATATTCTGTGTGGTATTTCCTGATGAAGGGGGCATGAGACCCCTGAAACGCGTAGAATAAAACCACTGTGAATCAACTATACTCTCCTGAAATTCATCTTAGCGGCAGTGCAGAACTTTAACTACAAATCTCCCTTTGAAGACACTTATTAAACCGGACAGGGCACACCTGTGAAGTGAAAACCATTCCCGGTGACGGCCTCTTGAAGCTCATTTCTCTGGTCGGTGAAGACCTGTGGATCTGCAGCAGCCGCTATCTATATGCTCTAATCTCATCCTAACCAGGGGAGCAAATCTGGTGTATATTCCCCTCTGTGTAACGTGGATAAGAACCTATTGCGCTCTTTGTCTCCCCATTGTTTTGCAATAGGTTTAATAAGTGGGATTTCTTGCCTTATAAATGGGGTTGGGACCATCAGTTGTGTTGTGCAGAAGTCTGGTGGATTCACAGCTGATAGTCCTACTGAATAGACTGCTAGAATTTGTATTATAGCAAGAAAAAAGCAGCTAAGAAAAACGAGTGTCCATCATTGATTTAAGAAATGAAGGTCAGTCAGTCCGAAAAATTGGGAAAACTTTGAAAGTGTCCCCAAGTGCAGTGGCAAAAACCATCAAGTGCTACAAAGAAACTGGCTCACATGAGGACCGTCCCAGGAAAGGAAGACCAAGAGTCACCTCTGCTTCTGAGGATAAGTTTATCCGAGTCACCAGACTCAGAAATCGCAGGTTAACAGCAGCTCAGATTAGAGACCAGGTCAATGCCACACAGAGTTCTGGCAGCAGACACATCTTTTTTGCAAAAAACATATCAACCATCTTTTTACTAGCACTTGCTGTCCACTGTGAATTTTTTGCAACAGAGTGTTTTTGGTTTTACTGTGCTTTTTTGTGTTTTCAAGTCTCTTGGTGGTGTGAACATGTCTCTACGGGCTTGTTCACTGTGCGCGCAGCTCATATGTTCTGGTTTCACATCTCTACAATTGTTAAGAGGAGACTTTGTGCAGCAGGCCTTCATGGTAAAATAGCTGCTAGGAAACCACTGCTAAGGACAGTCAACAAGCAGAAGAGACTTGTTTGAGCTAAAGAACACAAGGAATGGACATTAGACCAGTGGAAATCTGTGCTTTGGTCTGATGAGTCCAAATTTGAGATCTTTGGTTCCAACCACCGTGTCTTTGTGCGACGCAGAAAAGGTGAACGGATGGACTCTACATGCCTGGTTCTCACCGTGAAGCATGGAGGAGGAGGTGTGATGGTGTGGGGGGGGGGCTTTGCTGGTGACACTGTTGGGGATTTATTCAAAATTGAAGGCATACTGAACCAGCATGGCTACCACAGCATCTTGCAGCGGCATGCTGTTCCATCTTTCCATCTGGTTTGTGTTTAGTTGGACCATCATTTTTTTTTCAACAGGACAATGACCCCAAACACACCCCCAGGCTGTGTAAGAGCTATTTGACCAAGAAGGAGAGTGATGGGTGCTACGCCAGATGACCTGGCCTCCACAGTCACCAGACCTGAATCCAATCGAGATGGTTTGGGGTGAGCTGGACGCAGAGTGAAGGCAAAAGGGCCAACAAGTGCTAAGCATCTCTGGGAACTCCTTCAAGATTGTTGGAAGACCATTCCCGGTGACTACCTCTTGAAGCTCATCAAGAGAATGCCAAGAGTGTGCAAAGCAGTGATCAAAGCAAAAGGTGGCTACATTGAAGAACCTAGAATATAAGACATAATTTCAGTTGTTTCACACTTTTTTGTTAAGTATATAATTCCACATGTGTTAATTCATAGCTTTGATGCCTTCAGTGTGAATGTACAATTTTCATAGTCCTGAAAATACAGAAAAATCTTCAAATGAGAAGGTGTGTCCAAACTTTTGGTCTGTACTGCATATATAGTATCTAGTATATGTGTTCTGTATGTCATATATGTATGTGTTTATTATGTGTGTATATTTATATGTGCGCACTGCGTGCCTTTATATGAATGATATGTCTATGACCTGCATATGTTTGTGTATATGTATGTTTAGTATCTGTATGTTACTTGTATACTATATGAGTACAATTGTATATGTTGTGTAGAGAACGTTGGTTGTGGCTTCTCCTCTGCTTTGTACATACTGGGCCCATTACACCCCTTGTGTAGGAGTCTCCTCCATAGATATGGTGAGACGTGTGGACTCCTCGTGTGTCTGGTGGTGACTATTTCTGCTCCTCTCCTAGGACTCTTCCCGACTGTGGTTCTGACCCATGAGATCAGTCATCATCTGTCACAAGTTAAGGAGTCGTTCCGGACGATGGGAGTGAAGAACATGTTCTCTCTGGAAAACTACACAGCCAAAGACAACGTTAAGACCCGGGGGAAACATGAGACCATCCTGAGATGTGTTCAGGAGATCATTAAAGATGTGGAGTTCCGGATGCTGGAGGAACGTGACGCCATCGGTGAGAGAATTGGCCGGAAAAGGTTCCTGTTGGAATTCGCGCACAGGAGAGAATTGGAACAAAAACAGCAGAAGGAGGAGAATAGTGTCTGTGCCATACTGTAGGGGCCCCGAGGATCCTGCTAGTGACCGATTGTCTCGCTTTGTGTACATCCTTGTGTGATTCACTTTACACCTTTCAATTCATACAAAAATAGTATTAGTACTAAATCTTTTTATTCTTTCCATATTGTGGACTTTCTCTGCGTTCCTTAGCGCATGTACCCCTCTATGTCCGCAGTAGGTCTCGGCGGGGATGGGTAACACTTCTTGAGTAGCATTTCTGCCCATGTTTGGTCATGGTACTCTGTCGTTGCTTCTCCTTTGAGGACGTTTTCTGAGACTCTGTGTGATTGTTTGATGATTTTATTACAATCATCCACTATTGAGCTGTTAGTTCTGATTTGTATCACACATGTATGTGACATTGGCTCGTGTGATCATTTGCTAATCTATGATGTATTTATTTCTGTATTTTCTGTAGTGTGAGCGCTCGCTTTCGTTAGTGCCACCATATACCATTGCTTGTTTAATAAAGATTCCCGATTACTTTAATCTATGTCTCAGACCTTTTATGACCATACTGTATGTTCGGTAGTCTCTTTTGGGTTTCCTTATTAGTCACACTATGTACATGTTAGCATATCGACAATGCAGCGCATTTGTGAACCTGTGCATTAATTTAACCCCTTAATGATCTATGACGTGCTATGTGCGTCATAGGTCACCTCCTCCTTTTTGCTGCGGGCTCTGGTGCTGAGCCCGCATCTTTTCTGGCACACGATAGCTGTACCAATCATCTGTTATGTGCCACTAACAGCTGCGGGTGGAATGGCGATCCACCCACAGCTGTTAACTAGTTAGAAGCTGTTGTCAATCTCTGACAGCAGCATTTCACTTGCGCAAACCGGATGCACGTCTTAGCTCCGCCCATCGGTGTCCTTGTCACATGATCGCAGGTCGGCAATGGGTTGGCATGAGAACCCTAGGTCTGCAGGAGACCCCTGTGGTTGTCATTGCCGAACTTCTTTGAGCACTGCTCCGTGGTCGGCATGCACAGTAGATGAGCATTTCTACTATATGGAGCAGTGCAGAAGACCTATGTGTAACACAGGATGATTGCAGCTTCAGAAGTCCGGTCTCATCTTTCATTCCTGACTAGACCCCAAAATGTAATGTGATGATTATTATTATTATTATTATTTATTATTATAGCGCCATTTATTCCATGGCGCTTTACATGTGAGGAGGGGTATACATAATAAAACAAGTACAATAATCTTGAACAATACAAGTCACAACTGGTACAGGAGGAGAGAGGACCCTGCCCGCGAGGGCTCACAATCTAAAAGGGATGGGTGAGGATACAGGAGGAGAGAGGACCCTGCCCGCGAGGGCTCACAATCTACAAGGGATGGGTGAGGATACAGGAGGAGGGAGGACCCTGCCCGCGAGGGCTCACAATCTACAAGGGATGGGTGAGGATACAGGAGGAGAGAGGACCCTGCCCGCGAGGGCTCACAATCTACAAGGGATGGGTGAGGATACAGGAGGAGAGAGGACCCTGCCCGCGAGGGCTCACAATCTATAAGGGATGGGTGAGGATACAGGAGGAGAGAGGACCCTGCCCGCGAGGGCTCACAATCTACAAGGGATGGGTGAGGATACAGTAGGTAGGGTAGAGCTGGCCGTGCAGCGGTTTGGTCGATCGGTGGTCACTGCAGGCTGTAGGCTTGTCGGAAGAGGTGGGTCTTCAGGTTGTTTTTGAAGGTTTCGATGGTAGGCGAGAGTCTGATGTGTTGTGGTAGAGAATTCCAGAGAAGGGGGGATGCACGAGAGAAATCTTGTATGCGATTGTGGGAAGAGGAGATAAGAGGGGAGTAGAGAAGGAGATCTTGTGAGGATCGGAGGTTGCGTGCAGGAGAGTACCGGGAGACGAGGTCACAGATGTATGGAGGAGACAGATGGAGGAGATTGTAGCCTGTTATTCACAAGGATCTCCTTTCTGACCAACACCATGGTGTATGAGCCATGCTGTAAAATATTTCACCCAAAATAGCTTTATGGAGGATTATCAAAAGTGAAATGTCTGAGCTTCCATTCCATGGATTTATCCTTTATCCTCATGATTTGAAGATAGACCTAGATAAGATTTAAGCGACTGGTCTACATTGGTCTTGTCTTGTCTTGTGGGTCAATGTAAATGACAGTGCCCTTGGAATACACTTACTACTACTGATTCTCCATTTAGGAAAGTGGGAAGTCTAATGGGAAGCGCAGGGGCGGACACTGACAGCTTGGGGCCCCTGTGCAAGATATGTGTCAGGAACCCCCTCCTTTTATGGTGACAACGTTGCAAATATATATATATACATACAGTTGTGCTCAAAAGTTGACATACCCCGGCAGAATATTTGCTTTCTTGGCCTTTTTTCAGAGAATATGAATGATAAAACCAAAACTTTTCCTCCACTCATGGTTAGTGGTTGGGTGAAGCCATTTATTGTCAAACTACTGTGTTTTCTCTCTTTAAATCATAATGACAACCCAAAACATCCAAATGACCCTGATCAAAAGTTCACATACCCTGTTTCTTAATACCGTGTATTGCCCCCTCTAACACCAATGACAGCTTGAAGTCTTTTGTGGTAGTTGTGGATGAGGTTCTTTATTTTCTCACATGGTAAAGCTGCCCTCTCTTCGTGGCAAAAACCTCCAGTTCCTGTAAATTCCTGGGCTGTCTAGCATGAACTGCACGCTTGAGATCTCCCCAGAGAGGCTCAATGATATTTAGGTCAGGAGACTGAGATGGCCACTCCAGAACCATCACTTTGTTCTGCTGTAGCCAATGACAGGTCGACTTGGCCTTGTGTTTTGGATCTTTGTCATCTTGGAACGTCCAAGTATGTCCCATGTGCAGCTTCTGGGCTGATGAGTGCAAATATGCCTCCAGCATTTGCTGATAATACTGTATGCTGCATTCATCTTTCCTTCATCCTTGACCAAGTGTCCTGTGCATTTGTAGTTCACACATCTCCAAAACATCAGCGATCCACCTCCATGCTTTACAGTAGGAATGGTGTTCCTTTCATCATAGGCCTTGTTGACCTCTCTCCAAATGTAACGTTTATGGTTGTGGCCAAAAAGTTCAATTTTGTTCTCATCACTCCAAATTACCTTGTTACAGAAGTTTTGAGGCTTGTCCCTGAGCTGTTTTGTGTATTGTAGGTGAGATACTTTGTGGCATTTGCTCAGTAATGGCTTTCTTCTGGTGACGCGAACATGCAGCCCATTTTTCCGATCCATTGACAATTCTTTTGATTTCCTCATGCCTCACAATCCAGAAACATCAGTGGCTGGATGAAGGATGCAAGAGTCTGTCTGGATCCCAGAACCTCACTCAGCTTTTATGCACACGCACTGATTACAAGCAAACAGGTCACAGGTGAGGATGTTACCTTTAGTAGCCATTCACACCCATTTGTGTCAACTTCTGTGCATGTTATCAGGCCACAATCACCAGGGGATGTGAACTTTTGATCAGGGTCATTTGGATGTTTTGGGTTGTCATTATGATTTAAAAAGAGAAAACACAATAGTTGGACAATAAATGGCTTCACCCAACCACTAACCATGAGTGGAGAAAAAGTTTTGGTGTTCTCATTCAAATTCTCTGAAAAAAGGCCAAGACAGCAAAAAAAGCTATAATTCTGCCAGGGTATGTAAACTTTTGAGCACAATTGTATGATGTGCTCATCCACTTACAGACCGTATAGATCACATGCCTTGATCTATCCATTCATTCTCTCTATGGTTCAATGATGTGTAACACCTGAGGTTGCCTCCCTAATCTATAGTATATCCAGCATTATCTTTGTGTGGTCTCCAGGTTTTATCTTATTTGATATAAGTACTACTTGTCGACTTTTGTATGCAAATGTGGGCACTTTTTTTGCTTGTTTTCACCACTTTTTACCTTGTTTGTCCTATACAAACTTTTATACTTTTCCAAAGTTCTGCCTCCGTACTTCTTTGGGCCACTTATTCGCTGCTTTTCCTCCTTTATCTTTCTCCAGTGGGTGTAATGTTTGTCTTCACTCCTACTAGATGAAAGGTTAAAGTCCTTCTAATATCATGCCACATCCACATGTCCTGCAAAGCTGCCAGAATTTATGTTGAAGACTAGGGTTGAGCGACTCTTAGTTTTTTAGGGTCGAGTCGGGTTTCGGGAAACCCGACTATCTCAAAAGTCGAGTCGAGTGGAATAGGCCGATTATCGCGAAAAGTCGAGGATCGACCGAAACACGAAACCCAATGCAAAGTCAATGGGGAAGCATAGTCGGCAGTGAGTGGAGGCCAGGAAAACACCTACAGTGCCCATTTTAATGGCAAAAACATCCATTCTTGTTACTGAAGCTTGTCAATCTTAATTTACCTTATAATAATAGTTAGGCATTGGAAATTGGGGTTCATTTGGCTAAAGTTGTGGGGGGTAGGGCTGGTTCAAGTATTTAGTGGGCCCAGGTAATCTGGACTACCTCAGGGAAGTGGAGCAGGGAGAGGTAAGTATTTAAACTTTGCAAGTGCTGTGATCCAGAGCAAGCAGGGGGGGGCCCACTCGTTGGCATTGGCACTGGCACAGGGCCCCTCAAAGAACGGCGGTGTGTTTGCACGGCGGGGGCGCCTCCCACCAGCAGCGACACTTTTTGCGTACTATGAGGGGCCCTGTGCCAGTGACGTCGCCAACGAGTTTCCCCCCCCACCTGATGAAGGAACCTGCACCTTCATCTGCACCTTCCTCTTTGTCCCCGTGTAAGGTGGTATGGTATGCGGGAAGGGGAACCTGACTTTCAGCAGGGTCACAATCTTGCTGTGTAGCGTGCACGGCGAATGTAGCGTTCTGGCTCAATGTACCAGCAGACTCATCTATCACTGGCTGGGCAATGGGCAGGAGGAGGAGGAAACAAAGATATAGGCCCAAAGAATAAAGTGGGCTAAATGCAGTTCAAAATTGGTAACAGGACTAACCAGGGGGCATTGCTTTGTTCAGTGGAGGACAACTGTAATGAGAGGCTGACACAGAGAGTAGGCTCAAATCAGTAAGTAGGCTAAATGCAGTTCAAAATTGGTAACAGTAGTAAACAGGTGGCACTGGTTTGTTCAGTGTAGGAGAACATCAAGGAGCGGCAGACACCATTGGTAGGGCCAATAAAACAAGTAGGCCAAATGCAGTGTTATATTAAAAACAATTTAACGAGCGCCTGAAGATAGAAGCTAGGGAAAGGCAACCTGGAGAACACCTTGGAGCGGAAGACACCGTTTGTAGAACCCAGACCCAACTTGTAGGCCTAATGCAGTGTTGTTTCAACAACTATTTAACGAGAGCCTGAAGATTGAAGCTCGGGAAAGGCAACCAGGAGAACACCTTGGAGTGGCAGACACTGGTAGTAGGCCCCAACCCAACTAGTAGCCCCACTGCAGTTGTTCGATTAAAAAACTATTTAACGAGAGCCTGAAGATTGAAGCTCAGGAAAGGCAACCTGGAGAACACCTTGGAGCGGAAGACACTGGTAGTAGGCCCCAACCCAACTAGTAGCCCCACTGCAGTTGTTCCATTAAAAAACTATTTAACAAGAGCCTGAAGATTGAAGCTCAGGAAAGGCAACCAGGAGAACACCTTGGAGTGGCATACACTGGTAGTAGGCCCAAACCCAACTAGTAGCCCCACTGCAGTTGTTCGATTAAAAAAAATGCCAGACTGCACTCTTTCTACTATCGGATACCTTTTCAGGCATTGCAGACTGAGCTTCTTTAACCGGATGGACACGCTGTCCTCCAACATGTTTTGGCTTTGCCACGCGTTTTGGGCCAGATACGGGCCTGGCAGATGGAACCTGTTGCGATGTTGATGCCTGCTGCAGCCCCTCCTCCTCCACTTCAGAACTACTGCCGCCTGCACCCTGTTCCCCCAATGGCTGCCAATCTGGGTCAACAACTGGGTCATCTATAACCTCCTCTTCTATCTCGTGTGCAACTTCGTCTGTGTCACCGTGTAAGTCGGTGGTATAGCGTTCGTGACGGGGCAACATAGTCTCATCAGGGTCTGATTCTGGATCAGTACCCTGCGAGGGCAATGTTCTGGTCTGAGTCAAAGGACAAGCATAGTAGTCTGGCTGTGGCTGTGCATCTGTGCACTCCATGTCAGATTCAACTTGTAATGGGCATGGCCTGTTAACTGTTTCACTTTCTAACCATGAACGGTATGTGTAAAGAGCTCCATGGAGTAACCCGTTGTGTTGCCTGACGCATCCTTCTCTGTTGTTCTTGGTGAAGAAGACAAGGAAGCGACTTGTCCCTGACCGTGAACATCCACTAACGACGCGCTGCTTTTACATTTAGCAGTAACAGAAGGGGAGGCGAAAGAGCTAGAGGCTGAGTCAGCAAGGAAAGCCAAAACTTGTTCTTGCTGCTCCGGCTTTAAAAGCGGTTTTCCTACTCCCAGAAAAGGGAGCGTTCGAGGCCTTGTGTAGCCAGACGACGAACCTGGCTCAACAACTCGAGACTTAGGTGCTATATTGCTTTTCCCACGAGCACCTGATGCTCCACCACCACTACCATCATTACCAGCTGGCAATGACCACCCACGGCCACGGCCTCTTCCACCAGACTTCCTCATTGTTTGAAAAACGTAACCAAACTCACGATATTTTTTACTGTAAGACCAATTACAAGGTGAACTCAAACTTCTGTTTGATTTATATATCCCTTTATAGGTGGGTGAGACTGCAGGGAAAATCAGGCCCAATGTATAACAGTACACAGCTTCAGTGGCAGACAGATATGCCACTAACAGGACTGACGCTGTTGCAGACACTAACAATTAAAATCTCCCCCTTTTTATTTTTTCTGGGAGAATATTGAAGAAATGTGGCCCACACTTATACAGTATATGTTTAGTGGCACAAAATTAGAGACAGATGCCACACACAGCACTGGCACTGAGGCAGAATTGCCAATCTTAATCTCCCACTATTTTTTTTTTCCAGGGAGAATTTGAAAAAAATCTGGCCCAGTATTACACACTAGGTTTAATGTGGCACAAAATTTGAGACAGGTGGCACACACAGGACTGGCACCGAAGCAGAAATGCCAATCTTAATCTCCCACTATTTTTTTTTTCCGGGAGAATTTAAAAGAAATCTGGCAGAGTGTTACACACTAGGTTTAATGTGGCACAAAATTAGAGACAGGTGGCACACACAGGACTGGCACCGAAGCAGAAATGCCAATCTTAATCTCCCACTATTTTTTTTTCCTGGGAGAATTTTAAAAAAATCTGGCCCAGTATTACACACTAGGGTTTCTGTGGCACAAAATTAGAGACAGATGCCACACACAGGAGTGGCACCGAAGCAGAAATGCCAATCTTAATCTCCCACTAATTTTTTTTTATTTATGTGAGAATTGGCAAGAAATCAGGCCCACTGTTAGACTGTATGTTTTCTGTGCCAGAAAATGAGACACAGATGCCACACACAGGACTTCCACTGATGCAGATTTGTCAATTTTAATCTGCACCCTTTATTTTTTTTTTCTTCAGGGAGACTAGTGAATAAATCTGGGCCACTGTATTAGAGTATATTTTCTGTGGCAGAAAGTGGCTTGAAGAGATATAACAAAACAAAAAAAAGGGACTGTCCTACAATTACTATCTCCCTGTCTGCAGTAATCTCAGCCACGTATGGCAGGCAGCAATAAGGACTGGACTGATGCACAAATTAAATCAAAAGTGTGGACAAACAAAAAAGATAGCTGTGCAGAAAGGAAGGAGCAACAGGATTTGTGCTTTGAAAAAAGCAGTTGGTTTGCACAGCGGCGTACACACAGCAATGCAGCTATCAGGGAGCCTTCTAGGGCAGCCCAATGAGCTACAGCGCTGAGGGGAAAAAATCTAGCCTCCACTGTCCCTGCAAACAAAAGGTGGTGTTGGACAGTGGAAATCGCTACAGCACAAGCGGTTTGGAGGTTAATGGACCCTGCCTAACGCTATCCCTGCTTCTGACGAAGTGGCAGCAACCTCTCCCTAAGCTCAGATCAGCAGCAGTAAGATGGCGGTCGGGGGGAACGCCTCTTTATAGCCCCTGTGACGCCGCAGACAGCAAGCCAATCACTGCAATGCCCTTCTCTAAGATGGTGGGGACCAGGACCTATGTCATCATGCTGCCCACACTCTGCGTCCACCTTCATTGGCTGAGAAATGGCGCTTTTCGCGTCATTGAAATGCGACTTTCGCGCCAAAGTCGCGTACCGCATGGCCGACCCCACACAGGGATCGGTTCGGGTTTCATGAAACCCGACTTTGCCAAAAGTCGGCGACTTATGAAAATGAACGATCCGTTTCACTCAACCCTAGTAGGGACCTGTTCACACAGGAAATGCAGGTACAGAAACAAGCCAGAAGGAAAGGAGAATGAAGGAACAGGTTGGGACCTGTTCACACAGGAAGAGAAGTGCAAGACTGCAGATAGGAGTGGAAGAGCAGCAAGAGATAGCGTAGCAACAAAAGCTAAGCAGAGCAGAACCGCAAGGAATGCGGAGAGGAGCTGCAGCAAGAGATTTCTGCAGAAGCGGAGCCACAAGGAATGTGGAGAGGAGCTGCAGCAAGAGGTTTCTGCAGCAGCAAAGCAGAGCAGAACCGCAAGGAATGCGGAGAGGAGTTGCAGCAAGAGATTACTGCAGCAGCAGAAGCTAAGCAGAGTACAACGGAGCAGAACTGCAGGAGTGCGGAGCAGAGGTAAAGCCACAGAGGTACAGAGAAGGCAGAGCCGCAAGAGTGCGGAGCATAAGCAGACTGAGAACACATGGAAAGACACAACAACAGGGAAGGAAGCCACAGACGAGGAGACCGAGATAAGACTAAGTTCAGACAAGGAAATGGAACAAGACAAGAAACAAGGACAAAGACACAGGGGCCAGGATATTCTGCCTCCTGGAGGGTGGAAAACAAGATCAAGGCAATAGCACAGAGAAAAGCCTCCTGAGAGGGAGTAACACAGAGCAAGGCCAGGCAAACTCCGAAGCTAAACACAAACTGAGCTAACACATTGCACAGGCCCAGACCACAGGGTGGAGCTGCACTATATACAGGAGGCATCTTGGTAATTGGTCAGGAACAGATTAGACAGGTGCACCTGATTCCTATAAGAACCAGAGAGTTCAGGAGCTGCCCCCCTATTCACACAGCCAGGAAGCATCCAGAGAGCAGAGGCACAGAATATGGAGCTGGCACAAAACAGAAACCACATCATGGCCTGGAGCATTGGGTAATAGTGTGAGAGATGAGAGACCATGCCATGATGCCAGCAGAGTTGTTACAGATGCCCATAGTATATTTAAAAAATTTACCCTCAATAGGTATGTTTGTCAGCCCATGCACTTAGTGTATGGGCATTACGAGTCTAGAAGATTCGCTCCTTTGTAATGGGACAGTTTTTTTTATGAGGCCCTCATCCATATTTCTTCCAAGGGGGGATTGGAGTGCATGCAAATTTGCCCTTGCATTCAATGCATAAGGAAACAGTATGGCAGGACCAACTGAAGAATGCGAAGTGGGTTTTCCTGTGGCCTCCAGTATCGGGGTTCAAAGGCTTATTGGGTGCATATGACATGGTAGCAGGGCGGGCCTTTCATTCAATGCAACATTTTTTCAGGAAGCCCTCCTGTACCTCTCGTGAAAGGGGTATTGGGGAGCGTTGTAATTCTTGGCAGCCCAGCCACTCACTGGATAGGCAATAACAGCATAGGAGACCCACTGTTTAATAATGGCCCTTTAAGAATATTAATGCCACCTGATGCCCCTCTAAAAATAGGCTCTGTGACTTTAAGAATCCCTCCTTCATAAATGAAACAAGATGTGTCAGGTATGTGTCACACACCACATGGCCAGCTAGGGGTGTTACATGTTACAATGACATTTCCCAGTGAATGCATTTGTAGTGGTTGAAAGCAATGTTAAAGTTGAAAAAACACATCAAAAGCGAGGCGTGTGAACATACCCCAGGTGGTGGAGGAACATTTTGGTCTGAGGTAAATTATTTTGCTTTATATCCTTCCTCTAGTGTTAGGGTCATTTAAATGCATACAAATTCTACATACATTTGTTTATTGCATCAAGACTTTTTGACTTTTTCAGGAACTTATTTTTAAACAAAATACAATAAAATAAAACTATTTTACTAAATTGTAAAAAGCTCTTATTAAATTTATAACATTTGTGTTGTTGGGGTCAATTTCGACCCAGGTCTAATATAAGAATAAAAAAACAATAATAAGTCCCAAAACTGAACTCCTAAACACAAACAAAACTCATAAACAAAAAACAGACAACAGCCCACAGCCAGCTCTACCTCCAACAACTTGAGTTAGGGACATGTCCAGGCATGTATGGCCAAATCAGCTTAGAGTTGGTACTTTGCAGAGTATACATCTCCAGTTTACACATGCATCAATGAGGAGAAGATTTGATGTAAGCCAAATTCTGGATTATATCTTAGATGATAATGAATCAGAGGACACAGCAGCAAACTGATACAGATGAACAGGTTTCTGAGGAGGAAGATGACGTGGAGTATCAACCGGAAGACACAGACAGTTCTGATCAGTCTGATGAGGAGGTCACTGGTGCTGAAGCTGCTCCCGCTAAAAGATTCAAATCCAAAAGTGGAAAGATCAGTTGGAGCTCAGTACCTCCAGATGTACATGGCAGGGCAGACGCTGCAAATGTCACAAAAATGACCCCTGGGATCACAAGGTTTGCTGTGACAAGAGTAAGTGACATCAAGACATGTTTTGATCTGTTTATGCCATTGTCAATAAAAAAAGTCATTATTGCTATGACAAACCTTGAAGGAAAAGAAGTCCACGGCAACATGTGGAATGACCATGATGATGTCCTGGATGCCTACATTGGTGTTCTTCTCCTTGCTGGAGTGTACAAATCCTGCAATGAGGCCACTGATAGTCTCTGGGACGCATCGACAGGCAGGAATATTTTCCGGGCAACAATGTCACTTCAAAAGTTTCAAATGATATCAAGAGTCCTCAGATTTGACAACAGAAACACCAGAACAAAATCTGACAAACCTTGCTCCCATCAGGGATGTTTGGGAGAAATGGGTGCAGCTCCTTCCACTGATGTTCAATCCAGGGCCAGAGGTGACAGTAGACGAACATTTTCTCCCTTTCCGCGGAAAATGCCCCTTCCGGCAACATGTGCCAAGTAAGCCAGGCAAATATGGCATAAAAATCTGGGCAGCCTGTGATGCAAAAACTAGCTATGCATGGAATCTACAGATTTACACAGGCAAGTCTGCAAGTGGCATCCCTGAAAAAAAAACAAGGACTGCAGGGTCACAACATTACTTGTGACAATTTTTTTTACCAGCTATGACCTTGGACATGAACTTCTCAGGAGGAAAATCACCATGGTGGGCACAGTGAAAAAAAGCAAACCTGAGCTGTCCGCTGAATTGTTGCAGATGAAAGACAGGGCTCCACTTTCCTCAAAGTTTGTTTTTACAGACTCCACCACTGCTGTTTCATACTGCCCCTAAAAACGACGGAATGTGGTACTGATGTCCACACTTCACAAAGATGCTGCTGTGTCATCAGGAAGTGACAAAAAGCCCAGAATCATCCTGGACTATAACAAAAACAAAGGAGGAGTGGGCAACCTGGACAAGCTGACTGCCACCTACACTTGCCAGCGAATGACTAGGAGATGGCCAATGGTTGTATTTTACAACATCCTTGATGTGTCAGCATGCAATTCATTTGTGTTGTGGACCCACATTCACCAAGGATGGAATTCAAAGAAAAAAAACAAGCGGACAACACAAAGAGCATCATCACCAGCATCCTCCTCAACCAGGCCTGCCTCAACATCAACCACAACAGCCACAACCCCAGTGAGACCACCTGATTCTAAAAGAAAGAGGTGTCAGGTCTGCCCTAGCAATAAGGACAGAAAGACAAACACATCGTACTTCGCCTGCAAAGAACACACAAAAAATGTCACTTTTTGCCACACATGCATCTAAATACTAATGCATCTAAAAACTAGAACTTTATTTCTGTTGATTTGATTTGCTTGATTGATTGCTGTTTATTTGTTTGACCTAGAAAAGCTACTTTTTATTATTATTGCTATTAATGTTAATATAATTTTCATCTTTTATTTGTATTAAAGTTCTATAAAAAAAAATCTTGTGTTTTGCCTTTTTCATAAAGTAGTTAGATATGGGTCAAAATTGACCCGTAACACGATAGATGTTACTAGAGTTAATAATATAAAATATATATATGTATATTTTTTCTACATTTAAGAAATGTGTTCTAAAACCCTTCAGTAATAGTCAGGTAATATAATAAACTTTTTTAAGTTTACATTATTCTCTTGAGATTCATTTCACAATATTTTTATATTGAAAATGAAGAGTATAGTCTCAAATGAAAGGCCCAGGGGGCCACAACAAAAATATTAAAATCAATCCTTCCATGGATGAGAAACCCTAACAAGGTAACTAAGAGGTAAGAAACAAATTGGATCATAAATAACTGTTTTTAGGGCATCCTAGGGGTGATTTAAGACACGGGTCAAAACCGACCCGTTAACATAAGAAAGAGTAACAGAAAGCTAACACTAGAGGAAGGATATATACAAGTCATTACCCTGGAAAGGATGCACCTTAACAAATTTCCCAGCAAAATCCATTTTGGTTATGTTATTGTATGTTTGTTGGTGCACCTGTAAAAATGGCGTGAAACTCTGACAAAATTGCTTACAGCTGTGACCTAGGAGTCTGAAATATTTCCAGGGGCGATCCTCATGATGTTCCTGTGTCATTTGAGCAGTGTTTCCATCATTTTCTGCCATTTTTAGACCTTAAGATGACCCCCGGGGGTTTGCGGTAAAAATACTCGGGTTTCCCATAGACTTACATTGGGCTCGTTGCTCGGGTCGAGTACCTGAGTATTCCAATTTGCTCGCTCATCACTAATCGTGACGTCAGCAAAGCATTTGATAAAGTATCTCATAGTATCCTTATTGAAATAATGACTAAGTATGGAATGGACAAGGCAAATATTAGGTGGATTCATAACTGGCTTAGTGATCGGACCCAAAGAGTGGTCGTAAATGGCTGCACATCCAGTTAAAAGAATGTCTCAAGTGGGGCACCTCAGGGCTCTGTCCTGGGCCTGTATTGTTCAACATCTTTATCAATGATTTAGATGAAGGAATTGAGGGTACACTGATTACATTTGCTGATGACACAAAGCTAGGAGGGATAGATAATACTAGAGAAGAGAGAGGATTCAAAAAGATATAAATAAACTGGAGCAGTGGGCAGCAACTAACAGAATGGTTTTTAATTGGGAAAAATGCAAAGTACTACATCTGGGCAATAAAAATGAAAAAAGCCTATACAGAATGGGAGGAATAGGGCTAAGCAACAGCACTTGTGAAAAAGACTTGGGTATACTAATAGATCACACACTGAACATGAGTCAACAGTGTGATGCAGCAGAAAAGAGGCAAATGCAATTCTGGGATGTATTAACAGAAGCATACAGTCTAGATCACGTGAAGTCATTATTGTCCTCTACTCCTCTTTGGTCAGACCTCACCTGGAATACTGTGTCCAGTTTTGGGCTCCTTCTTTTAAAAAGGACATCAACAAACTGGAGCAAGTTCAGAGAAGAGCGACCAGAATGGTGACCGGTCTGCAAACCATGTCCTATGAGGAACGGTTACAGGATTTGGGAATGTTTAGCTTGCAAAAAAGAAGACGGACAGGAGACTTAATAGCTGTCTACAAATATCTCGAGGGCTGTCACATTGTAGAAGGATCATCTTTGTTCTCATTTGCACAAGGAAAGACTAGAAGCAACGGGATGAAACTGAATGGGAGGAGACACAGATTAGATATTAGAAAAATCTTTTTGACAGTGAGGGTGATCAATGAGTGGAACAGGCGGCCATGAGAGGTGGTGAGTTCTCCTTCAATGGAAGTCTTCAAACAGAGGCTGGACAGACATCTGCCTGGGATGATTTGGTGAATCCTGCTTTCAGCAGGGGGTTGGACCAGATGACCCAGGAGATCCTGTCAAACTCTAACATTCAATTCAATTCAATTCAAATGAGCTTTATTGGCAGGACTAAGTACATGTTAGCATTGCCAAAGCATATGGTAAAAATACGGGGGTGGGGGAGGGGGGCATATAGAGGTCCAGGATATATGTTTCCAGGGTGGGGTACAGGAGTCCATGACATATCAGGCTCTTTAGTCGGGGGATAGGGACATGTCTAGTGTTGGGGTACAGGAGTCCATGACATATCGGGCTCCTCTTAGTCTGTGGCAGGCACTGACATATTCCGCTGCTACGGCCGCTGCACTTTCCTCTTCCCCCAGTATTATCGGCAGTTTCTCTTCCTCCTCCATGGAGGTGAAATCTGGGAGGAGATCAGACAGTCTTTTGAAGTGAGTGTCCCTCACTGCGGAGTATTTGGGGCACCTCAGCATGAAGTGGGCCTCATCCTCCACGGCCTCCTGGGGGCACTGCTGGCAGAGTCTGTTCTCTCGGGGCTTGTAGTTCTGTGGGTGCCGCCCGGATTCGATGAGTAGGCTGTGGGCGCTCAGTCTGTACCGGCTCAGGATCTGTCGATCTTTGGGGTTTTCTAGTTTCTCTAGATATGGGGCCAGTTTGTACTCCCTCTGTAGATTCCGGTATATTGTCAGTTCTATGATTCTATGAATCAGAAGTGACCTCCCTTCAACAGAGAAGAGTGGAAGAGAAGAAGCTGCTCTGTCGACGTGATATCACCAGGAGCCACAGAATAGAAGTTCATGACCGCTATGAGTCAGCAGAGATTGGTGCTAAAGTTCTAAGAACCATAGGTAAAAATTAGCACAGTCCCGGGATAACCCTTTGACTATACTGCTACTGTTAAACTTTGAACGTTCTGCAATTTATAAATTGGCCAAAACATCTGGAAAACAGAAAGCAATTTATTACTGGAATTGTGCATTTTTTTCCTTTATGATTTGCACAAAATTTTTCTTTAAATGTCAATTAAATGTGCTCCATTCCCATATTTAGTGATTATATGTATACCCGAAGATTTTGGCTCAAATTTAGTGACATTTTCATGGAAAATGTGACGTTTTGCTTAGAAAAGACACAAAAAATTAAACACTTGAGAGTTTTTTTTATTTTGCGCAAGAATTTGGCACAAGAAATGTCAACAACTTGCACAAGGACAAAATGTGTTGTTTCCTCCATCTAGTTGGTACATTTCCAAATGTAAAAGTGAAACTAAGGGGCAAAGGTGTGAACGGTTAGACGGCAAAAACACTGAGGATAAAGATACAGAAGAGAAAAGTTCTTATAGGAGATGGACGTCAAAAAGCTTCAAGAAAATATCTGTAGTTTTACCCTGGATGACGGGCCCCGGGGTAATCAGGGATACTCGCGGGTTCTCTTGCAGCTCTTCGGTTACTGTGGTCACGGGAAATCCTCCTTCATCAACTCCTGTAAGTACGTGCTGGATGATGGAGAAGATTTCATAGCACACGCTGAAGCAGCAGGTAATAATGAACCCATGACCATGGAGAGACAAGCCTGCGACCTCACCAAGAACATCACCATGGTGGACAACAGAGGGAGTTCAAACATGAACATCTTCCAGAGAGCAGAAATCTACGCCCAACTGGGTGAGTAAATGCTAAAAACATGAATATGGGAAGAGAATAATAGTACTGTCCTTATTACATCCTCTTATACATAGTATGACAGAGGTGACATCCATAGCTGGATCTAATGATGGTATATGGAGGATTGGGCATGACATGCTAACAGTGACTCCTTGGTTATTATGTAAAGTGGCGCGCGGTGGGATCCATGGGCGAGGTAATCATGTTTCATGCCCCGACATGCTACATGAAAATAGAGGTCTTGGCTGGGTGTGTGGACTTTAACACGAGGTCACTTCACCCTTGCAGGCTGCATGGTGCTTGTGATTTAGGCTGGTCAGGACCAGATGTTATTGCGTTCAAAGAGGGAGACCTCCACTTAATAATAAGCTGTCTTTTACAGAACCTTGATGTAGGGAGGAGTATGTACAGAGGATAGCGGGCACAAATCTTCATGGACATTTCTTCTAATACACAGAATATCATAATCCACCTTGCTTTTACTTCCTAAACTCACACGATTATGCCTCATTTAGTTACTCTGCCATCACCACAACACAGTACATTGCTCCGGGAGCCTCCCTTGCCCCCAATAACAACACTATAGTCTAGTGCAGGGGTCCCCAAACTACGGCCCGCGGGTCGCATCCGGCCCCCGGAGGCCTTTTACCCGGCCCCCGCAGCAATTCACATGTTCCTCTCACTTCTGAGCGCCCGGCGCTATGCAGAAGCGAGAGTTCGGCGCTCATCTTCCAGACTGAGACTCCAGACCTAGATGAGCACGTCGCACGTAGTGACGCGTGACGTGCGCATCTAGGCCTGACAGACGAACAGCGAGGAGCGCGGGCAGCACGCGAGCGGCTACGCAACAGTGCACTGCTAGGTAATGTATAGTTTTCTTTGTTTTTTAAGCGGGGATGGGGGGTGGGGTTTGGGAGAGAACACAGAGCATGGGAGCTGGACCTATATGGGAGAGAACACAGAGCATGGGAGCTGGACCTATATGGGGGAACACAGAGCATGGGAGCTGGACCTATATGGGGGAACACAGAGCATGGGAGCTGGACCTATATGGGGGAACACAGAGCATGGGAGCTGGACCTATATGGGGGAACACAGAGCATGGGAGCTGGACCTATATGGGGGAACACAGAGCATGGGAGCTGGACCTATATGGGGGAACACAGAGCATGGGAGCTGGACCTATATGGGGGAACACAGAGCATGGGAGCTGGACCTATATGGGGGAACACAGAGCATGGGAGCTGGACCTATATGGGGGAACACAGAGCATGGGAGCTGGACCTATATGGGGGAACACAGAGCATGGGAGCTGGACCTATATGGGGGAACACAGAGCATGGGAGCTGGACCTATATGGGAGAGAACACAGAGCATGGGAGCTGGACCTATATGGGGGAACACAGAGCATGGGAGCTGGACCTATATGGGGGAACACAGAGCATGGGAGCTGGACCTATATGGGGGAACACAGAGCATGGGAGCTGGACCTATATGGAGGAACACAGAGCATGGGAGCTGGACCTATATGGGGGAAGACAGAGCATGGAGCTGGACCTATATGGGGGAAGACAGAGCATGGGAGCTGGACCTATATGGGGGAACACAGAGCATGGAGCTGGACATATATGGAGGAACACAGAGCATGGGAGCTGGACCTATATGGAGGAACACAGAGCATGGGAGCTGGACCTATATGGGGGAACACAGAGCATGGAGCTGGACCTATATGGAGGAACACAGAGCATGGGAGCTGGACCTATATGGGGGAAGACAGAGCATGGGAGCTGGACCTATATGGGGGAAGACAGAGCATGGAGCTGGACCTATATGGGGGAACACAGAGCATGGAGCTGGATCTATATGGGGGAAGACAGAGCATGGAGCTGGACCTATATGGGGGAACACAGAGCATGGAGCTGGACCTATATGGGGGAACACAGAACATGGAGCTGGACCTATATGGGGGAACACAGAGCATGGGAGCTGGACCTATATGGGGGAACACAGAGCATGGAGCTGGACCTATATGGGGGAACACAGAGCATGGAGCTGGACCTATATGGAGGAACACAGAGCATGGGAGCTGGACCTATATGAGGGAACACAGAGCATGGAGCTGGACCTATATGGGGGAAGACAGAGCATGGGAGCTGGACCTATATGGGGGAACACAGAGCATGGAGCTGGACCTATATGGGGGAACACAGAACATGGAGCTGGACCTATATGGGGGAACACAGAGCATGGGAGCTGGACCTATATGGGGGAACACAGAGCATGAGAGCTGGACCTATATGGGGGAACAGAGAGCATGGGAGCTGGACCTATATGGGGGAAGACAGAGCATGGAGCTGGACCTATATGGGGGAAGACAGAGCATGGGAGCTGGACCTATATGGGGGAACACAGCATGGGAGCTGGACCTATATGGGGGAACACAGAGCATGGAGCTGGACCTATATGGGGGAAGACAGAGCATGGGAGCTGGACCTATATGGGGGAACACAGAGCATGGGAGCTGGACCTATATGGGGGAAGACAGAGCATGGGAGCTGGACCTATATGGGGGAACACAGAGCATGGGAGCTGGACCTATATGGGGGAAGACAGAGCATGGAGCTGGACCTATATGGGGGAAGACAGAGCATGGGAGCTGGACCTATATGGGGAAACACAGCATGGGAGCTGGACCTATATGGGGGAACACAGAGCATGGAGCTGGACCTATATGGGGGAACACAGAGCATGAGAGCTGGACCTATATGGGGGAAGACAGAGCATGGAGCTGGACATATATGGGGGAGCACAGAGCATGGAGCTGGACCTATATGGGGGAACACAGCATGGGAGCTGGACCTATATGGGGGAACACAGAGCATGGAGCTGGACCTATATGGGGGAACACAGAGCATGAGAGCTGGACCTATATGGGGGAAGACAGAGCATGGAGCTGGACATATATGGGGGAACACAGAGCATGGGAGCTGGACCTATATGGGGGAACACAGAGCATGGAGCTGGACCTATATGGGGGAACACAGCATGGGAGCTGGACCTATATGGGGGAACACAGAGCATGGAGCTGGACCTATATGGGGGAACACAGAGCATGAGAGCTGGACCTATATGGGGGAAGACAGAGCATGGAGCTGGACATATATGGGGGAACACAGAGCATGGGAGCTGGACCTATATGGGGGAGCACAGAGCATGGGAGCTGGACCTATATGGGGGAACACAGCATGAGAGCTGGACCTATATGGGGGAACACAGAGCATGGAGCTGGACCTATATGGGGGAACACAGAGCATGGAGCTGGACCTATATGGGGGAACACAGAGCATGGGAGCTGGACCTATATGGGGGAACACAGCATGGGAGCTGGACCTATATGGGGGAACACAGAGCATGGGAGCTGGACCTATATGGGGGAAGACAAAGCATGGAGCTGGACCTATATGGGGGAAGACAGAGCATGGGAGCTGGACCTATATGGGGGAACACAGAGCATGGGAGCTGGACCTATATGGGGGAACACAGAGCATGGAGCTGGACCTATATGGGGGAACAGAGAGCATGGGAGCTGGACCTATATGGGGGAACACAGAGCATGGAGCTGGACCTATATGGGGGAACACAGAGCATGGGAGCTGGACCTATATGGGGGAACACAGAGCATGGAGCTGGACCTATATGGGGGAACAGAGAGCATGGGAGCTGGACCTATATGGGGGAAGACAGCATGGGAGCTGGACCTATATGGGGGAACACAGAGCATGGAGCTGGACCTATATGGGGGAAGACAGAGAATGGGAGCTGGACCTATATGGGGGAACACAGAGCATGGAGCTGGACCTATATGGGGGAACACAGAGCATGGAGCTGGACCTATATGGGGGAGCACAGAGCATGGAGCTGGACCTATATGGGGGAAGACAGAGCATGGACCTGGACCTATTTGGGGGAACACAGAGCATGGGAGCTGGACCTATATGGGGGTGATTGTTGGTATATTGTTTTTGTAGGGCTGTATATATATATACAGTGGGGCAAAAAAGTATTTAGTCAGTCAGCAATAGTGCAAGTTCCACCACTTAAAAAGATGAGAGGCGTCTGTAATTTACATCATAGGTAGACCTCAACTATGGGAGACAAACTGAGGAAAAAAAATCCAGAAAATCACATTGTCTGTTTTTTAACATTTTATTTGCATATTATGGTGGAAAATAAGTATTTGGTCAGAAACAAAATTTCATCTCAATACTTTGTAATATATCCTTTGTTGGCAATGACAGAGGTCAAACGTTTTCTGTAAGTCTTCACAAGGTTGCCACACACTGTTGTTGGTATGTTGGCCCATTCCTCCATGCAGATCTCCTCTAGAGCAGTGATGTTTTTGGCTTTTCGCTTGGCAACACGGACTTTCAACTCCCTCCAAAGGTTTTCTATAGGGTTGAGATCTGGAGACTGGCTAGGCCACTCCAGGACCTTGAAATGCTTCTTACGAAGCCACTCCTTCGTTGCACTGGCGGTGGGCTTTGGATCATTGTCATGTTGAAAGACCCATCCACGTTTCATCTTCAATGCCCTTGCTGATGGAAGGAGGTTTGCACTCAAAATGTCACGATACATGGCCCCATTCATTCTTTCATGTACCCGGATCAGTCGTCCTGGCCCCTTTGCAGAGAAACAGCCCCAAAGCATGATGTTTCCACCACCATGCTTTACAGTAGGTATGGTGTTTGATGGATGCAACTCAGTATTCTTTTTCCTCCAAACACGACAAGTTGTGTTTCTACCAAACAGTTCCAGTTTGGTTTCATCAGACCATAGGACATTCTCCCAAAACTCCTCTGGATCATCCAAATGCTCTCTAGCAAACTTCAGACGGGCCCGGACATGTACTGGCTTAAGCAGTGGGACACGTCTGGCACTGCAGGATCTGAGTCCATGGTGGCGTAGTGTGTTACTTATGGTAGGCCTTGTTACATTGGTCCCAGCTCTCTGCAGTTCATTCACTAGGTCCCCCCGCGTGGTTCTGGGATTTTTGCTCACCGTTCTTGTGATCATTCTGACCCCACGGGGTGGGATTTTGCGTGGAGCCCCAGATCGAGGGAGATTATCAGTGGTCTTGTATGTCTTCCATTTTCTAATTATTGCTCCCACTGTTGATTTCTTCACTCCAAGCTGGTTGGCTATTGCAGATTCAGTCTTCCCAGCCGGGTGCAGGGCTACAATTTTGTTTCTGGTGTCCTTTGACAGCTCTTTGGTCTTCACCATAGTGGAGTTTGGAGTCAGACTGTTTGAGGGTGTGCACAGGTGTCTTTTTATACTGATAACAAGTTTAAACGGGTGCCATTACTACAGGTAATGAGTGGAGGAAAGAGGAGACTCTTAAAGAAGAAGTTACAGGTCTGTGAGAGCCAGAAATCTTGATTGTTTGTTTCTGACCAAATACTTATTTTCCACCATAATATGCAAATAAAATGTTAAAAAAACAGACAATGTGATTTTCTGGATTTTTTTTTCTCAGTTTGTCTCCCATAGTTGAAGTCTACCTATGATGTAAATTACAGACGCCTCTCATCTTTTTAAGTGGTGGAACTTGCACTATTGCTGACTGACTAAATACTTTTTTGCCCCACTGTATATATATATATATATATATATATATATATATATTGGTATTTTACTAATAGCAATTTGGAATCCCTAGGAAACAATGACGTCAAGAAAGAGAAAAATTGACTCGGAGTGTAGGATATTCAAAGAACAGTGGACTTATGATTACTTTTTCATGCAGTACAAGGAAAGAGCTGTGTGTTTGATATGTCAGAATATAGTGGCTGTGTTTAAAGAATATAATTTGCGTCGACACTATCAAACTCAACATAAAGATAAATATGATTGTTTGGTTGGAGATGTAAGGAAAGATAACATATTAAAACTGAAACATTCATTGACAACTCAGCAAAATACTTTTGTGAAGCAGAAGCGGCTAAACATTTCATCACTGCGAGCAAGTTTTCAAGTTGCCAAGCTAATAGCGTGCACTGGCAGGCCATTCGTGGAGGGAGAATTTGTTAGAGTGCCTTTTTTTCCGTCGCCAAAGAGATGTGTCCAGAAAAGTCAGACTTGATTAGTACAGTTAGTCTTTCAGGATCTACAATTACACGAAGGATTGAAGAAATGGGAGACAATTTGCATCAGCATTTGCAAAACTTTGCAAGAAAACTTTCCTATTTTTCCTTGGCACTTGATGAGAGCAATGATGTTTGAGATTCTGCACAACTTCTAATTTTTATTCGTGGGACGAATGACAATTTTGAAGTCATGGAAGAGCTTGCTGCACTGCAAAGCATCAAAGGAACAACTACAGGAGAGGATATCATAGTAACATAGTTAGTAAGGCCGAAAAAAGACATTTGTCCATCCAGTTCAGCCTATATTCCATCATAATAAATCCCCAGATCTACGTCCTTCTACAGAACCTAATAATTGTATGATACAATATTGATATCTATGAAAAGCTTTCCCAAACTGTGAAGGATTTGGAGCTAGACTGGGCTAAACTAGCCAGTGTGACAACTGATGGTGCACCTAGCATGGTGGGGTCTAAGAAAGGAGTAATTGCTTGCATTAAACAAGAGATGGACAAACGTAACCATTCTCATCCAATAGCCATACACTGCCTCATCCACCAACAAGCGCTATGTAGTAAATCACTGAAGTGGGACTCTGTTATGAAAATCGTGGTATCCTGTGTTAACTTCATTAGAGCTAATGCACTAAACCACTGACAATTTCAGGAATTTCTGTCTGAGCTAAATGTTGCCTATGAAGATATTCTGTACCACACAGAAGTCCGTTGGCTGAGTCGAGGCAGAGTTTTGAGAAATTTTTATGGCTTCCACAGATTGCAGATTTTATGCTGTCAAAAAACAAAGAAGTACCAGAGCTCAGTGATGCAGAATGGAAATGGCACCTCGCCTTTCTGACAGATGTAACAGAGCTACTCAACAGTTTAAATGTGCAACTTCAAGGAAAAGGGAAGCTCATCTGTGATATGCACTCACATGTGAAAGCATTTGAAGGAAAATTAGGCCTCCTTATCAATAGTGTTGAGCGATACCGTCCGATACTTGAAAGTATCGATATCGGATAGTATCGGCCGATACCCGAAAAGTATCGGATATCGCCGATACCGATACCCGATACCAATACAAGTCAATGGGACACCAAGTATCGGAAGGTATCCTGATGGTTCCCAGGGTCTGAAGGAGAGGATACTCTCCTTCAGGCCCTGGGATCCATATTAATGTGTAAAATAAAGAATTAAAATAAAAAATATTGATATATTGACCTTTCCGGAGGCCCCTGGACATCACCCCTGGTAACCGGCAGCCTTCTTTGCTTAAAATGAGCGCGTTTAGGGCCTTCCATGACGTCACGGCTTCTGATTGGTCGCGTGCCGCTCATGTGACCGCCACGCGACCAATCACAAGCCGTGACGTCATTCTCAGGTCCTAAATTCCTAGAATGAGAGTTTAGGGCCTGAGAATGACGTCGCGGCTTGTGATTGGTCGCGTGGCGGTCACATGAGCGGCACGCGACCAATCAGAAGCCGTGACGTCATGGTAGTCCCTAAATGCGCTCATTTTAAACAAAGAAGGCTGCCGGTTACCAGCGTGATGTCCAGGGGCCTCCGGAGAGGTCAATATATCAATATTTTTTATTTTAATTTTTTATTTTACACATTAATATGGATCCGATACCGATTCCCGATACCACAAAAGTATCGGAACTCGGTTTCGGAATTCCGATACCGCAAGTATCGGTCGATACCCGATACTTGCGGTATCGGAATGCTCAACACTACTTATCAAACAAGTGAAAGAGGAAAATTTCTGCCATCTCCCCTTAACTCAAAATCTGTTAGCAGAAAAACCCATGGTTGCATTTCCAAAAGAAACATGTGTGAATTCACTGGAAAAATTGCAAAAGGAATTCCAATTCAGATTTAAAGAGCTTCATCTCCATGAACAGGACATACAGCTTTTCCGTAACCCATTTTCTATTGATATTGAAAATGTGGATGCAATTTACCAAATGGAACTGGCTGAACTGCAGAATTGTGACTCTCTGAAAGACGCCTTCAAGTCAAGCAGCTTGCCTAACTTCTCTGCATCTCTCCCCTCTGAGACCTATCCTAATCTCAGGAATCATGCACTCAAAATGGCAACCATCTTTGGCAGCACTTATGTTTGTGAACAGACTTTTTCCAGAATGAAACATTTGAAATCTCCAACCAGATCTAGACTAACTGATGTGCACTTGCATCACTTGTTACGGCTAGCAGTGACAAATATGGAACCGGACATTGACCACCTCATCAGTCAAAAGCAGGCCCATAGTTCCCATTGAAATAATGGTGAGTTTGTTGATTTAAATTTACTAGTTCTTTATTTTGAATATTGTATTTGTTCCCTGTATGTTTTTTACTTTAAAATGAGATATGTGTAGTGCACATAGGGATTTTCACAGTTTTTTTTATAGTCCGGCCCTCCAACGGTCTGAGGGACAGTGAACTGGCCCCCTGTGTAAAAAGTTTGGGGACCCCTGGTCTAGTGCAAGACTGCTGTACTTCAACCAGTGGTTTTGCTTCCTTTTTCCCTTAGGGGAGCTACTTATGTCATTATGGCCATTACTTAGCTTCTCTACCTGCCGACGCCTTGAAACTACCACCCAGGGCACTCTCTCCATTTATCACATGTTCTGTTCTGATGAGTCCTGTTACTTCACTGTCTTGCAAATTCAGGACTGTTCCACTAGGCCTCCTGCTCCACATCCCATTTCCAATAAATCAGTCACTCCATCTACCACTTTTCTTCATCTCTACTCTGGATCTCGCTATCCATTGCCTCGGTCTCCTCTGACTTCAGAGACACTTCTTGCAGCTCTGTTCCCTAGTTAAACCATTGGTCTGCTTCTGCTGCATGCTGGGCCCTATCTACATCCTGACAGGAAACTCCCTCTGTCCCTTCACTTTAGCCCCTCCCACTCTGGATTAGTCCCAACTGTTAAACCTAACAGCAACCACTTTGTGCTGGGCAGAACACCACTCTATCACTATCAATATACATTACTAAACATACTACATATTACATCCCATTACATTAATACACATATCTTCAAGGAGGAATATGAGAAAACTTTCATCTTCTTACAATCATAACATTTTTTTATTTTAAAGGGAATATATCAGAAGGTTTTTGTTATATAATCTGAGAGCAACAGAACAAATAGGGCAAGCAGGTCTGATTCCAGGGATGTATCACTTACTGGGCTGACTTGTGTAGTTTTCATAGAATACCTGTTTTCTCTGCTGTAGATGTAGCAGAACTGAGAATGGAGAGCGCTGTATAACCCGCATCTGGCAGCTTCCTGAGTATAACCTGCCCACATCCCTTATTGTCAGCTTCCTGTGTATAACCCACCCACATCCCCAACTGGCAGCTTCCTGTGTATAACCCTGCCCACACTGCTGATTGGCAGCTTCCTGTGTATAACCCCACCCACACCCCTTATTGCCAGCTTCCTGTATATAACCCCACCCACATCCCCAACTGGCAGCTTCCTGTGTATAACTGTTGTGAATTAAGCTTTTGGGCTCCCTCCGGTGGTTGTAGATGGTAATGCAGTTGTCCCTGGGCTGCAGTCTTGGACAGGTGTATCTGCTAATTGCAATTCTGACTGGGGTATTTAGCTTTGCAGGACACATTAGTCCTTGCCAGTTGTCAAAGTTCCTTTGGAAGTGTTGGTTCTCTGTTATGATCTGGTGGCCCAGGAGCAACATGAGACGATCTCTGGAGTAGGTGGTACCTGTACTGACCGCAACCCTGAACCTAACGCCGCAATTAGCAGTAGCCGTGGAATGTACCTAGCGCTCCCTAGACATCTCGACACAGCCGGAGGACTAATTACCCCTAAAGATAGAAAAGGGAAAACTATCTTGCCTCAGAGAAAATCCCCAAAGTATAGACAGCCCCCCACAAGTAATGACTGTGAGAGAAGAGGGAAATAACACACGCAGACTGAAATCAGGATTTAGCAAAGGAGGCCATTCTAGCTAGATAGAAAGGATAGGACAGAGTACTGTGCGGTCAGCATTAAAACACTAGAAAATATCCACCATAGTAACATAGTAACATACATAGTAACATAGTTAGTAAGGCCGAAAAAAGACATTTGTCCATCCAGTTCAGCCTATATTCCATCATAATAAATACCCAGATCTACGTCCTTCTACAGAACCTAATAATTGTATGATACAATATTGTTCTGCTCCAGGAAGACATCCAGGCCTCTCTTGAACCCCTCGACTGAGTTCGCCATCACCACCTCCTCAGGCAAGCAATTCCAGATTCTCATTGCCCTAACAGTAAAGAATCCTCTTCTATGTTGGTGGAAAAACCTTCTCTCCTCCAGACGCAAAGAATGCCCCCTTGTGCCCGTCACCTTCCTTGGTATAAACAGATCCTCAGCGAGATATTTGTATTGTCCCCTTATATACTTATACATGGTTATTAGATCGCCCCTCAGTCGTCTTTTTTCTAGACTAAATAATCCTAATTTCGCTAATCTATCTGGGTATTGTAGTTCTCCCATCCCCTTTATTAATTTTGTTGCCCTCCTTTGTACTCTCTCTAGTTCCATTATATCCTTCCTGAGCACCGGTGCCCAAAACTGGACACAGTACTCCATGTGCGGTCTAACTAGGGATTTGTACAGAGGCAGTATAATGCTCTCATCATGTGTATCCAGACCTCTTTTAATGCACCCCATGATCCTGTTTGCCTTGGCAGCTGCTGCCTGGCACTGGCTGCTCCAGGTAAGTTTATCATTAACTAGGATCCCCAAGTCCTTCTCCCTGTCAGATTTACCCAGTGGTTTCCCGTTCAGTGTGTAATGGTGATATTGATTCCCTCTTCCCATGTGTATAACCTTACATTTATCATTGTTAAACCTCATCTGCCACCTTTCAGCCCAAGTTTCCAACTTATCCAGATCCATCTGTAGCAGAATACTATCTTCTCTTGTATTAACTGCTTTACATAGTTTTGTATCATCTGCAAATATCGATATTTTACTGTGTAAACCTTCTACCAGATCATTAATGAATATGTTGAAGAGAACAGGTCCCAATACTGACCCCTGCGGTCCCCCACTGGTCACAGCGACCCAGTTAGAGACTATACCATTTATAACCACCCTCTGCTTTCTATCACTAAGCCAGTTACTAACCCATTTACACACATTTTCCCCCAGACCAAGCATTCTCATTTTGTGTACCAACCTCTTGTGCGGCACGGTATCAAACGCTTTGGAAAAATCGAGATATACCACGTCCAATGACTCACCGTGGTCCAGCCTATAGCTTACCTCTTCATAAAAACTGATTAGATTGGTTTGACAGGAGCGATTTCTCATAAACCCATGCTGATATGGAGTTAAACAGTTATTCTCATTGAGATAATCCAGAATAACATCCCTCAGAAACCCTTCAAATATTTTACCAACAATAGAGGTTAGACTTACTGGCCTATAATTTCCAGGTTCACTTTTAGAGCCAAAAATAGATACAAAAATCTCCACAACTAACTAAAGGCATGGAGGGTATATTTCTGCATCTCCAGAGATACCAGCTTGGATAAACAAATCCTTATACAGACCAAGCTGGACTAAACAAACATGAGGAAGCACGGACAATAAGGCCCACAGCATGTGGACTGCAAAAAACAAGGCCAGAACTTATCTTGGAAGAAATGAACAGCCAAGCAGCAGAGACCAGGCAGGATTGTGAATCCTTCATGAACAATGTACAACTGGCATTAACTAAAGGGTGAAGCAAGACTAAATAGCCCAGTTAGAATTGCAATCAGTGGACACACCTGACGACTGCTGTGAGCCACAGACAGCAGCACTACCACTTATAACCACCGGAGGGAGCCCGAGAGCAGAATTCACAACAGTACCCCCCCCCCCTTGAGGAGGGGTCACCGAACCCTCACCAGAGCCCCCAGGCCGATCAGGACGAGCCAAATGAAAGGCACAAACCAAATAGTCAGCATGAACATCTGAGGCAACAACCCAAGAATTATCCTCCTGGCCATAACCCTTCCATTTGACAAGATACTGAAGCTTCCGCCTCGAAAAACGAGAATCCAAAATCTTCTCAACCACATACTCCAACTCCCCATCAATCAATACCGTTGCCGGAGGATCAGCAGAGGGAACAACGGGCACCACATATTTCCGCAACAAATATCTATGAAAAACATTATGGATAGAGAAAGAGGCCGGAAGGGTCAAACGAAAAGACACTGGATTGATAATCTCAGAAATCCTATAAGGACCAATAAACCGAGGCTTAAACTTAGGGGAAGAAACCTTCACAGGAACATGACGAGAAGACAACCAGACCAAATCCCCAACCGGAAGCCGGGAACCAACACACCGGCGACGGTTAGCAAAACGCTGAGCCTCCTCCTGAGACAATACCAAATTGTCAACAACATGAGCCCAAATTTGCTGCATCCTGTCAACCACAGAGTCCACCCCAGGACAATCAGAAGGCTCAACCTTTCCTGAAGAAAAACGAGGATGAAAACCAGAATTACAAAAGAAGGGTGAAACCAAGGTAGCAGAACTAGCCCGGTTATTAAGGGCAAACTCGGCCAATGGCAAGAAAGCCACTCAATCATCCTGATCAGCAGACACAAAGCATCTCAAATAAGTTTCCAAAGTCTGATTAGTTCGCTCGGTTTGGCCATTTGTCTGAGGATGGAACGCAGAAGAAAAAGACAAATCGATGCCCAGCTTAGCACAAAAGGCCCGCCAAAACCTAGAAACAAACTGGGAACCTCTATCAGACACAATATTCTCCGGAATGCCATGCAAACGAACCACATGCTGAAAGAACAA
This sequence comes from Ranitomeya imitator, assembly GCF_032444005.1. NCBI lineage: Eukaryota > Metazoa > Chordata > Amphibia > Anura > Dendrobatidae > Ranitomeya > Ranitomeya imitator. Next base: position 222,475,468 of record NC_091288.1, on the reverse strand, counting down.
CGGGACCAAATCAGAAGAGGAAGGCAATTTAGGCAAAGGTACCAAATGAACCATCTTAGAAAACCGGTCACAAACCACCCAGATAACCGACATCCTCTGGGAAACTGGAAGATCTGAAATAAAATCCATAGAAATATGCGTCCAATGCCTCTCAGGGACCGGCAAAGGCAAAAGCAACCCACTAGCGCGGGAACAGCAAGGCTTGGCCCGTGCACAAGTCCCACAGGACTGCACAAAAGAACGCACATCCCGTGACAAAGAAGGCCACCAAAAGGGCCAACTAACCAAGTCTCTGGTACCGAAAATCCCCGGATGACCAGCCAACACAGAACAATGAACCTCAGAAATCACTCTACTAGTCCATCTATCAGGAACAAACAGTTTCCCCACAGGACAGCGGTCAGGTTTATCAGCCTGAAATTCCTGAAGAACCCATCGCAAATCAGGGGAGATGGCAGAAAGAATCACCCCTTCCTTCAGAATGCCGACCGGCTCAAGGACCCCAGGAGAATCAGGCAAAAAGCTCCTAGAGAGGGCATCAGCCTTAACATTCTTAGAACCAGGAAGATACGAGACCACAAAATCAAAACGGGAATAAAACAGGGACCATCGGGCCTGTCTAGGATTCAGCCGTTTGGCAGACTCAAGATAAATCAGATTCTTATGATCGGTCAAGACCACAATACGGTGCTTGGCCCCCTCAAGCCAATGTCGCCACTCCTTAAATGCCCACTTCATAGCCAACAATTCACGATTGCCGACATCATAATTGCGTTCCGCAGGCGAAAACTTTCGAGAAAAGAAAGCACACGGCTTCATCACGGAACCATCAGAATTCCTTTGAGACAAAACGGCCCCTGCCCCAATCTCAGAAGCGTTAACCTCAACCTGAAATGGAAGAGAAACATCCGGCTGACGCAACACAGGGGCAGAAGTAAATCGGCGTTTAAGCTCCAGAAAGGCAGAGACAGCCGCAGAGGGCCACTTCACCACATCAGCGCCTTTCTTGGTCAAATCGGTCAGGGGTTTAACCACACTGGAGAAGTTGGCAATGAAACGGCGATAAAAATTAGCAAAGCCCAAAAATTTCTGAAGGGTTTTCACGGATGTGGGCTGAATCCAATCATGAATGGCCTGAACCTTAACCGGATCCATTTCCATAGATGAGGGAGAAAAAATGAAGCCCAAAAAAGAAACCTTCTGTACTCCAAAGAGACACTTAGACCCCTTCACAAACAAAGCATTATCACGAAGGATCTGAAATACCATCCTGACTTGTCTCACATGAGACTCCTAATCATCTGAAAAAATCAAAATATCATCCAAATATACAATCATGAATTTATCAAGATAATTCCGAAAGATATCATGCATGAAGGACTGAAAAACAGATGGAGCATTAGAGAGTCCGAATGGCATCACAAGGTATTCAAAATGGCCTTCGAGCGTATTAAACGCAGTTTTCCATTCGTCACCCTGCTTAATACGAACAAGATTTTATGCCCCTCGAAGGTCAATCTTAGTAAACCAACTAGCCCCCTTAATCCTAGCAAACAAGTCAGAAAGCAAAGGCAAAGGGTATTGGAATTTGACCGTGATCTTATTCAAGAGGCGATAATCAATACAGGGTCTCAAGGAGCCATCCTTCTTAGCAACAAAAAAGAACCCCGCTCCCAACGGTGAAGAAGATGGCCGAATATGCCCTTTCTCCAAAGACTCCTTAACATAGCTCCGCATGGCGACATGTTCTGGCACAGACAGGTTGAAAAGTCGACCCTTAGGAAACTTACAGCCTGGAATTAAATCAATCGCACAATCACAGTCCCTGTGCGGTGGGAGGGAACTGGACTTGGGTTCATCAAATACATCCTGAAAATCAGACAAAAACTCAGGAATTTCAGAAGAGGGGAGGAGGCAATTAACATCACAGGAATGTCACCATGAACCCCCTGACAACCCCAACTAGTCACAGACATAGATTTCCAATCTAATACTGGATTATGCATCTGTAACCATGGGAAACCCAGCACAATAGCATCATGCAAATTATGCAATACCAGAAAGCGACAATCTTCCTGATGGGCTGGTGCCATGCACATGGTCAGCTGTGTCCAAAACTGAGGTTTATTCTTAGCCAAAGGTGTAGCATCAATGTCCCTCAAAGGAATAGGACTCTGCAAAGGCTGCAAAGAAAAACCACAACGTCTGGCAAATTCTAAGTCCATCAAGTTTAAAGCGGCTCCTGAATCCACAAATGCCATGACAGAAAAAGACGATAATGAGCAGACCAGGGTCACAGACAACAGGAATTTAGGTTGTACAGTACTGATAGTAACGGAACTAGCGATTCTCTTGGTACGCTTAGGGCAATCAGAAATAACATGAGCAGGATCGCCGCAGTAAAAACACAACCCATTCTGACGTCTGAATGCTTGTCGTTCAGCTCTAGACACAATCCTATTACACTGCATAGGCTCAGGACTCCACTCGGAAGAGCATGACACAGTGTGCACCACTCTGCGCTCACGCAAGCGCCGATCAATCTGAATGGCCAGAGACATAGAATCACTCAGACCAGCAGGCGTGGGGAACCCCACCATAACATCTTTAACAGATTCAGAAAGACCTTTTCTGAAAATTGCTGCCAAGGCATCCTCATTCCACTTAGTCAGCACAGACCATTTTCTAAATTTCTGGCAATATGATTCCGCCGCTTCTTGACCCTGGCACAGGGCCAACAAGGTTTTCTCAGCATGCTCCACCAAATTAGGTTCATCGTACAATAACCCTAGCGACGGAAAAAATGTATCAACATTAAGCAAGGCCGGATTCCCAGATTCTAAGGAAAATGCCCAATCCTGAGGGTCACCACGCAGCAGAGAGATGACAATCTTAACCTGTTGGGTGGGATCACCAGAGGAACGGGGTTTCAGAGCAAAAAACAGTTTACAATTATTTTTAAAGCTCAAAAATTTAGACCTGTCTCCAAAAAACAAATCAGGAGTTGGAATTCTAGGCTCCAAAACCGGAGTCTGAACGATATAATCGGAAATACCCTGTACTCTAGCCGCAAGCTGATCCACACGAGAAGCCAATCCCTGAACATCCATGTCAGTGCCAAACTCCAGAGCCACCCAGAGGTAAAGAGGGAAAAAAAGACAAAACAGACTACAGAAAAAAAAAAAGGCTCAGCACTTTCTTTCCCTTCTTCTGAGATGCGATTAACTCATTGTTGGCCAGTTGTACTGTTATGATCTGGTGGCCCAGGAGCAACATGAGACGATCTCTGGAGTAGGTGGTACCTGTACTGACCGCAACCCTGAACCTAACGCCGCAATTAGCAGTAGCCGTGGAATGTACCTAGCGCTCCCTAGACATCTCATCACAGCCGGAGGACTAATTACCCCTAAAGATAGAAAAGGGAAAACTATCTTGCCTCAGAGAAAATCCCCAAAGTATAGACAGCCCCCCACAAATATTGACTGTGAGAGAAGAGGGAAATAACACACGCAGACTGAAATCAGGATTTAGCAAAGGAGGCCATTCTAGCTAGATAGAAAGGATAGGACAGAGTACTGTGCGGTCAGCATTAAAACACTAGAAAATATCCACCACAGAAGATACAAAAATCTCCACAACTAACTAAAGGCATGGAGGGTATATTTCTGCATCTCCAGAGATACCAGCTTGGATAAACAAATCCTTATACAGACCAAGCTGGACTAAACAAACATGAGGAAGCACGGACAATAAGGCCCACAGCATGTGGACTGCAAAAAACAAGGCCAGAACTTATCTTGGAAGAAATGAACAGCCAAGCAGCAGAGACCAGGCAGGAATGTGAATCCTTCATGAACAATGGACAACTGGCATTAACTAAAGGGTGAAGCAAGACTAAATAGCCCAGTTAGAATTGCAATCAGTGGACACACCTGACGACTGCTGTGAGCCACAGACAGCAGCACTACCACTTATAACCACCGGAGGGAGCCCGAGAGCAGAATTCACAACAGTTCTCTGCCTGGCCTCTCCTGCTTAGCTGCCAATTCAGCAAAGATAAGTGTCTGTTTCTTTTTCTGAGGCACACATGCTGTGTGCTTATTTTCAGTGCTGTTCATTTGTTTCTATTTGTCCAGCTTAGACTGTGTCAGTTGTTTTTCTCAGTCTGGTTGGATTCTCTGGAGTTGCAGATATACTCTCCAGATCTTTAGTTAGGTGGTGGAGTTTTGTATTTTCTGCTGTGGATATTTTTGTAGTATTTTTTATGCTGACCGCTTAGTATCCTATCTTATCCTTTTCTATTTAGGCAGAAGTGGCCTCCTTTGCTAAATCCTGTTTTCTGTGTTGTGAATTCTGCTTTTGGGCTCCCTCTAGTGGTTGTAGATGGTAATGCAGTTGTGTCTGGACTGCAGGATTGGACAGGTGTATCTGCTAATTGCAAAGCTGACTGGGGTATTTTGCTTTGCAGGACTCATTAGTCCCTGCCAGTTGTCAATGTTCAATTGCCAGTAATGGTTCTCTTCCTGGCCTCTCCAGCCTGCTGCCATTTCAGCTAAAGATAAGTGTCTGATTCTTTTTCTTAGGCTCACAGTCTGTTTGTCTATTTTTCAGTGCTGTTCATAGTTTCTATTTTGTTCCAGCTTCGACTGTCCTGTTGTTTTCTCAGTCTGGTTGGATTCCCTGGAGTTGCAGATATACGCTCCACATCTTTAGTTGGGTGGTGGAGTTTTGTATTTTTCTGCTGTGGATATTTTGTAGAATTTGTGCTGACCGCTCAGTATCCTGTACTATACTTTCCTATCTAGGTAGAAGTGGCCTCCATTGCTAAATCTGTTTTCCGCCTGCGTGTGTCTTTTCCTCTCCTACTCACCGTCATTATTTGTGGGGGGCTGCCTATACTTTGGGGGTCTACTCTGAGGCAAGTCAGTTTTCTTATTTTCCATCTTTAGGGATATTTAGTCCTCCGGCTGTGTTGAGGTGTCTAGGTCTGGTTAGGCACACCCCACGGCTACTTCTAGTGTCTGTGATAAGATCAGGGTTAGCGGTCTGTACAGGTCCTTCTCAAAAAATTAGCATATAGTGTTAAATTTCATTATTTACCATAATGTAATGATTACAATTAAACTTTCATATATTATAGATTCATTATCCACCAACTGAAATTTGTCAGGTCTTTTATTGTTTAAATACTGATGATTTTGGCATACAACTCCTGAAAACCCAAAAAACCTGTCTCAAAAAATTAGCATATCAATAAAAGGTTCTCTAAACGACCTATTACCCTAATCTTCTGAATCAACTAATTAACTCTAAACACATGCAAAAGATACCTGAGGCTTTTATAAACTCTCTGCCTGGTTCATTACTCAAAACCCCCATCATGGGTAAGACTAGCGACCTGACAGATGTCAAGAAGGCCATCATTGACACCCTCAAGCAAGAGGGTAAGACCCAGAAAGAAATTTCTCAACAAATAAGCTGTTCCCAGAGTGCTGTATCAAGGCACCTCAATGGTAAGTCTGTTGGAAGGAAACAATGTGGCAGAAAACGCTGTACAACGAGAAGAGGAGACCGGACCCTGAGGAAGATTGTGGAGAAGGACCGATTCCAGACCTTGGGGAACCTGAGGAAGCAGTGGACTGAGTCTGGTGTGGAAACATCCAGAGCCACCGTGCACAGGCGTGTGCAGGAAATGGGCTACAGGTGCCGCATTCCCCAGGTAAAGCCACTTTTGAACCATAAACAGCGGCAGAGGCGCCTGACCTGGGCTACTGAGAAGCAGCACTGGACTGTTGCTAAGTGGTCCCAAGTACTTTTTTCTGATGAAAGCAAATTTTGCATGTCATTCGGAAATCAAGGTGCCAGAGTCTGGAGGAAGACTGGGGAGAAGGAAATGCCAAAATGCTTGAAGTCCAGTGTCAAGTACCCACAGTCAGTGATGGTGTGGGGTGCCTTGTCAGCTGCTGGTGTTGGTCCACTGTGTTTCATCAAGGGCAGGGTCAATGCAGCTAGCTATCAGGAGATTTTGGAGCACTTCATGCTTCCATCGGCTGAAATGCTTTATGGAGATGAAGATTTCATTTTTCAGCACGACCTGGCACCTGCTCACAGTGCCAAAACCACTGGTAAATGGTTTACTGACCATGGTATTACTGTGCTCAATTGGCCTGCCAACTCTCCTGACCTGAACCCCATAGAGAATCTGTGGGATATTGTGAAGAGAAAGTTGAGAGACGCAAGACCCAACACTCTGGATGAGCTTAAGGCCGCTATTGAAGCATCCTGGGCCTCCATAACATCTCAGCAGTGTCACAGGCTGATTGCCTCCATGCCACGCCGCATTGAAGCAGTCATTTCTGCCAATGGATTCCCGACCAAGTATTGAGTGCATAACTGAACATTATTATTTGATGGTTTTTTTGTTTGTTATTAAAAAACACTTTTATTTGATTGGATGGGTGAAATATGCTAATTTTTTGAGACAGGTTTTTTGGGTTTTCAGGAGTTGTATGCCAAAATCATCAGTATTTAAACAATAAAAGACCTGACAAATTTCAGTTGGTGGATAATGAATCTATAATATATGAAAGTTTAATTGTAATCATTACATTATGGTAAATAATGAAATTTAACACTATATGCTAATTTTTTTAGAAGGACCTGTATAGTTACCACTACTCCAGCGAAGGTTATTTCATGTTGTTCCAAGGCCGCCTGATCATAACATTTCTGCCTGCGTGTGTCTTTTCCTCTCCTACTCACAGTCATTATTTGTGGGGGGCTGCCTATCCTTTGGGGTTCTGCTCTGAGGCAAGATAGTTTTCCTATTTCCATCTTTAGGGGTATTTAGTCCTTCGGCTGTGTCGAGGTGTCTAGGGTTTGTTAGGTACACTCCACGGCTACTTCTAGTTGCGGTGTTAAGATCAGGGTTTGCGGTCAGTATAGTTACCACCTACTCCAGTGAAAGTTTTCATGCTGCTCCAAGGCCACCTGATCATAACATATAACCCTGCCCACACTGCTGATTGGCAGCTTGCTGTTTATAACCCCACTCACATCCCAGACTGGCAGCTTCCTGTGTATAACCCCACCCACACCGTGGTTGTCTGCTTTCTGTGTACGCTGAACATTGTGAGAAAGCTGCCAATCAATGGTGGGGGTGGGGTTACATAGATTAGCTGGACTGCACTACATGTGAGATGTAGTCAGGTAGTGTTTAAATGAGTTATCCAGTACTCAGACAACCCCTTCTCAAATACCAATGTTTGCTCCCAGTAAAATACCAACATTTATATTCACCTCTGGTGCAAACGCCATTCCAGCAGTGATAGCACTGGATCTCCTGGGGCCCTGCAGCCAATCAGTGCTGGTTTCATTGTCCCCTTTTTCAGACCAATCAGATATGAAGAGGAACCTTGATGAATTTCAATACACTTTGTCATCAAGATTTTGTTTCTCGATAAAACATTTTATTGTTAGCTGTGAGCCCCGAGCGCTCCACTGTGTCCACCTCTTCATGAGACATGGATCTTTCTCCTCATTGGGCTTCTTTCATGGGACCAAACACTTTATGCTCGATGGGGCAAGGTCAGGGCTATAGGGAGAAGGAAGCTTTATCTCCTCAAAACAAAGTCAGGATCCTTCTCTGTAATGGACACTTGTGTGATCTTCATTATATTTCTCTCTGTACAGTTATGTGCAAAATACCAGCAGTCTGATATCACTAATCAGTTTAATTACTGGTTGTCACGGAACCCAACTGGATAGGTCAGGGTTCCCACCAATCTGTCACGGTTCACAGGGAAGATACCTTTATCATCTTCACCACTCACAATTTGTCACGAACCGGGGTTGTTTGGTTGCCCCTGGTTCCTTCTGAAGGGGATTTACCTATATCCCACTTCCCAGTTCCGGTTTGGAACTTGCAGCTCTCTGGCGCCCCCCTTACCCTCAGGCCAGACAGGGTACTGCACATATGGTAATTAGTCACCAGAAAGGCTGCCTATGTACTGACTATTGGGCACACTGCAGCGAGGGCGATATAACTGCTCCCACGCAGACGGGAACAATAATTATCAACACTGCCGTCGCTACAAAGTCTCCCAAACCCACAGGACAAATTATGCTGCCACCAGCTCCGATTTTCCAAGTATTAGCGGGTCCAAAGCCCACACAAATCAGAAGCGTAATTCACTTCAGAGGATGCGACAGTTCGTTATAGAGCAGGGCGAGACAAGCTACTGTTTTTACTCCAAAAAAAAAAAAAGTAGGCACTGTTTACAAAGCATAAAAAGATATTATAAGTCTAAGTTCACATTAGCGTTGCGCCGCTGTTGCGTCGGCGACGCAGCGGCGACGCGCCCCTATGTTTAACATAGGGGACGCGTGCGTCTTTTTGGTTGCGTTTTTCGCCACGTGCGTCGTTTCCGACGCTGGCGTCGGACGCACGAAAACGCTACAAGTTGCATTTTCTGTGCGTCCGATTTTGGTCAAAAACGACGCAAGCGTCGCAAAACGCGCGCGTTTTTGCGCGCGTTTGCGCGCGTTTTTCGATGCGTCGCGCGTTGCGTCGCCGACGCAGGGCGGCGCAACGCTAATGTGAACGTACCCTAAAGAAGACAAATCATGTGTACAATACAAATTACAAATAAAATGGGATTAACAGAAGAAAAAGTTCCTTATCATTTCAGCTCCTGGCAGACCATGTGACCCGAGGGGAGGGGCGAGACGTCAAGATGCATAACAGAGTGTCTCTCAGCTAGCTTCCTGGTCAAAAGGCTAGTGAAAACTGAGCTCTCAGGGTCTTTTACCCCTTGGTCATGACATCACTAAGTGTGCAGAGCTATGGAGTGCACTCCTACTTTCTCCTAGGGACTCAGAGTTATGTAACATTCCTTTCCCCCATAGCTCCTGGATGCAACCTCATAACGATCCTGGAATTATCATTGATCTTATTTTGCAACTAGCATTCTATTAAGACCAGGGTATTTGACATTCCTCAAGCTCCTCTGATAGCTGTTATAATCCATCAAATCTAACAGCTCAGCAGATCCATCCTCACATTTAGAGGGCACCAATCATCCAGTTCTGATCCTGGACACATTATTGGACCATCTTGGTCACAGAACTGAGTCACAGTCGCTGTAATAACCTGAGGCCTACAAACAGGCTTGGACCCTGAAGGCAGTAATCATAGTCCGCCATTTATTTGCAGACTCACCACATTATATCCACCTCCATATGGAGGATCACGAGAGCGAGAGGCAGTGGGGCTCACCCCTGTATCTGGAGAACCCGGAGGATCTATCGGAGAGGCTCCGGAGACTGGGAACGGTGAGGAGACTAACCGGCTCGAGCAGGCCACCGACGCACCGGCGGTGTTTCCCGCCCTCCCTTTTATTACCTGCGGTGGAGCACAGTCTTGGCGCACCGGCCGCGGATTGGCGTCTGGAGAGTGGAGAGTCAGCCTCGCTCACCTGCGGGCCGAATATACCGGGGCTGCACCCCTGTGGTGACTCCCTCCTTGCTGCGGCATCCTCTGGTGCCTGGTTCCCGCCGCGAGCACCGGCCTACCTACTGAGTGCCCCAGAGCCTGTCCTTCCACTGACTGAAGAAGGCCTGGACTCCCGCCGGAGCTTTGACTGGAGTGACACCAGCCGGACGGAGCTACGCCGTTCGCTGCGGGAGGTAAGGGGACCGGTGGGAGACAACCTAACTGCGGGTGCGCCGACGGCATTCCCCGCCCTCCCCATCTTTCATCCCTGCGACAGGAACTAGCTGCGGTGCAGACCGCGGAGACAGCGCCTAGTGGGAGAGAGTTCGGCGGCACTAACCTGCGCACGGAGCACTCCAGAACTGCCTGCCCGCAAGACATCCACCTCCCAGCGGCGTCTCTTAGAGCCTGATCTCCGCGGCGCTTAGCACCAGGAGGCCGAGGGCAGAAGGGAGACCGCCTGACAGAGGTGAGCGCTGGGGGGTCACTGACTGCAGCGTTTCATCTGCCTGGACCTGAGGCCATTGAACTTGGGGTAAACGGGCCTGCGCTGGGGGACGCTGGTGTTCTCCTAACGGGCAGTGCTCTTATAATCAGAGAGCATATCTAGATCTCCCTGGGGAGGAGGACAAGGCGTGGGGACTGAGTATTGTGGATCCCTCGGCCTGGGAGCACCTGGGAAGCGGCCTAAGATAAACTGATAAGATTCATCAATCCTTCTTAAGGTACCTTCACACGGAGCGACTTTCCAACGAGAACGACTGCGATCCGTGACGTTGCAGCGTTCTGGATAGCGATTTCGTTGTGTTTGACACGCAGCAGCGATCTGGATCCTGCTGTGATATCGCTGGTCGGAGCTAGAAGTCCAGAACTTTATTTCGTCGCCAGATTGGCGTGTATCGTTGTGTTTGACATCAAAAGCAACGATGCCAGCAATGTTTTACAATGGTAACCAGGGTAAATATCGGGTTACTAAGCGCAGGGCCGCGCTTAGTAACCCGATATTTACCCTGGCTACCATTGTAAAAGTTAAAAAACCAAAAAAACACTACATACTCACATTCCGATGTCTGTCACGTCCCCCGCCGTCAGCTTCCCTGCACTGACTGTCAGCGCCGGCCGTAGAGTAAATGCAGAGCATAGTGGTGACGTCACCGCTGTGCTTTACTTTACGGCCGGCGCTGACAGTCAGTGCAGGGAAGCTGACGGCGGGGGACGTGACAGACATCGGAATGTGAGTATGTAGTGTTTTTTTAACTTTTACAATGGTAGCCAGGGTAAATATCGGGTTACTAAGCGCGGCCCTGCGCTTAGTAACCCGATATTTACCCTGGTTACCATTGTAAAACATTGCTGGCATAAAAGGATAAAAGGCCTACCAGAAACCATGGCTTCTGAAGCCCTAACCAAGGCTGCTACAGACACATTCCACTCTCTCCTCTTAGATCAAGACCCACAAGATACTGTATAGAAATTGTGAGGATTCATAGGGCACTCCGTCCTAAGCCTAAACAAGGGGAACCACCTCAAGATGTACTATGTAGATTCCTTGATTTCCGCACCAAAGATTTAGTACTAAAACGTGCGAGAGAGGCACAAGAAATTAAATTTGAAGATTCGCATCTCAAACTATTCCAGGACTTGTCAGCAATAACCCTGAAGAAACGCTACTTACTTAAGCCATTCACTGAGGCTGTCCTCCAGAAAAAACTGCAATACCGCTGGCTTTATCCATTTGGGATACAGGTCATTACAGAGGATAAAGACTCCAAGCCAGATCTTCGGCAGACATCAGGAAAATGTGCAAAGAATTAAACATTTCCCTCGACCAATACCCGGTCATTGAGACTTTTCATGCAGCCTCTTCACTACAACCTCTTCCTACTCCTGTACCATGGCAACCTGTTTCCACTCCTAAATCTCAGAAAACAAGACGTAAAGGTTCCAGAATGACTCCAACTAAAGACCAGGACACTTGAAGAGAGTATTAAATTTGAAACTAAGTTCTTATATAGCTCTCCCAGAAACTGGGCTCTTGTTCATTAACCAATTGTGCAATCCTTTTGCACTAGTTAAAGCAATGACTTTATTTTGGTTATATAATACAGATGTTGATATAGTTAACCTCCAAACTAGCTGATAGTATGTTACCACTTCCAGTTCAATATCCTAATATGTTGCACTCAATTGAGTGCGTTGTTGTCCTTATTCTTCTTATGTTGTTTCAACCCTTCCTTGTTGTGAATTCCGTGGTCAGGCTCCCTCCTGTGGTCACGAGTGGTACTGCGGCTTCTGGGTTTCCTTCCTCAGGTGATGAGGTGATGTCGTTAGGTGCTGCCCTATTTAACTCCACCTAGTGCCTTGCTTGTTGCCTCCAGTCAATGTTCCTGTGTTGGTCTTGTTCCCTTCTGGATCGTTCCTGTGGCCTGTATTACCTGCATGAGCTAAGTTTGCTGGTTTCACTTTTGTTTCTTTATTTTCTGTCCAGCTTGCGTTTTTGTTATTTTTTGCTTGCTGGAAGCTCTGGGACGCAGAGGAGGTACCTCCGTACCGTTAGTCGGTACGGAAGGTCTTTTTATGTCCTCTGCATGGTTGTTTGTAGGGTTTTGTGTTGACCGCAAAGCTACCTTCCCTATCTTCGGTCTGTCCAGTCAGTCGGGCCTCACTTTGCTAAAATCTATTTCATCTCTGCGTTTGTTGTTTCATCTCAACTCACAGTCATTATATGTGGGGGGCTGCCTTTTCCTTTGGGGAATTTCTCTGAGGCAAGGTAGGCTTATTTTCCTCTCTTAGGACTAGTTAGTTTCTCAGGCCGTGCTCGAGGCGCCTAGGCAGTGGTTAGGAGCGCTCCACGGCTGCCTCTAGTGTGGTACGATAGGATTAGGGATTGCGGTCAGCAGAGTTTCCACGTCTCAGAGCTCGTCCTATGTTATTGCGAACTGTCAGGTCACCTTGTGTGCTCTTAACCACTAGACCCATCGTGGTTCTGAACTACCAGATCATAACAGTATTGGAGGCCCAAAGTACTAATGCTTCTCAATAGAGGGAAAAAAGAAGCTCTGAGACCATTTTTTTTCTTTGCACTGTGTTCTGCCTTTTTTTTCCCCTAGACATTTGGGTGGTTCAGGACACAGGTGTAGTGATGGACATTAAAGGTCTGTCTTCATGTGTGGATCATCTCACTGCAAGAGTACAAAATATTCAGGACTTTGTGACTCAGAATTCTATGTTAGAACCAAGAATTCCTATTCCTGATTTGTTTTTTGGAGATAGAACTAAGTTTCTAAGTTTCAAAAATAATTGTAAACTGTTTCTGGCTTTGAAACCTCGCTCCTCTGGTGACCCAGTTCAACAAGTTAAGATCATTATTTCCTTTTTACCTGGCGACCCTCAGGACTGGGCATTTTCCCTTGCGCCAGGAGATCCTGCATTATGTAATATTGATGCGTTTTTTCTGGCGCTCGGTTTGCTCTATGATGAACCTAATTCAATTGATCAGGCAGAGAAAAAAATGCTGGCTCTGTGTCAGGGTCAGGATGAGGTAGAGATATTGTCAGAGGTTTAGGAAGTGGTCTGTGCTCACTCAGTGGAATGAATGTGCGCTAGCAGCGATTTTTAGAAAGGGTCTCTCTGAAGCCCTTAAAGATGTCATGGTGGGATTTCCTATGCCTGCTGGTTTGAATGAGTCTATGTCTCTGGCCATTCAGATCGGTCGACGCTTGCGTGAGCGTAAAACTGTGCACCATTTGGCGGTATCATCGGAGTATGAACCTGAGCCTATGCAGTGCGATAGGACTTTGACCAAAGCTGAACGGCAAGAACACAGACGTCGGAATAGACTGTGTTTCTACTGTGGTGATTCCACTCATGCTATTTCTGATTGTCCTAAACGCAATAAGCGGTTCGCTAGGTCTGCCACCATTGGTATGGTACAGTCGAAATTTCTTTTGTCTGTTACTCTGATCTGCTCTTTGTCATCCTATTCTGTCATGGCATTTGTGGATTCTGGCGCTGCCCTGAATTTGATGGATTTGGAGTATGCTAGGCGTTGTGGGTTTTCCTTGGAGCCCTTGCAGTGTCCTATTCCTCTGAGAGGAATTGATGCTACGCCTTTGGTCAAGAATAAGCCTCAGTATTGGACCCAGCTGACCATGTGCATGGCTCCTGCACATCAGGAGGATATTCGCTTTCTGGTGTTGCATAATCTGCATGATGTGGTCGTGTTGGGGTTGCCATGGCTACAAGCCCATAATCCAGTATTGGATTGGAAATCAATGTCTGTGTCCAGCTGGGGTTGTCAGGGGGTACATGGTGATGTTCCATTTCTGTCTATTTCGTCATCCACCCCTTCTGAGGTCCCAGAGTTCTTGTCAGATTACCGGGATGTATTTGATGAGCCCAAGTCCAATGCCCTACCTCCACATAGGGATTGTGATTGTGCTATCGATCTGATTCCTGGTAGTAAGTTTCCTAAGGGCCGTCTGTTTAATCTGTCTGTACCTGAGCACGCCGCTATGCGGAGTTACGTTAAGGAATCCTTGGAGAAGGGTCATATTCGGCCGTCATCATCGCCACTGGGAGCAGGGTTCTTTTTTGTGGCCAAGAAGGATGGTTCGCCGAGACCTTGTATTGATTACCGCCTTCTAAATAAAATCACGGTCAAATTTCAGTACCCCTTGCCGCTGTTGTCTGATTTGTTTGCTCGGATTAAGGGGGCTAGTTGGTTCACCAAGATAGATCTTCGTGGTGCGTATAATCTTGTGCGGATAAAACGGGGCGATGAATGGAAAACAGCATTTAATACGCACGAGGGCCATTTTGAGTACCTGGTTATGCCATTCGGGCTTGCTAATGCTCCATCAGTATTTCAGTCCTTTATGCATGACATCTTCCGAGAGTACCTGGATAAATTCCTGATTGTATACTTGGATGATATTTTGGTCTTCTCGGATGATTGGGAGTCTCATGTGAAGCAGGTCAGAATGGTGTTCCAGGTTCTGCGTGCTAATTCTTTGTTTGTGAAGGGATCAAAGCGTCTCTTTGGTGTTCAGAAGGTTTCTTTTTTGGGGTTTATTTTTTCCCCTTCTACTATCGAGATGGACCCTGTTAAGGTCCAGGCCATTTATGAGTGGACTCAGCCGACATCTTTGAAGAGTCTGCAAAAGTTTCTGGGCTTTGCTAATTTTTATCGTCGCTTCATCAGTAATTTTTCTAGTATTGCTAAACCATTGACTGATTTGACCAAGAAGGGTGCTGATGTGGTCAATTGGTCTTCTGCTGCTGTGGAAGCTTTTCAAGAGTTACAGTTAGGGCCAGAAATATTTGGACAGTGACACAATTTTCGCGAGCTGGGCTCTGCATGCCACCACATTGGATTTGAAATGAAACCTCTACAACAGAATTCAAGTGCAGATTGTAACGTTTAATTTGAAGGGTTGAACAAAAAAATCTGATAGAAAATGTAGGAATTGTACACATTTCTTTACAAACACTCCACATTTTAGGAGGTCAAAAGTAATTGGACAAATAAACATAACCCAAACAAAATATTTTTATTTTCAATATTTTGTTGCAAATCCTTTGGAGGCAATCACTGCCTTAAGTCTGGAACCCATGGACATCACCAAACGCTGGGTTTCCTCCTTCTTAATGCTTTACCAGGCCTTTACAGCCGCAGCCTTCAGGTCTTGCTTGTTTGTGGGTCTTTCCGTCTTAAGTCTGGATTTGAGCAAGTGAAATGCATGCTGAATTGGGTTTAGATCTGGAGATTGACTTGGCCATTGCAGAATGTTCCACTTTTTGGCACTCATGAACTCCTGGGTAGCTTTGGCTGTATGCTTGGGGTCATTGTCCATCTGTACTATGAAGCGCCGTCCAATCAACTTTGCAGCATTTGGTTGAATCTGGGCTGAAAGTATATCCCGGTACACTTCAGAATTCATCCGGCTACTCTTGTCTGCTCTTATGTCATCAATAAACACAAGTGACCCAGTGCCATTGAAAGCCATGCATGCCCATGCCATCACGTTGCCTCCACCATGTTTTACAGAGGATGTGGTGTGCCTTGGATCATGTGCCGTTCCCTTTCTTCTCCAAACTTTTTTCTTCCCATCATTCTGGTACAGGTTGATCTTTGCCTCATCTGTCCATAGAATACTTTTCCAGAACTGAGCTGGCTTCTTGAGGTGTTTTTATGCAAATTTAACTCTGGCCTGTCTATTTTTGGTATTGATGAATGGTTTGCATCTAGATGTGAACCCTTTGTATTTACTGTCATGGAGTCTTCTCTTTACTGTTGACTTAGAGACAGATACACCTACTTCACTGAGAGTGTTCTGGACTTCAGTTGATGTTGTGAACGGGTTCTTCTTCACCAAATTAAGTATGCGGCGATCATCCACCACTGTTGTCATCCGTGGACGCCCAGGCCTTTTTGAGTTCCCAAGCTCACGAGTCAATTCCTTTTTTCTCAGAATGTACCCAACTGTTGATTTTGCTACTCCAAGCATGTCTGCTATCTCTCTGATGGATTTTTTCTTTTTTTTCAGCCTCAGGATGTTCTGCTTCACCTCAATTGAGAGTTCCTTTGACCGCATGTTGTCTGCTCACAGCAACAGCTTCCAAATGCAAAACCACACACCTGGAATCCACCCCTGACCTTTTAACTACTTCATTGATTACAGGTTAACGAGGGAGACGCCTTCAGAGTTAATTGCAGCCCTTAGAGTCCATTGTCCAATTACTTTTGGTCCCTTGAAAAAGAGGACGCTATGCATTACAGAGCTATGATTCCTAAACCCTTTCTCCGATTTGGATGTGGAAACTATCATATTGCAGCTGGGAGTGTGCACTTTCAGCCCATATTATATATATAATTGTATTTCTGAACATGTTTTTGTAAACAGCTAAAATAACAAAACTTGTGTCACTGTCCAAATATTTCTGGCCCTAACTGTACATGTTTGTCATCTCCCTTATATATAGTATACACCTACAGTTAGGGCCAGAAATATTTGGACAGTGACACAAATTTTGTTATTTTAGCTGTTTACAAAAACATGTTCAGAAATACAATTATATATATAATATGGGCTGAAAGTGCACACTCCCAGCTGCAATATGATAGTTTCCACATCCAAATCGGAGAAAGGGTTTAGGAATCATAGCTCTGTAATGCATAGCGTCCTCTTTTTCAAGGGACCAAAAGTAATTGGACAATGGACTCTAAGGGCTGCAATTAACTCTGAAGGCGTCTCCCTCGTTAACCTGTAATCAATGAAGTAGTTAAAAGGTCAGGGGTGGATTCCAGGTGTGTGGTTTTGCATTTGGAAGCTGTTGCTGTGAGCAGACAACATGCGGTCAAAGGAACTCTCAATTGAGGTGAAGCAGAACATCCTGAGGCTGAAAAAAAAGAAAAAATCCATCAGAGAGATAGCAGACATGCTTGGAGTAGCAAAATCAACAGTTGGGTACATTCTGAGAAAAAAGGAATTGACTGGTGAGCTTGGGAACTCAAAAAGGCCTGGGCGTCCACGGATGACAGCAGTGGTGGATGATCGCCGCATACTTAATTTGGTGAAGAAGAACCCGTTCACAACATCAACTGAAGTCCAGAACACTCTCAGTGAAGTAGGTGTATCTGTCTCTAAGTCAACAGTAAAGAGAAGACTCCATGACAGTAAATACAAAGGGTTCACATCTAGATGCAAACCATTCATCAATACCAAAAATAGACAGAAAAACACCTCAAGAAGCCAGCTCAGTTCTGGAAAAGTATTCTATGGACAGATGAGACAAAGATCAACCTGTACCAGAATGATGGGGAGAAGAAAGGGAACGGCACATGATCCAAGGCACACCACATCCTCTGTAAAACATGGTGGAGGCAACGTGATGGCATGGGCATGCATGGCTTTCAATGGCACTGGGTCACTTGTGTTTATTGATGACATAAGAGCAGACAAGAGTAGCCGGATGAATTCTGAAGTGTACCGGGATATACTTTCAGCCCAGATTCAGCCAAATGCTGCAAAGTTGATTGGACGGCGCTTCATAGTACAGATGGACAATGACCCCAAGCATACAGCCAAAGCTACCCAGGAGTTCATGAGTGCCAAAAAGTGGAACATTCTGCAATGGCCAAGTCAATCTCCAGATCTAAACCCAATTGAGCATGCATTTCACTTGCTCAAATCCAGACTTAAGACGGAAAGACCCACAAACAAGCAAGACCTGAAGGCTGCGGCTGTAAAGGCCTGGCAAAGCATTAAGAAGGAGGAAACCCAGTGTTTGGTGATGTCCATGGGTTCCAGACTTAAGGCAGTGATTGCCTCCAAAGGATTTGCAACAAAATATTGAAAATAAAAATATTTTGTTTGGGTTATGTTTATTTGTCCAATTACTTTTGACCTCCTAAAATGTGGAGTGTTTGTAAAGAAATGTGTACAATTCCTACATTTTCTATCAGATATTTTTGTTCAACCCTTCAAATTAAACGTTACAATCTGCACTTGAATTCTGTTGTAGAGGTTTCATTTCAAATCCAATGTGGTGGCATGCAGAGCCCAACTCGCGAAAATTGTGTCACTGTCCAAATATTTCTGGCCCTAACTGTATGTCTTCTCTTGTATATAGTATATACCTGTATGTCATCTCCCCTGTAAATTATTATTATTATTATTTATTTATATAGCGCCATTAATTCCATGGTGCTGTACATGAGAAGGAGTTATATATAGAGTTATAGATATCATTTACAGTAAACAAATTTACAGTGACAGACTGGTACAGAGGGGAGAGGACCCTGTCCTTGCGGACTTACATTCTATGGGATAGTGGGGAAGAGACAGAAGGTAGGGGCGAACTCTGCTTCAGGAAAATGGCCGTCGAGATCGCCATCTGCGCATGCGCGGCATCCCGCGGCCATTTTCCTGAAGCCCCGGGAAGCCGAGAAGAACCATCTGCGCACGCGCAGCCTCACAAAGATGGCCGCGCCCACCGATAAACGCCTGAATAGCGCAGATCGCGCTATTTTGCTTGAAGCTGCGCAGTGGATTCGCCACTTGGACATGAGCACACCACTACACCACCAACGGAGATCTGGGGGAGAAACAGCGCTGTCACCACGCCCATATGACCTGACCAGCGTGAGTGACAGCACCAAACGGCTACTTTTCAAAGGTATTTCAGCAGCATAGATGGGGAATAAAGGCTCCAAAATACACTAATGTAAAGCCCAGCTCTGCCCCTATTTAACGCTATTTTTAGCTCTTCTTGAAAAAACGGGGTGACAGGTTCCCTTTAAACACATGGTAGGAAAAGAAATATTACCATTCACATGAATCATGGAATCACAAGAATGGCAAAGAAGGGTCCAGTGATCGGCTCCGGAGAGATCAGAGAAGATCTTCAGTTACAGGGGAGTCCTACAGCCATCAGAAAACCCCAATGTGAGGCCAAGCTATGCCCAAGAAACCCTCGTAGTGTGCCATTGCTGAAATAAAGTCATGTGATGAAATGGTTACAGTTTACCAAAGAACAGACTGACCTAAAGAGAAATGGAGGAACATTCTATGAACAGATTATTATTATTATTTATTTATATAGCACCATTAATTCCATGGTGCTGTACATGAGAAGGGGTTACATACAGGGTTATAGATATCGTTTACAGTAATCAAGTTTACAATGACAGACTGGTACAGAGGGGCGAGGACCCTGTCCTTGCGGACTTACATTCTATGGGTGAGAGCAAGTTTGTTCTTGTTGGGTGTAAATCCCACAGACAGCTTTTGAGATGACTGATGAACACTGAATTCGGGCCACAGTAAATGTAAAGACTGGAAACCATGTTTAAGACTAAACACAGTTATCCATTTTTATTTAAAAATAACAAACACAGTTATACTCACCTAACGACAAATTTCACTGAAGCCCTTGTTCTCCTGAACACCACTGGTGACTGAACGGCTGTGAGCGCGGCTCCGTTCCCAGCCGGGCTGAACTGCTGTGACCTCAGTGCGATCCCCGATAGCAGCGGGAGAGTTTTTTTCACGGTGCTAGCAGGGATGTCACCGAGGTCACCGTAGTTCAGCCCAGCTGGGAAGGTAGCCTCATTGACCAGATGTAACCACTATGACATCACTACTTGCCTCTGAAGCCGCGCTCACAGCCGCTTAGTCATCAATTCATATTCATTTTGATTTACATTGATAATTGTTTCATTGTTCAGAACACATTCCACTATGCAATGAATAAAAATTTGCAGCAGGAATATTTCATTCAGACATATCTAGGATGTGGTATTTTAGTGTTCCCTTTATTTTATTGAGCAATGTATATTCTGGCTTGGAGGAGGAGTTAGTTAGTCTGTCGAGGAAGAGAACAGAGTGGAAGCAGACAGAGAGAGTCAGAGAGGAAAGTTGGGGGCATGCAGCCAAGCGGTGCTGCAGCTCCTGGAAGGAAAGAGAAACAGAGCAGTTGTAGGAGACTGACAGGGAAGAGAAGCAAAGGAGAGTAAAGAGCTGGAGAGAAGCTGCGACTGAGCTTCCTCCAAGCTGAAGCACAGAATACCGATAGCCGGAAGACCGAGGTTGTGGAGGTTACTTTATACCCATGGCAGAAACCAGCAGACAGCAGATTGCAAGTATCCTGTTCACCATTAATACCTGAAGGCACAGTAACACATAGAGCCAGGAGTCATCTGAGAGACCCTGTAAAAAGGCTGGAGTTACCTGCCATGCGGGTAGTGTCCTACCTAAAAAGGGGACAGAGAGAAAGTGAGGACCTTGTGTGAGGCCTAAAGCAGAAAGGGACTACAAAGCAGCACAGAGAAGAAGGCTTCCAATCCCACCTGGCTAGGAGGATTCTTGAGCCGCTTTCAAGCCGGCTGGACCACACCAGCACCTGTGATCTGGTACCCAGGACTGTGGCTGTCTTACATCAGTAAAGAGGTAAAGAGACTGCAACCTTGTGTCCTCTATTTCTTACTACACCATCTATCATCTGTCCCCACTACATCGGGAGCCCTGGGGACCCAGCTTCACCTGTGGGAAGCCATACCATCCTTGCTGCAGTACCATCACCCCAGTGGATCCCTTTAAGCAGTGTTGGTCACCTCTGACCGAATACCACAGATGTCGTGTCTCGAATCCCACTGCGCTGCCACCAATATGTCATGATTCCTGGGAAGCATACCGTTATCATCCCCACCACTCACACTAATTTGTCATGAACCGGGGTTGTTTGGTTGCCCCTGGTTCTTTCTGAAGGGGATTTATCTATATCCCACTTCCCAGTTCCGGTTTGGAACTTGCAGCTCTCTGGCGTCCCCTTATCCTCAGGTCAGTCTCAGTACTGCACCGAGGATAATTAGTCGCTGCAGCGAGGGCGATATAACTACTCCCACTCAGGCAGGAACAATAATTATCAACGCCACCGTCATTACAAAGCCTCCCAAGCGCACAGGACAATTCCGCTGTCACCAGCTCTGATTTCTTACATAGTAATGGGTCCGAAGCAACCCAAATTAGTAGCGTAATTCACTTCAGAGGACGTGACTGTACATTATAGAGCAAGGAGAGACAAGCTAGTAATTTTATATTCTACTCCCAAAAATGTAGGCAGTGTTTACAGAGGTATAAAAAGATATTATAAAGAAGACAATTATCGTAAGTACAATACAATTAGAAATTAAATGGGATTAAAGTTGAAAAACACTTACATTTCGTTATGTCATATCATTTCATGGCTGACCGTGTGCTGTGGGGGATGAGCGAGCATATATCCAGATGCATCACACCCCTGTCTGTCAGCTAGACCCCAGACAAAGGCACATGAAGATTGCTGCTTCACTCACTTATTTCCTAGCCTAAAACCAAGGCACTCCCCCTGTGGTGACCTCACTTAGAGGCTAAATCCTCTTCTTAGAGTTATGGCAACCATTTTTATGCCTAGCTCGCTGTACGAACCTTGTATATGAAAGACACAATGATCAGGAGGTGCAGCACATCAGGGCGATTATTTTAAGTGTAAACACTGCGTAGTTACCCAACCCGCTTACAGAGAAACCCGCTCCTTGCACTCATTGGATTTAGCTTCAAGCGATTTCAGGGAGTTATAGAACCCTCGATGGACTTCCGGAATATATAATCCTTATATCTCTAGCCCTGATAGGTGCCCATATATAACCTTAAAAGAACAATAGAAGCTCATGCTTTCTATACCAGTTTTAGCCAGTATTGGATGGGAGGGGGAATGAGTAATGTAGGGATACTTGTCTGCCCGCAGCCTAGTGCCATATAAATTCTTGAGAGAGGGGGAAAAGATGGGTTTACAATTACACACAGAAGCAGAGGGAGAAAGAGTGGCTCAGAATTCCAGCCTTGTTTTGGCAGGCAGAGGAAACTGCGGCAGAGAGTTCTGTATGTGTAACTGAAGCAGTCAGAACTTCTTCCTATTTCCTGACATGGTGTCACGAACATTTCTTATGCATCAACCCCTTAAAGTCCTTTCCTTTAATTTGGACGCCCAGGGCTACGGACCGGGTCGCTGCCCTTATTACTTCCTCTTTAATGACCACCAGACCGAGTAACCCCTAGGCCCTGGCGGGAGCTCCAACCTGGTGTCACGAACAGGGAGGGCCGACCCATTAAAATGGTTCTTGTGCGCCTAAGAGACTGTGCTTAGTTGTGAGAACATTGAATTGCTAATTGCCGCCAAAACTGCCACCATTACAGCACCACGAGGAGCACAGGAGGAGAAAGGCGTACCATCGTGGGTGGAGAGTAGCTGTGCGGCGCGAAAGTCATGAATGGCTCCTTCAAGTGTTGGTATACCACAAGGACATGTCCATCGGCAAGGAAGGTCCGCCTCCTGATTTGTTATGGTGGGAACCAAAAGAAGAAGAAGCCCCGCCCACGGAGAACAGAGCAGGAACAGCACATGTGTGCAGCCGCGGACCCGGAGAAAAAGATGGCAAGCAGTGGCCACCCGAGGGTGGAGAAGCATCAGAAGACTGTCCCGGTATCCTCTAGTAGACACCAAGGAGAGCAGACGTGTCTGTCTGCTCTCTGCTGGATGAGGACAATAAGGCGCCGTGCTAGTGGCAGCCCATTGCAGCAGCAATAGTTTTGTTTTGTTTTAGTTTTGTTTTGTTTTATTTTGTTTTGTTCTACTTTACTTTATTTTATTTTGGAATTATTTTTGTTATGTGTGAACCTTTTTCTTTCTGAACCTCAGCTTTTTGGTACTCCTAAGGAATTTTCTTTTCCCCAATACCTTCTCCTTCTGAACTTGGATCCGCTGGAATGCTTCCCTTGGATTTATGCTGAACCCTTGGATTTATGCTGAACCCTTGGATTTCCCCTTGGCTGGTTGCTTCTGAACCTGGGATACTCTGATTTGTTTCCCCTGGATGCATACTGCTACCCACAGCTTTCTGGATGTATGCTTCTGATCCTTGGCTCCCCTGGAAGGTTTCCCTTGGATGTTTGCTGCTACCCGCAGCTATCTGGATTTACAGTGCATTTGTGATCTCCTTGCAACCTAGGACTGGTATTATACGCACCTACTGCCAGGCGGCCACTACCTGTCTGGGAATTGGTACAGTTATGTCTGGAGGCGTGCACTGTATACCTCCCTACACGGACAGGCTTAGTGCGACTAACATGGGCAAGGTTTTGATTGATGTCCCTAAGTCTGTTCATAAACGTGTTGCTTACTCAAGGGTCCGACTTCTGGAGCTGCGCAGGCTAATGCCTTCTCCTGCGGTGGGTAGACCATGTGTCCCGTGTGAGGTAAGGCGACCCTACAGAGGCTGCAGAGCGGGCAAAAAACTTAAGGCAAGGCGAAGACGGTTTAAACCTGTAGTTCCGTCCATCATCATGGGGAATGTTCAATCACTGGGTAATAAGTCGGATGAACTGCTGGCATTAATACGGACCCAGAGGGAATACAAGGAATGCAGTTTGATATGTTTTACTGAAACATGGTTACGTGGCGAGATCCCGGACTCAAGTGTTTCAGTACCAGGATTTCACATGGTCCGGGCGGATAGAGACACTATGAAGAGCGGCAAAAAAAAGGGTGGTGGAGTTATACTCTACATAAACAATGGTTGGTGCAATCAGGGGCATGTGACTGTAAGGGAGCGCCATTGTTGTCCGAACATTGAATTGCTAGCTGTTGGCCTCAGACCTTACTATATTCCTAGAGAATTCTCGCTTGTTATTACAATAGTGTTGTACATACCACCAACTGCAAACCATGAGGCTGCAGGTGAAGTGCTGTCAGGAGTCATTGCCCGGCTCCAGATGAAACACCCCAACTCGCTTACTGTAATCTCTGGGGATTTTAACCGGGCTAAAATGTCTACTGCCTTACCTAAATTCTATCAATTTGTTAAATGTACAACACGTGACAAAATTACGTTGGACTTACTCTATGCGAATGTCAAGAATGCTTATTCATCGTCTACCCTGCCGCCCTTGGGGAAATCTGATCACAATCTTGTACTATTGTCACCAGTCTACCAACCTCTTGTTAGTACACAGCCTCCTAAGATTAAATCAGTTAGAATGTGGAATCCAACAAATGAACAGGCTTTACAGGATTGCTTTCATCTTACAGACTGGGATGTGCTGCTTGGGACAATGGACGAGTATACAAATGTTAATGAAGTGGTTGGTAGAGTGACTGACTACATTAACTTCTGCACTGATATGTTGGTGCCGACTAAAAAGATTAGGTGTTTTGCAAACAACAAGCCATGGATAACAAAGGAATTGAAGCATTTGCTCAACAGGAAAAAAAAGGCATTTAAACTGGGTGACAAAGAGGAAATTAAAATGATACAGCATGAATTGAAGCATAAAATAAAGGAGGCCCAGGAAGCCTTCAGAATTAAACTTGAAAAGAAACTGTCCCACAATAATACCAGAGAGGTTTGGGCAGGAATGAAATTACTGACTGGGCTTAAGCTGAGGCTTGAAAATGATCCAGGAACAATGGACAAGGCTAATGAGATGAATGAGTATTTCAACAGGTTCAGCAGTACATGTGTACATGTGCCAACTGATAGTGGATGGGAACTGGGTGCAAATTCTGCAACATCGATATTGGAGGATGAGCAGACCTATTTTAGAGTATCCGAAAATGATGTGAGGAGGCAGTTTAAGTCACTTAGCATTGGTAAAGCTGCAGGACCAGATGGACTCAGCTCACGTGTCCTTAAAGTGTGTGCAGACCAGCTGTGTACTGTCTTTACACGCCTATTTAATGGAAGTATACAAACACAGAGGGTACCGGTGTTATGGAAAACTTCCTGTCTGGTGCCGGTACCCAAGACTTCTTCTCCTGCAACCCTAAATGACTATCGTCCTGTAGCCTTAACATCTCATGCTATGAAGGCCTTGGAAAGATTAGTGCTTGCTCACTTAAGACCGAGGGTCAATGCTTTTATTGATCCCCTTCAGTTTGCTTACCGACATAGATTGGGGGTGGATGATGCTATTCTTTCTCTGTTACATAGGGTACATTCATTTCTGGAGAATGACGGAGCCACGGTGCGAGCGATGTTCTTCGATTTCTCGAGTGCATTTAACTCCCTGCAGCCACTTTTACTACACAAAAAGATGACTGATATGAAGGTGGAGGAGGGGATGAGAAATTGGATAACTGACGACCTATCAGATCGGCCACAGTTTGTACAGATGGGAGCAGTGGTGTCAAGCAGATTATTGAGCAGTGTAGGTGCCCCCCAGGGAGCGGTGCTTGCGCCCTTTCTATTCACACTGTATACTTCAGACTTTCAGTATAAATCTGAACTTTGCCATCTTCAAAAATTTTCGGATGACTCTGTGGTTGTGGGATGCATTAGGGGAGATCAGGGGGATGAGGAATATAGAAGGGTGGTGTCGAATTTCGTGGATTGGTGCAATGGTAACTATCTGCAGCTAAATGTTAAGAAAACCAAGGAGTTGGTGGCCAACTATAGCAGGATAAAGTTGGAATGCTTACCGATCACTATTGCTGGTCAGGAGGTAGAGCAGGTGGACAGTTACAAATATTTGGGGGTCCATTTGGATAGCAAACTGGACTGGAGATGCCACTCAGAGTTTGTCTACAAGAAGGGGATGAGCAGACTGTATTTCCTAAGGAAACTGAGGTCTTTTAATGTGTGTAGCAAAATGTTAGAAATGTTCTACCAATCTGTGGTGGCAAGTGCCATCTTTTTTGCAATCACGTGCTGGGGTAGTAGTGTGCGGGCCTCTGATGCTAATAAGCTGAATAAGATTATTAAGAAGGCAAGTTCTGCTGTGGGCTGCAATCTGGACTCTTTTGGGGAGGTAGTGGAGAGAAGAACTCTGAAAAAGTGTATGGCAATTATGAACAATAATGCACATCCATTATATGAGCTATTCATGAGACAGAAGAGCACCTTCAGCAACCGGCTAATACTTCTGAGGTGTAAGAAGGAAAAATATAGGAAATCGTTTGTGCCAACTGCCATGGGAATGTACAACAATAACATTAGGGTTAAACCACCAAGGTGAATGTCTACTTATTTCTCTACATTCAGTTCACTCGTTGTGTATGTCCTATTCTAATGTATAATGTTCTTCTGTCAACAAACTGTCATGTCAACTATGGAATTCCTTTATGATTTTTATGATTTAAGTTGTGCTGCTGTGATACCATAATTTCCCACGGGATCAATAAAGTGTATCGTATCGTATCGTATCGTATCGTATCGTATCGTATCGTATGATGGGAGCAGGACCCGGACCCACTGACGCTTCTGGATCCGGAGCTCCAGGGAGCGCAAGTGGAGTAGCTGAGCCGCCAGCTCCTAAGCACATAGCTGACCACGGTAAGGAAATGAAAGGCAGCCCTGCGCAGAAAGACCATGCTGGAGGAGCCATCAGCATCCAGTGTCTCAGCAGGGGAGCAACCCGGCACCGGAGGGATCACATCTGAAGCAGGTATGAAGAACGACCCTGCCCCGGTGACCAACCCCACTCCAGCGACTGCTCCTGCCCCAGCTACTCACCCCGCTCCAAAGACTGACCTTACCACAGCTACCGACAGCTATGCTCTGCAGAATGAAGAGACACTGGTAGGCCTGCTCCCAACACCACCAGCTCCCTGACCTTGTTGGCATTATTACAATGTTGCCTAGGACAGGCATCCGGTGTAGAGGGGCACATAAAGGCTCTGCTGAAACCCACAGGCACACCACTGGAGGTGAGCGCAGAGGGAGTTGAATTTCAGAGGGACAATCCGGGGGCAGACCTAATTGGGTTCCCTGGGGAGGCCCAACCAGAGGAGTCCCATATAGAAGTCCTCAGCTGGGAGGAGTATGGTCAGCGCTTAGAGTTAAATTGGAAGAAGCAGGATGAGGAACATGATGCCCGGTGTATGGCCATAGAAGAGCACAATCTGGGGGCCAAAGCTCAGGCCCATAAGGCCAAACGATCAGACCGGGGCCCATAAAGAACAGGGCGTTATAGTGGCCTTGCACCTTAAAAAGGGTTGGGGTTTCCTTAAAGAGCCTGGACTATTGGCAGAAGTCTTTGTCACCCGATGTGACATTGAATCTTACCTTTTAGAGGGGCACCTGGATAGGGACCTCTACCCAGGGGATTGCGTGACCTACACCCGTCACTGGGGTGAAGAAGAGTGGTATGCCCTAAACGTTAGAAAATACAAACTGACAGCTGCCAGTCCTGACAAATCAGCAACACCAAAGACAGCCAGACCTAAGTCACCTGCAAGTAGTGCAGCCCCAATATCTGCTGAGGTAAAGCCAGTGCTTCCAGCAGCAAAAATGCAGCATACAGTGTGTTCACGGGCTACACATCAGATGTGGAAACACAGTGCAGGAGCTCTCAGACCTCCATAGTAGGAAAGGATCAGATTTTCATTATCCTAGGGATAAGATTGGATCCCAGGATGAAAGAGAGTAACATCCAGATGCTACCATGGAAGAGGCAAAATTAGTACAGATAAGAAATATGACTGTAAACTGTTAAAGTTCGTTTAACCTGGCAAGGTTTCTGTTTAAAAGGTCCATTTGTTTGAAAAGACACTGAGGCCATGGACAGTGAATGGTCCACAAACTTTGCTTGTAAATAGTTGGCACCTCATAAGGTGATTTCTACTGGTTTTACACGGAACCATTGAAGAAACAGTCTATTTTTGTTTACATTAAAAAGTTGTTTGCCTTAAAGGGACCAAGAAGAAAAACTGTTTGGCGTGGCCGAATAAGAGGTTCAGAAAGGAGACCACTTATGCCTTACAGCCCGCACAAAGCCTACGTTGGGGGTTTAGAGCGGGTCCCCCCGCATCATTGCTGTTGTTGGCGAGAGAGATCTCACAATTTAATGAAACCGAAACTGTTATTGATACTTGAATGTTTGCACTTTTAATTGCACTACCTCAGATTAAGAAAAAGTTGCCCTTATTGCACTGTATTAAAGTGTTAGTGTTAAATATTGCTAGAGAAGTTAGCCAGTAAAAGAGAATAGAATTGTATTTAATATGTCAGATAATTAATAAATGCACAAGTAATATTTTGTATTACAGAGAGTTTTATATTTTTGGTAAAGCTAATGTTTTGCACTTATATATGTAGTTACTGTAATGTTAAAGAAGATTACCTCCCATAAAGGGAAGCAAAAGTTTGCTTTACCTGTTTAATCTGTTGTATGCATTTCAAAAACTTTGCAAATGTCTTTAACCTGTTATTGTGTTTTTGTTTTCCCAGACCGGGAGTACTGGATTTAACAGAGGGGGAGTGTAACCCCCCAGGTAACCGGTTGTTACAGTGGTATTGCTTTCCTCACAGGGAAAGTGATGCCATGCTTGGAAGCGAGGAAGGATCCCTTTGACAGGTATTCACATACATGCAACATGTTCTGACTCCCGGCCAGAAGGGGGAGCTCTGAACCCGGTTTCAGGGGAGCTTCCCTAGATAATATGGATTCTGGCTTGGAGGAGTTAGTCTGTCAGAGGGAGAGAACAGAGAGGAAGCAGACAGAGAAAGTCAGAGGGGAAAGTTGGGGCCATGCAGCCAAGTGGTGCTGCAGCTCCTGGAAGGAAAGAGAAACAGAGCAGTCTGTACTAGACTAACAGGGAAGAGAAGCAAAGGAGAGTAAAGAGCTGGAGAGAAGCTGCGACTGAGCTTCCTTCACTATGAAGCGCAGAATACCAGTAGCCAGAAGACAGAGGTTGTGGGGGTAAGTTCATGCCCCATGGCAGAAACTGGCGGACAGCAGATTGCAAGTCTCCTGTCCACCATTAACACTCGAAGGCACAGTAACACAGAGACCAGAGTCATCTGAGAGACCCCTGTAAAAAGGCTCGCGTTACCTTCCATGTGGGTAGTGTCCTACCTAAAGGGGGACAGAGAGAAAGTGAGGACCTTGTGTGAGGCCTAAGGCAGCAAGGGAGTACAACACAACGCATAGAGGAAGGCTTCCAATCCCACCTGGCTAGGGGGATTTCTGAGTCGCTTCCAAGCCGGCCGGACCACACCAGCACCTGTGATCCGGTACCCTGGACTGTTGCTGCCTTACATCAGTAAAGAGACTGCAACCTTGTGTCCTCTATTTCTTTCTACACCATGTATCATCTGTCCCTACTACATCGGGAGCCCTGGGGACCCAGCTTCACCTGTGGGAAGCCATACCATCCTTGCTGCAGTACCATCACCCCAGTGGACCCCTTTAACCAGCGTCGGTCACCTCTGACTGAATACCACAGGTGGCGTCACGAACATTTCTTTTTCAACAACCCCTTAAAGTTCTTTCCTTTAATTTGGACGCCCAGGGCCATGGACCGGGTCGCTGCCACTGTGACTTCCCCTTTAATGACCACCGGACCTGGTTCCGAGTAACCCCTAGGCCCTGGTGGGCACTCCACTCACATCCTTCAATGAATATCGGCACTAGACGCACACTCAGACCACAAAAAAACGAGTCACTGCTGTCCTTTCCTGCAAATGACAAGTAGGATGGGCAGTGATTCCTGCACATCAGTCACAAAGGAACTCATATAAGGCTGCTGTCACACGATCAGTATTCGGTCAGTATTTTACATCAGTATTTGTAGCCAAACCAGGAGTAGAACAATTAGAGGAAAAGTATAATAGAAACATCTGCACCACTTCTGTATTTATCACCCACTGCTGGTTTTGGCTACAAATACTGATGTAAAATACTGACCAAATACTGATAGTGTGATGGCAGCCTTACACATTCAAATCTGCACAGCAATGACTGGAGGTCAGCTAACTAGTGAGGAAAGCGCTGACAAGGCAGTGCGGCCAACAGAAGTTTTCATATATAAAAAGCCTTCTTGGCTAAAAAATTTTTTACACAAGATCTTCAGATCCTATGCTTGTCTGCACCCTGACACCACAGCTCCTTGTCTTCTGGGGTTCCTTGCTCTGCTTGTCTCCACTCTGACTCCCCATCTGTTTGTTCTGTGTTTCTTTCTCTGCTTGTCTGCATCCTGACACCCCAGCTCTGTGTCTTCTGGGGTTTTGTGCACTGTTGGTCTACTCGCTTTCGCTCGTCGTTTCTTATTCATAAAGTAATTCAGCAAGTCCAGCTCCAGTACTACCACCCTCGAATCTTGTGATCACCCTGACCTGATATTTAGTGACCACTTCACCTGGTGAGCACTAACACCACAGCTTCTTTAACCACATTTTGATTATTCCACTTCCTTTATTAGTTTTTTGATTACTCCTTTTTCCCTCCAGCGGCTCCACAGCAATAACCCTAACAGATGTGAGCAGTAATCCAGATCAAAGTTAATATGTTTTCTTGTAGGAAATTTCCTCCCCATTGGTGAGAAGGTGGAGTGGATGAAACACTACAAAGACATGATGACCAGACTGCAAGATGCCGAAGGGAAAAAAAAGTACTCCGACTTCATTGTCCCCATCCTCATATACAGGTGAGGGGCCACAGACCCCCAGATCAGAGTAGTAGGGCCACAGCCAAACATATCAGAGTAATAGGGCCACAGACACCCAGATCAGAGTAATAGGGCCACAGCCAAACATATCAGAGTAATAGGGCCACAGACACCCAGATCAGAGTAATAGGGCCACAGACTCCCAGATCAGAGTAATAGGGCCGCAGACACCCAGATCAGAGTAATAGGGCCACAGACCCCCAAATCAGAGTAATAGGGCCACAGACCCACAGATCAGAGTAATAGGGCCACAGACACCTAGATCAGAGTAATAGGGCCACAGACACCCAGATCAGAGTAATAGGGCCACAGACACCTAGATCAGAGTAATAGGGCCACAGACATCCAGATCAGAGTAATAGGGCCACAGACACCCAGATCAGAGTAATAGGGCCACAGACACCTAGATCAGAGTAATAGGGCCACAGACACCCAGATCAGAGTAATAGGGCCACAGACACCCAGATCAGAGTAATAGGGCCACAGACATCCAGATCAGAGTAATAGGGCCACAGACACCCAGATCAGAGTAATAGGGCCACAGACACCTAGATCAGAGTAATAGGGCCACAGACACCCAGATCAGAGTAATAGGGCCACAGACACCCAGATCAGAGTAATAGGGCCACAGACCCCCAAATCAGAGTAATAGGGCCACAGACACCCAAATCAGAGTAATAGGGCGACAGACACCCAGATCAGAGTAATAGGACCACAGACCCCCAGATCAGAGTAATTGGGCCACAGACACCTAGATCAGAGTAATAGGGCCACAGACACCCAGATCAGAGTAATAGGGCCACAGACACCCAAATCAGAGTAGTAGGGCCACAGACACCCAGATCAGAGTAATAGGGCCACAGACCCCCAGATCATAGTAATAGGGCCACAGACCCCCAGATCAGAGTAATAGGGCCACAGCCAAACATATCAGAGTAATAGGGCTACAGACACCCAGATCAGAGTAATGGGGCCACAGACACCCAGATCAGAGTAATAGGGCCACAGACACCCAGATCAGAGTAATGGGGCCACAGACACCCAGATCAGAGTAATAGGGCCACAGACCCCCAGATCAGAGTAATAGGGCCACAGACCCCCAGATCAGAGTAATAGGGCCACAGACACCCAGATCAGAGTAATAGGGCCACAGACCCCCAGATCAGAGTAATAGGGCCACAGACACCCAGATCAGAGTAATAGGGCGACAGACACCCAGATCAGAGTAATAGGACCACAGACCCCCAGATCAGAGTAATTGGGCCACAGACACCTAGATCAGAGTAATAGGGCCACAGACACCCAGATCAGAGTAATAGGGCCACAGACACCCAGATCAGAGTAATAGGGCCACAGACACCCAGATCAGAGTAGTAGGGCCACAGCCAAACATATCAGAGTAATAGGGCTACAGACACCCAGATCAGAGTAATGGGGCCACAGACACCCAGATCAGAGTAATAGGGCCACAGACACCCAGATCAGAGTAATGGGGCCACAGACACCCAGATCAGAGTAATAGGGCCACAGACCCCCAGATCAGAGTAATAGGGCCACAGACCCCCAGATCAGAGTAATAGGACCACAGACACCCAGATCAGAGTAATAGGGCCACAGACACCCAGATCAGAGTAATGGGCCACAGACACCCAGATCAGAGTAATAGGGCCACAGACCCCCAGATCAGAGCAATAGGGCCACAGACACCCAGATCAGAGTAATGGGCCACAGACACCCAGATCAGAGCAATAGGGCCACAGACCCCCAGATCAGAGTAATAGGGCCACAGACACCCAGATCAGAGTAATAGGGCCACAGGCCCCCAGATCAGAGTAATAGGGTCACAGACACCCAGATCCGAGTAATAGGGCCACAGACCCCCAGATCAGAGTAATAGGGCAACAGACACCCAGATCAGAGTAATAGGGCCACAGACACCCAGATCAGAGTAATAGGGCCACAGACCCCCAGATCAGAGTAATAGGGTCACAGACACCCAGATCCGAGTAATAGGGCCACAGACCCCCAGATCAGAGTAATAGGGCAACAGACACCCAGATCAGAGTAATAGGGCCACAGACACCCAGATCAGAGTAATAGGGCCACAGACCCCCAGATCAGAGTAATAGGGCAACAGACACCCAGATCAGAGTAATAGGGCCACAGACACCCAGATTAGAGTAATAGGTGTTGTGAATTCTGTGGTCGGGCTCCCTCCTGTGGTCATGAATGGTACTTCGGCTGGTTCTGTCCATGGACTTCCTCTGGGTGTTTCTGAGTTTCTTTCCACAGGTGACGAGGTTAATTCGTTAGCTGGCTGCTCTATTTAACTCCACTTAGATCTTTGCTCCATGCCACCTGTCAATGTTCCAGTATTGGTGTAGTTCACTCCTGGATCGTTCTTGTGACCTGTCTTCCCATCAGAAGCTAAGTTCCTGTTTGTTTTTCTTTGGTTTGCTATTTTTTCTGTCCAGCTTGCTATTTTTATTGCTTCTTGCTTGCTGGAAGCTCTGGGACGCAGAGGGAGCGCCTCCGCACCATAAGTCGCTGCGGAGGGTCTTTTTGCGCCCTCTGCGTTGTCTTTTTGTAGGTTTTTGTGCTTGACCGCAAAGCAACCTTTCCTATCCTCAGTCTGTTCAGTAAGTCGGGCCTCACTTTGCTAAATCTATTTCATCTCTGTGTTTGTATTTTCATCTTTACTCACAGTCATTATTTGTGGGGGCTGCCTTTTC
This sequence comes from Ranitomeya imitator, assembly GCF_032444005.1. Classification (NCBI taxonomy): domain Eukaryota; kingdom Metazoa; phylum Chordata; class Amphibia; order Anura; family Dendrobatidae; genus Ranitomeya; species Ranitomeya imitator. Next base: position 222,442,258 of record NC_091288.1, on the reverse strand, counting down.
CTTTGGGGAATTTCTCTGAGGCAAGGTAGGCTTTATTTTTCTATCTTCAGGGCTAGCTAGTTCCTTAGGCTGTGCCGAGTTGCATAGGGAGCGTTAGGCGCAATCAACGGCTATTTCTAGTGTGGTGGGATAGGATTAGGGATTGCGGTCAGCAGAGTTCCCACGTCCCAGAGCTCGTCCTTAATTATCAGTGACTATCTGGTCATTCTGTGTGCTCTTAGCCACCAGGTCCATTGTTGTCCTGACCACCAGGTCATAACAGTACAGGTGGCCAAAAGTACTAATGCATCTCAATAGAGGGATAAGAGAAGCTCTGAGATCATTTTTTTTCTTTGCAGCGTGTTCTGTCTCACTTTTCCCCTTTACCTCTGGGTGGTTCAGAACACAGGTGTAGACATGGACATTCAAGGTCTGTCCTCTTGGATGGATAATCTCACTACAAGGATACAATACATTCAAGATTTTGTGGTTCAGAATCCGATGTCAGAGCCTAGGATTCCAATTCCTGATTTATTTTTTGATCCTTGGCTAGATGAAGAGAATGGGGCATCAGACTGCGCTGCTCGCCTGTCAGGATAATGTACCAGAGAAGTCCAAATAGAAGTAGTAGAGAATAGACTTTATTTCTACGCGTTTCGTGGTGATCACACCACTTCCTCAGGACAGTCTATACACATACACATACAGGGTCTTGTATTTATAGCAAAAGAAGGCACATGGAGACGCCTTTCAAAGGAAGAAAAAAAACACAAACAAAAAACACCACACCCAGTGGGTGGGGAATCTGACTTAAAACACAATTTCAAACATATATATACATCATAAAACACACGAAACAATCATAAAATATAATTGAGTAAAGCACTTAAAACCATTGCTCATACTTGTAAAAATCTAAATACAAAAAAACACATTAAAAAGAATAACTTTTACAAGCTGGGCGAGTGCTAGAACCTACAGTGTTAAAACATTTATTCTTTGTCAGGACCCTGCTACTGATGTTTTGAACCATTGAGCCGTGGGTGGATTTGATTGGATTGTTTTGTTTGGTGGTAATTTCACAAGAGTCTGTGAAATCAAAGAGATAACAGTGGAAAGAAAAAAAAAAAAAATAGAATCCCTGAGAATTATTCTTTATTTTTATTCTTTTCCCTTTCAGTTGAACAAATCAGTTGTTTCGTTGAGTCCATGGGGATTTATGGTGTTCAGCTTGTGAATCCAGAAGATCTCTTTTCTGTTGAGAGTCTGGACTCTCTGGATAATTCTAATCGAGCCCAGACTCTCAACAGAAAAGAGATCTTCTGGATTCACAAGCTGAACACCATAAATCCCCATGGACTCAACGAAACAACTGATTTGTTCAACTGAAAGGGAAAAGAATAAAAATAAAGAATAATTCTCAGGGATTCTATTTTTTTTTTTTCTCTTTCCACTGTTATCTCTTTGATTTCACAGACTCTTGTGAAATTACCACCAAACAAAACAATCCAATCAAATCCACCCACGGCTCAATGGTTCAAAACATCAGTAGCAGGGTCCTGACAAAGAATAAATGTTTTAACACTGTAGGTTCTAGCACTCGCCCAGCTTGTAAAAGTTATTCTTTTTAATGTGTTTTTTTGTATTTAGATTTTTACAAGTATGAGCAATGGTTTTAAGTGCTTTACTCAATTATATTTTATGATTGTTTCGTGTGTTTTATGATGTATATATATGTTTGAAATTGTGTTTTAAGTCAGATTCCCCACCCACTGGGTGTGGTGTTTTTTGTTTGTGTTTTTTTTCTTCCTTTGAAAGGCGTCTCCATGTGCCTTCTTTTGCTATAAATACAAAACCCTGTATGTGTATGTGTATAGACTGTCCTGAGGAAGTGGTGTGATCACCACGAAACGCGTAGAAATAAAGTCTATTCTCTACTACTTCTATTTGGACTTCTCTGGTACATTATCCTGACAGGCGAGCAGCGCAGTCTGGTGCCCCATTCTCTTCATCTAGCCAAGGATCATCACATCGGGGCTTGCAGCAGCCGCCAATGCTAAGTGCAGTGGTTGTGTCTTACACAACCATAATAGGTGAGTGAATTCATACTATCTCTCACGAATATTCCCTTTATCTCGGATAAGACCCTATGTGCGCTCTGTATTCCTTCTAGCTACCCTGATTTATTTTTTGGCGATAGATCTAAGTTCTTGAATTTCAAAAATAATTCTAAATTGTTTCTAGCTTTGAAACCTCGCTCCTCAGGTGATCCTGTTCAACAGGTAAGGATCATTATTTCTTTGTTACGTGGCGACCATCAAGACTGGGCATTTTCCCTTGCGCCAGGAGATCCGGCATTGCGTGATGTGGATGCGTTTTTCCTGGCGCTTGGATTGCTTTATGACGAACCTAATTCAGTGGATCAGGCAGAGAAAATCTTGCTGGCTCTGTGTCAGGGTCAGGATGAAGCAGAGATATATTGTCAGAAGTTTAGAAAGTGGTCTGTGCTCACTCAGTGGAATGAATGTGCCCTGGCAGCAATCTTCAGAAAGGGTCTCTCTGAAGCCCTTTAGGATGTCATGGTGGGATTTCCCATGCCTGCTGGTCTGAATGAGTCTATGTCTTTGGCTATTCAGATCGATCGGCGCTTGCGTGAGCGTAAAACTGTGCACCATTTGGCGGTACTATCTGAGCATGGGCCTGAGCCTATGCAGTGTGATAGGACTTTGACCAGAGCTGAACGGCAAGAACACAGACGTCGGAATGGGCTATGTTTTTACTGTGGTGAATCCACTCATGCTATCTCCGATTGTCCTAAGCGCACTAAGCGGTTCGCTAGGTCTGCCACCATTGGTACGGTACAGTCTAAATTTCTATTGTCCATTACTCTGATTTGCTCTTTGTCATCCTACTCTGTCATGGCATTTGTGGATTCAGGCGCTGCCCTGAATTTGATGGACTTGGAGTACGCTAGGCGCTGTGGTTTTTTCTTGGAGCCCTTGCAGCATCCTATTACATTGAGAGGAATTGATGCTACGCCTTTGGCCAAGAATAACCCTCAGTACTGGACCCAATTGACCATGTGCATGGCTCCTGCACATCAGGAGGATATCCGCTTTTTGGTGTTACATAATCTGCATGATGTGGTCGTTTTAGGGTTACCATGGCTACAGGTCCATAATCCAGTATTGGACTGGAAATCTATGTCTGTGTCCAGCTGGGGTTGCCAGGGGGTACATGGTGATGTTCCATTTTTGTCAATTTTGTCTTCTACTCCTTCTGAAGTTCTGGAGTTTTTGTCGGATTATCAGGATGTATTTGATGAGCCCAAAGCCAGTGCCCTACCTCCTCATAGGGATTGCGATTGTGCAATTAATTTGATTCCTGGTAGTAAGTTTCCTAAGGGCCCTCTGTTTAATTTATCTGTGCCAGAACACGCCGCTATGCGGAGTTATATAAAGGAATCCTTGGAGAAAGGCCATATTCGCCCATCGTCATCACCGTTGGGAGCAGGGTTCTTTTTTGTGGCCAAGAAGGATGGTTCTTTGAGACCTTGTATTGATTACCGCCTTCTTAATAAAATTACTGTCAAATTTCAGTACCCTTTGCCGTTGCTGTCCGACTTGTTTGCTCGTATTAAACGGGCTAGTTGGTTTACCAAGATAGACCTTCGAGGGGCGTATAATCTTGTGTGTATTAAACGGGGCGATGAATGGAAAACAGCATTTAATACGCCCGAGGGCCATTTTGAGTACCTGGTTATGCCATTCGGGCTTTCCAATGCTCCATCAGTATTTCAGTCCTTTATGCATGACATCTTCCGAGAGTACCTGGATAAATTCCTGATTGTATATTTGGATGATATTTTGGTCTTTTCGGATGATTGGGAGTCTCATGTGAAGCAGGTCAGAATGGTGTTCCAGGTCCTTTGTGCTAATTCCTTGTTTGTGAAGGGGTCAAAGTGTCTCTTTGGAGTTCAGAAGGTTTCATTTTTGGGGTTCATTTTTTCCCCTTCTACTGTCGAGATGGACCCTGTTAAAGTCCAGGCCATTCATGATTGGACTCAGCCGACATCTGTGAAGAGCCTGCAAAAGTTCCTGGGCTTTGCTAATTTTTATCGTCGCTTCATCGCTAATTTTTCTAGTGTTGCTAAACCGTTGACTGATTTGACCAAGAAGGGTGCTGATGTGGTCAATTGGTCTTCTGCGGCCGTGGATGCTTTTCAGGAATTGAAGCGTCGTTTTTCTTCTGCCCCTGTGTTGTGCCAGCCAGATGTTTCGCTCCCGTTTCAGGTTGAGGTTGATGCCTCTGAGATTGGAGCAGGGGCTGTTTTGTCGCAAAAAAGTTCTGATGGCTCGGTGATGAAGCCATGTGCTTTCTTTTCTAGAAAGTTTTCGCCTGCTGAGCGCAATTATGATGTTGGTAATCGAGAATTGTTGGCCATGAAGTGGGCATTCGAGGAGTGGCGTCATTGGATTGAAGGAGCTAAGCATCGCGTGGTGGTCTTGACAGATCACAAAAATTTGACTTATCTCGAGTCTGCCAAACGGTTGAATCCGAGACAGGCTCGATGGTCGTTATTTTTCTCCCGTTTTGATTTTGTGGTTTCTTACCTTCCGGGCTCTAAGAATGTGAAGGCTGATGCCCTGTCAAGGAGTTTTGTGCCTGACTCTCCGGGTGTTTCTGAGCCGGCAGGTATTCTCAAAGAGGGGATAATTTTGTCTACCATCTCCCCTGATTTGCGGCGGGTGCTGCAAAAATTTCAGGCTGATAGACCTGACCGTTGCTCAGCAGAGAAACTGTTTGTCCCTGTAAATGGACTAGTAGAGTTATCTCTGAGCTTCATTGTTCGGTGTTGGCTGGGCATCCTGGAATCTTTGGTACCAGAGATTTGGTGGCTAGATCCTTTTGGTGGCCGTCTTTGTCACGGGATGTGCGTTCTTTTGTGCAGTCCTGTGGAACTTGTGCTCGGGCTAAGCCCTGCTGTTCTCGTGCTAGTGGGTTGCTTTTGCCCTTGCCGGTCCCGAAGAGGCCCTGGACGCATATTTCTATGGATTTTATTTCGGATCTCCCCGTCTCTCAAAAAATGTCAGTCATTTGGGTGGTTTGTGATCGCTTTTCTAAGATGGTCCATTTGGTACCCTTGTCTAAATTGCCTTCCTCCTCTGATTTGGTGCCATTGTTTTTCCAGCATGTGGTTCGTTTACATGGTATCCCGGAGAACATCGTTTGTGACAGAGGTTCCCAGTTTGTTTCGAGGTTTTGGCGATCCTTTTGTGCTAGGATGGGCATTGATTTGTCTTTTTCCTCGGCTTTCCATCCTCAGACAAATGGCCAAACCGAACGAACTAATCAAACTTTGGAAACATATCTGAGATGCTTTGTTTCTGCTGATCAGGATGATTGGGTGTCCTTTTTGCCGTTGGCTGAGTTCGCCCTTAATAATCGGGCCAGCTCGGCTACTTTGGTTTCGCCGTTTTTCTGCAATTCTGGTTCTGGGGATTTGGTTTGGTTGTCGTCTCGTTATGTTCCTATGAAGGTTTCCTCTCCTAAGTTTAAGCCTCGTTTCATTGGTCCGTATAAGATTTCTGAGGTTATCAATCCTGTGTCATTTCGCTTGGCCCTTCCTGCTTCTTTTGCCATCCATAATGTATTCCATAGGTCGTTATTGCGGAGATACGTGGCGCCTGTGGTTCCATCCGTTGATCCTCCTGCCCCGGTGTTGGTTGAGGGGGAGTTGGAGTATGTGGTGGAGAAGATTTTGGATTCTCGTATTTCGAGACGGAAACTCCAGTACCTGGTCAAGTGGAAGGGTTATGGTCAGGAAGATAATTCCTGGGTTTTTGCCTCTGATGTTCATGCTGCCGATCTGGTTCATGCCTTTCATTTGGCTCGTCCTGGCCGGCCTGGGGGCTCTGGTGAGGGTTCGGTGACCCCTCCTCAAGGGGGGGGTACTGTTGTGAATTCTGTGGTCGGGCTCCCTCCTGTGGTCATGAATGGTACTTCGGCTGGTTCTGTCCATGGACTTCCTCTGGGTGTTTCTGAGTTTCTTTCCACAGGTGACGAGGTTAAGTCGTTAGTGGGCTGCTCTATTTAACTCCACTTGGATCTTTGCTCCACGCCACCTGTCAATGTTCCAGTATTGGTCTAGTTCACTCCTGGATCGTTCTTGTGACCTGTCTTCCCATCAGAAGCTAAGTTCCTGTTTGTTTTTCTTTGGTTTGCTATTTTTTCTGTCCAGCTTGCTATTTTTATTGCTTCTTGCTTGCTGGAAGCTCTGGGACGCAGAGGGAGCGCCTCCGCACCGTGAGTCGGTGCGGAGGGTCTTTTTGCGCCCTCTGCGTGGTCTTTTTGTAGGTTTTTGTGCTTGACCGCAAAGCAACCTTTCCTATCCTCAGTCTGTTCAGTAAGTCGGGCCTCGCTTTGCTAAATCTATTTAATCTCTGTGTTTGTATTTTCATCTTTACTCACAGTCATTATTTGTGGGGGCTGCCTTTTCCTTTGGAGAATTTCTCTGAGGCAAGATAGGCTTTATTTTTCTATCTTCAGGGCTAGCTAGTTCCTTAGGCTGTGCCGAGTTGCATAGGGAGCGTTAGGCGCAATCCACGGCTATTTCTAGTGTGTGTGATAGGATTAGGGATTGCGGTCAGCAGAGTTCCCACGTCCCAGAGCTCGTCCTTAATTATCAGTGACTATCTGGTCATTCTGTGTGCTCTTGGCCACCAGGTCCATTGTTGTCCTGACCACCAGGTCATAACAAATAGGGCCACAGACCACCAGATTAGAGTAATAGGGCCACAGACCCCTAGATCAGAGTAATAGCGCCACAGACACCCAGATCAGAGTAATAGGGCCACAGACCCCCAGATCAGAGTAATAGGGCCACAGACACCTAGATCAGAGTAATAGGGCCACAGACCCCCAGATTAGAGTAATAGGGCCACACACCCCCAGATTAGAGTAATAGGGCCACAGACCCCCAGATCAGAGTAATAGGGTCACAGACACCCAGATCAGAGTAATAGGGCCACAGACACCCAGATCAGAGTAATAGGGCCACACACACCCAGATCAGAGTAATAGGGCGACAGACACCCAGATCAGAGTAATAGGGCCACAGACACCCAAATCAGAGTAATAGGGCCACACACACCCAGATCAGAGTAATAGGGCGACAGACACCCAGATCAGAGTAATAGGGCCACAGACACCCAGATCAGAGTAATAGGGCCACAGACACCCAGATCAGAGTAATAGGGCCACAGACACCCAGATCCGAGTAATAGAACCACAGACCCTCAGATCAGAGTAATAGGGCCACAGACACCCAGATCAGAGTAATAGGGCCACAAACACCCAGATCAGAGTAATAGGGCCACAAACACCCAGATCAGAGTAATAGGGCCACAGACACCCAGATCAGAGTAATAGGGCGACCGACACCTAGATCAGAATAATAGGGCCAAAGACACCTAGATCAGAGTAATAGGGCCACAGACACCCAGATCAGAGTAATAGGGTGACCAACACCTAGATCAGAGTAATAGGGCCACAGACACCTAGATCAGAGTAACAGGGCCACAGACACCTAGATCAGAGTAATAGGGCCACAGACACCCAGATCAGAGTAATAGGGCCACAGACACCCAGATCAGAGTAATAGGGCCACAGACACCCAGATCAGAGTAATAGGGCCACAGACACCCAGATCAGAGTAATAGGGTCGCAGACACCCAGATCAGAGTAATAGGGCCACAGACACCTAGATCAGAGTAATAGGGCCACAGACCCCCAGATCAGAGTAATAGGGCGAACTACACCTAGATCAGAGTAATAGGGCCACAGACGCCCAGATCAGAGTAATACGACCACACACACCCAGATCAGAGTAATAGGGCCACAGTGTTATGGACCTGGTGGTTAGGAGCACCAGGAATGACCTGATGGTTAAACTTATAGGACAAGCTCTGGGAAGTTGGAACTATGCTGACCGCAATCCCTAATCCTATCACACACACTAGAAATAGCAGTGGAGCGAACCTAACAGGCCTAGTCGCCTCGGCACAGCCTAAGAGCTAGCTACCCCTAGAGATAGAAAGTAAAGCCTACCTTGCCTCAGAGAAATTCCCCAAAGGAAAAGGTAGCCCCCCACAAATATTGACTGTGAGGTAAGATGAAATAGACAAACATAGGAATGAAAGAGGATTCAGCAAAGGGAGGCCAGACTGACTAAACAGATAGAGGATAGAAAAGGTAACTTTGCGGTCAGCACAAAAACTACAAAAGACCACGCAGAGTGTGCAAAAAAGACCCCCGCACCGACTCACGGTGCGGGAGGTGCCACTCTGACTCCCAGAGCTTCCAGCTAGCCAGACAGAATCATAATAGCAAGCTGGACAAGAAAATATGAACAACAAAATTAACCAGCAGGGACTTAGCTTTTGCTGGAATACACAGGTCACCAGAAAGATCCAAGAATGAACTGAACCAGTACTGGAACATTGACAGGTGGCATGGAGTAACGATCTGGGTGGAGTTAAATAGAGCAGTCAGCCTAAGAATTAACCTGGTCACCTGTGGAAGGAACCTCAGAAGCAGCAGCTCCACTCACAGCCACCAGAGGGAGTCCATGGACAGAACTCGCCGAAGTACCATTCATGACCACAGGAGGGAGTTCCAAAACAGAATTCACAACAGTACCCCCCCCCTTGAGGAGGGGTCACCGAACCCTCACCAGAGCCCCCAGGCCGACCAGGGTGAGCCAAATGAAAGGCATGAACCAGATCAGCAGCATGAACATCAGAGGCAACAACCCAGGAATTATCTTCCTGACCATAACCCTTCCACTTGACCAGGTACTGGAGTTTCCATCTCGAAATACGAGAATCTAAAATCTTCTCCACCACATACTCCAACTCCCCCTCGATCAACACCGGAGCAGGAGGGTCAACGGAGGGAACCATAGGCGCCATGTATCTCCGCAACAACGACCTATGGAACACATTATGGATGGCAAAAGAAGCCGGAAGGGCCAAACGAAATGACACAGGATTAAGAACTTCAGAAATCTTATAAGGACCAATGAAACGAGGCTTAAACTTAGGAGAGGAAACCTTCATAGGAACATAACGAGATGACAACCAAACCAAATCCCCCACACGAAGTCGGGGACCAACACGGCGACGGCGGTTAGCGAAACGTTGAGCCTTCTCCTGGGACAATGTCAAATTGTCCACCACGTGAGTCCAAATTTGCTGCAACCTGTCCACCACAGAATCCACACCAGGACAGTCCGAAGGCTCAACCTGCCCTGAAGAAAAACGAGGATGGAAACCAGAATTACAGAAAAAAGGCGAAACCAAAGTAGCCGAGCTGGCCCGATTATTAAGGGCGAACTCAGCCAAAGGCAAGAAAGACACCCAATCATCCTGATCAGCAGAAACAAAGCATCTCAGATATGTTTCCAAGGTCTGATTGGTTCGTTCGGTTTGGCCATTTGTCTGAGGATGGAAAGCCGAAGAAAAAGACAAATCAATGTCCATCTTAGCACAAAAGGACCGCCAAAACCTCGAAACAAACTGGGAACCTCTGTCCGAGACTGTTCTCCGGAATGCCATGCAAACGAACCACATGCTGGAAAAACAATGGCACCAAATCAGAGGAGGAAGGCAATTTAGACAAGGGTACCAAATGGACCATCTTAGAGAAGCGATCACAAACCACCCAGATTACCGACATCCTTTGAGAGATCGGGAGGTCAGAAATAAAATCCATGGAAATATGCGTCCAGGGCCTTTTCGGGACCGGCAAGGGCAAACGCAACCCACTGACACGAGAACAGCAGGGCTTAGCCCGAGCACAAGTCCCACAGGACTGCACAAAAGAACGCACATCCCGTGACAAGGAAGGCCACAAAAAGGATCTAGCCACCAAATCCCTGGTACCAAGGATTCCGGGATGACCAGCTAACACCGAACAATGAACCTCAGAGATAACTCTACTAGTCCATTTATCAGGGACAAATAGCTTCTCCGCTGGACAACGGTCAGGTCTATCAGCCTGAAATTTCTGCAGCACCCGCCGCAAATCAGGGGAGATGGCAGACAAAATTACCCCCTCCTTGAGAATACCAGCCGTCTCAGGAACATCCGGAGAGCCAGGCACAAAACTCCTTGAAAGGGCATCAGCCTTCACATTCTTAGAGCCCGGAAGGTAAGAAACCACAAAATCGAAACGGGAGAAAAACAGCAACCATCGAGCCTGTCTAGGATTCAACTGTTTGGCAGACTCGAGATAAGTCAAATTCTTGTGATCCGTCAAGACCACCACGCGATGCTTGGCTCCTTCAAGCCAATGTCGCCACTCCTCGAATGCCCACTTCATAGCCAACAGCTCTCTGTTGCCAACATCATAATTACGCTCGGCAGGCGAAAACTTTCTAGAAAAGAAAGCACATGGTTTCATCACCGAGCCATCAGAACCATCAGAACTTCTCTGAGACAAAACAGCCCCTGCACCAATTTCAGAAGCATCAACCTCGACCTGAAACGGGAGCGAAACATCTGGCTGGCACAACACAGGGGCAGAAGAAAAACGACGCTTCAACTCCTGAAAAGCCTCAACGGCCGCAGAAGACCAATTGACCACATCAGCACCTTTCTTGGTCAAATCAGTCAACGGTTTAACAACACTAGAAAAATTAGCGATGAAGCGACGGTAAAAATTAGCAAAGCCCAGGAACTTCTGCAGACTCTTCACAGATGTAGGCTGAGTCCAATCATAAATGGCCTGAACTTTAACAGGGTCCATCTCGATAGTAGAAGGGGAAAAAATGAAACACAAAAACGAAACCTTCTGAACTCCAAAGAGACACTTAGATCCCTTCACAAACAAAGAATTAGCACGCAGGACCTGGAAAACCATTCTGACCTGCTTCACATGAGACTCCCAATCATCCGAAAAGACCAAAATTTCATCCAAATATACAATCATGAATCTATCCAGATACTCTCGGAAGATGTCATGCATAAAGGACTGAAACACAGATGGAGAATTAGAAAGTCCGAATGGCATCACCAGGTACTCAAAATGGCCCTCGGGCGTATTAAATGCAGTTTTCCATTCATCGCCCTGTTTAATACGCACAAGATTATAGGCCCCTCGAAGATCTATCTTGGTGAACCAACTAGCCCCCTTAATCCGAGCAAATAAATCAGACAGCAGCGGCAAAGGGTACTGAAATTTAACCGTGATATTATTAAGAAGGAGGTAATCAATACAAGGTCTCAAAGAACCAACCTTCTTGGCCACAAAAAAGAAGCCTGCTCCCAACGGTGACGACGACGGGCGAATATGACCCTTCTCCAAGGACTCCTTTATATAACTCCGCATAGTGGCGTGTTCTGGCACAGATAAATTGAACAGTCGGCTCTTAGGAAACTTACTACCAGGAATCAAATTAATAGCACAATCACAATCCCTATGAGGAGGTAGGGCACCGGACTTGGGCTCATCAAATACATCCCGGTAATCCGACAAAAACTCAGGAACTTCAGAAGGAGTGGAAGACGAAATTGACAGCAATGGAACATCACCATGTACCCCCTGGCAACCCCAGCTGGACACAGACATAGATTTCCAATCCAATACTGGATTATGGACCTGTAGCCATGGGAACTCCAAAACGACCACATCATGCAGATTATGCAATACCAAAAAGCGAATATCCTCCTGATGAGCAGGAGCCATGCACATGGTCAATTGAGTCCAGTACTGAGGCTTATTCTTGGCCAAAGGCGTAGCATCAATTCCTCTCAATGGAATAGGACACTGCAAGGGCTCCAAGAAAAAACCACAACGCCTGGTAAAGTCCAAGTCCATCAAGTTCAGGGCAGCGCCCGAATCCACAAACGCCATAACAGAATAGGACGACAAAGAGCAAATCAGAGTAATGGACAAAAGAAATTTAGGCTGTACCGTACCAATGGTGGCAGACCTAGCGAACCGCTTAGTGCATTTAGGACAATCAGAGATAGCATGAGTGGAGTCACCACAATAAAAACACAGCCCATTCTGACGTCTGTGTTCTTGCCGTTCAGCTCTGGTCAAAGTCCTATCACACTGCATAGGTTCAGACCTCTGCTCAGAGAATACCGCCAAATGGTGCACAGCTTTGCGCTCACGCAAGCGCCGATCGATCTGAATGGCCAAAGACATAGACTCATTCAGACCAGCGGGAGTGGGAAATCCCACCATGACATCCTTAAGGGCCTCAGAAAGACCCTTTCTGAAAATTGCCGCCAGGGCACACTCATTCCACTGAGTAAGCACAGACCACTTTCTAAACTTCTGACAATATACCTCCGCTTCATCCTGACCCTGACACAAAGCCAGAAAGTTTTTCTCTGCCTGATCCACTAAATTAGGTTCATCATAAAGCAATCCAAGCGCCAGGAAAAACGCATCAACATCACGCAATGCAGGATCTCCTGGCGCAAGGGAAAATGCCCAGTCTTGAGGATCACCACGTAACAAAGAAATAATGATTTTAACTTGTTGAATTGGGTCACCAGAGGAGCGGGGTTTCAAAGCAAGAAACAGTTTACAATTATTTTTGAAATTCAAGAACTTAGATCTATCCCCAGAAAACAAATCAGGAATAGGAATTCTAGGCTCTAACATTGGATTCCTAACCACAAAATCTTGAATGCTTTGTACCCTTGTAGTGAGATGATCCACACAAGAGGACAGACCTTGAATGTCCATATCTACACCTGTGTCCTGAACCACCCAGAGGTAAAGGGGAAAAGAAAGACAAAACACAGTGCAAAGAAAAAAAAATGGTCTCAGAACTTCTCTTATCCCTCTATTGAGATGCATTAATACTTTGGGTCACCTGTACTGTTATGGACCTGGTGGTTAGGAGCACCAGGAATGACCTAATGGTTAAACTCATAGGACAAGCTCTGGGAAGTGGGAACTATGCTGACCGCAATCCCTAATCCTATCACACACACTAGAAATAGCCGTGGAGCGAACCTAACAGGCCTAGTCGCCTCGGCACAGCCTAAGAGCTAGCTACCCCTAGAGATAGAAAGTAAAGCCTACCTTGCCTCAGAGAAATTCCCCAAAGAAAAAGGTAGCCCCCCCACAAATATTGACTGTGAGTTAAGATGAAATAGACAAACTTAAGAATGAAAGAGGATTCAGCAAAGGGAGGCCAGACTGACTAAACAGATAGAGGATAGAAAATTTAACTTTGCGGTCAGCACAAAAACTACAAAAGACCACGCAGAGTGTGCAAAAAAGACCCCCGCACCGACTCACGGTGCGGGAGGTGCCACTCTGCCTCCCAGAGCTTCCAGCTAGCCAGACAGAATCATAATAGCAAGCTGGACAAGAAAACATGAACAACAAAATTAACCAGAAGGGACTTAGCTTTTGCTGGAATACACAGGTCACCAGAAAGATCCAAGAACGAACTGAACCAGTACTGGAACATTGACAGGTGGCATGGAGTAACGATCTGGGTGGAGTTAAATAGAGCAGTCAGCCTAAGAATTAACCAGGTCACCTGTGGAAGGAACCTCAGAAGCAGCAGCTCCACTCACAGCCACCAGAGGGAGTCCATGGACAGAACTCGCCGAAGTACCATTCATGACCACAGGAGGGAGTTCCAAAACAGAATTCACAACACCACAGACACCCAGATCAGAGTAACAGGGCCACAGACACCCAGATCAGAGTAATAGGGCCACATACACCCAGATCAGAGTATTAGGGCCACAGACACCCTGATCAGAGTAATAGGGCCACATACACCCAGATCAGAGTATTAGGGCCACAGACACCCAGATCAGAGTAATAGGGCCACAGACACCCAGATCAGAGTAATAGTAGGGCGACAGACTCCCAGATCAGAGTAATACGACCACACACACCCAGATCAGAGTAATAGGGCCACAGACACTCAGATCAGAGTAATAGGGCGACAGACACCGAAATCAGAGTAATAGGGCCACAGACACCCAGATCAGAGTAATAGGGCCACAGACACCCAGATCAGAGTAATAGGGCCACAGACACCCATATCAAGGTAATAGGGCCACAGACACCGAGATCAGAGTAATAGGGCCACACACACCGAGATCAGAGTAATAGGGCCACAGACACCGAGATCAGAGTAATAGGGCCACAGGCCCTCAGATCAGAGTAATAGGGCGACAGACACCCAGATCAGAGTAATAGGGCCACAGACACCGAGATCAGAGTAATAGGGCCACAGGCCCCCAGATCCGAGTAATAGGGCCACAGACACATAGATCAGAGTAATAGGGCCACAGACACCCAGATCAGAGTAATAGGGCGACAGACACCCAGATCAGAGTAATAGGGCCACAGACACCGAGATCAGAGTAATAGGGCCACAGACACCGAGATCAGAGTAATAGGGCCACAGGCCCCCAGATCCGAGTAATAGGGCCACAGACACCTAGATCAGAGTAATAGGGCCACAGACACCCAGATCAGAGTAATAGGGCGACAGACACCCAGATCAGAGTAATAGGGCCATAGATACCCAGATCAGAGTAATAGGGCCACAGACACCCAGATCAGAGTAATAGGGCCACAGACACCTAGATCAGAGTAATAGGGCCACAGACACCCAGATCATAGTAATAGGGCCACAGACACCCAGATCAGAGTAATAGGGCCACAGACACCCAGATCAGAGTAATAGGGCCACAGACACCCAGATCAGAGTAATAGGGCCACAGACACCCAGATCAGAGTAATAGGGCCACAGACACCCAGATCAGAGTAATAGGGCCACAGACACCTAGATCAGAGTAATAGGGCGACAGACACCCAGATCAGAGTAATAGGGCCACAGACACCCAGATCAGAGTAATAGGGCCACAGACACCCAGATCAGAGTAATAGGGCCACAGACACCCAGATCAAAGAAATAGGGCCACACACACCCAAATCAGAGTAATAGCACCACAGACACCCAGATCAGAGTAATAGGGCCACAGACACCCAGATCAAAGTAATAGGGCCACAGACACCCAGATCAGAGTAATAGGGCCACAGACACCCAGATCAGAGTAATAGGGCCACAGACACCCAGATCAGAGTAATAGGACCACAGACACCCAGATCAGAGTAATAGGGCCACAGACACCCAGATCAGAGTAATAGGGCCACAGACACCCAGATCAGAATAATAGGGCCACAGACACCCAGATCAGAATAATAGGGCCACAGACACCCAGATCAGAATAATAGGGCCACAGACCCCCAGATCAGAGTAATAGGGCCACAGACCCCCAGATCAGAGTAATAGGGCCACAGACTCCCAGATCAGAGTAATAGGGCCACAGACCCCCAGATCAGAATAATAGGGCCACAGACACCCAGATCAGAGTAATAGGGCCACAGACACCCAGATCAGAGTAATAGGGCCACAGACACCCAGATCAGAGTAATAGGGCCACAGACACCCAGATCAGAGTAATAGGGCCACAGACACCTAGATCAGAGTAATAGGGCCACAGACACCCAGATCAGAGTAATAGGGCCACAGACACCCAGATCAGAGTAATAGGGCCACAGACACCCAGATCAGAATAATAGGGCCACAGACCCCCAGATCAGAGTAATAGGGCCACAGACCCCCAGATCAGAGTAATAGGGCCACAGACACCCAGATCAGAGTAATAGGGCCACAGACCCCCAGATCAGAGTAATAGGGCCACAGATACCCAGATCAGAGTAATAGGGCCACAGACACCCAGATCAGAGTAATAGGGCCACAGACTCCCAGATCAGAGTAATAGGGCCACAGACACCCAGATCAGAGTAATAGGGCCACAGACCCCCAGATCAGAGTAATAGGGCCACAGATACCCAGATCAGAGTAATAGGGCCACAGACCCCCAGATCAGAGTAATAGGGCCACAGACACCCAGATCAGAATAATAGGGCCACAGACCCCCAGATCAGAGTAATAGGGCCTCAGATACCCAGATCAGAGTAATAGGGCCACAGACACCCAGATCAGAGTAATAGGGCCACAGACACCTAGATCAGAGTAATAGGGCGACAGACACCCAGATCAGAGTAATAGGGCCACAGACACCCAGATCAGAGTAATAGGGCCACAGACACCCAGATCAAAGAAATAGGGCCACAGACACCCAGATCAGAGTAATGGGGCCAGAGACACCCAGATCAGAATAATAGGGCCACAGACACCCAGATCAGAATAATGGGACCACAGACTTCCAGATCAGAGTAATAGGGCCACAGACCCCCAGATCAGAGTAATAGGGCCACAGACCCCCAGAGCAGAGTAATAAAGTCGCATCTCAACATCGAGAAATACTAATGGTTCTGTAAAATGAGTCTTCACTTCCCGTCCTCTGTATGTGATTGTTCGATTATAAGACGCTGAAGAATTGAGGTCTACTAAGGCTGAGATAGAAATTTGTGATGATAGTTATGCTTCTCTTTCAATCAGGTGAATCATTAATATTATTTTCAGTTTTTTAAAGTAATTTATTATTAAATTCTTGTTCCAGTGCCACAACTAAGCTGAACGATGGTGGTCGTGAAGCAGTGAAGGAGTTTATGACGAATTGTGTGGCGATGACCGGTAGGTGATAAATGATCGCTCGGTGTGGAGAGAACAGCAGAAACATGGAGTTCGATTGCATCGGATATACTGGTTTAAAGAAACAATGGTAGTAGTAGCAGTAGTAGTTTTGAAGGTGTAACTTATCCAGTTAATCGGTCTCCAGGCAGTAGGGATCACGAAGCAAGCGATGGCGATGGGGTTGGTCTGGTGAAATCCTGGAAAGAGCTACGAACTGTGTCCTGGCTGCAGTGGTTAGTCTCTGATGCCTTCCGCGGGATACTTAGTCCATATACTGACTTTGCGGGAAGGGTACGAGCCACAGCACTGTCTGAGCCCAGCGTTGCTCTGCAGATATACACCGGGGGGGGGGGGGGGGAGGGGGGGTGTCAGGGGACAGTTCACGGTCACACACCCGGTCTCTCTTAGGGCTCGGAGCGTCTGGCACCTTACTTTGCGGGGTAAAACTGGCACACGTCATGTCTCTGCTCACAGTCTCTGTGGGTAGTAATGGGAATGATCGGGCGTGGGCCTGCACTGCTACCCTGCTCAAGGGACAGAGCACTCACTTCTCCCTGCTGTACTCTGTCTGTTCCCGCCAAGTCTGACTGCTTCCGCGCACGCTGTGGCTCTAGCAACTTAGCCACGCCCCTACTTTCAGATGCCAAGGTTGGTCTGGTCCCCTAAGCTTTCCCCCGGACAACAGAGGAGACAGCCCTAAGAGTTCCGGACCCGGCACAGAACAGGTACCCACAGCCCGGTCCTTCTTCTTACACTTCCCCTCTCCTTTTGCTCGCCATTCCATGGGCGAGAGTTCTTGTAGAAAACATTGACACTCTTCTATCTCTTGGATAATGCCCTGCCAAAGACATTTCTCAATCTGATACATGCGATACAGTTCTTCCATCACTCGCCCCTGGAAATAGGCGCTTTGATCAGAGTGGATTCCTTTCGGACAGCTGTACACTTGAATGAAGTCTGTGGACTGTGCCGCTGATTCAGCAGTCTGATCCCGGGTCTGAGTCACCACAGCGAATTTGGTGAAGGGGTCGGTCATCACTAGACAGTGTTCGTAACCAAGGTGAGCCGGGCCTATAGTCAAGTAATCTATCATCAACACCTCTAGGGGAGCAGAAGTCACGATGGATTGCGCAGGAGCTCTCTGTTCCGGAGGCTTAGCCAACTCACATCTTCTACACTGCCAACAGGCTTCCTCTACCGCAGCTTTTAGTCGAGGATGATAGGCTAGCTTCTGTAGCCACTGGAATGTCTTCTCCGGGCCACAGTGGGCCCCACTTTCATGAGCCTCCATGGCCACCTTGGGAAGCAGCTTTTCGGGGAGTACCACTTGCCAGGTAACTCCCAGTTCTCGGTTCAACTGAATCTTCCGATACAATATACCGTGTTTTAGTTGAAGCCTTTCCCACTGTTGACGGATCTGCTGAGGATTTGTCCCTGCGTGGCCGCCACTGTCCTGGTGAAATTACGGAACTCAGGGATCTCTTCTGCCTCCAGCTCTTCATCCCGGTTGGGTCCAGGTCACTCATGTGTCACTTTGAATAAAGCGTCTGCTTGGGTGTTCTCAGCTCCTCTCCGATAGGCGATCTTATATTGGTACTTAGCCATTTGGGCCACCCATCGCTGCTCCATAAAAGCTGGCTCTATATGGACTTCGACTCCTTCCAGAGGGGTACAGGCTCGAATGGGCAGAGTGAGCATGGTTTGACCTGCTGGTAAAACAAGGTTGGCTGTGGCCGGGATGATCACCTTACCCAATGTTTTTTCGTCACTCGAGGTATTTTGGGCCTGGGCCAAAAAAAGAAGAATGTCCAACTCCACCGAATCCGTGAAGATAAAATTTCTTTATTCACAAACTTGTAACATAGAGGATACAAACTTCAGCACAAACCATGTGGGTGTGAATCTCAACATGTTTCTGGAGACTAAGCTCCCTTAATCATGACGTCTTGGGCCTGGGCCACCCGGATCAAATGTTGGAACACTTTCCTTTGTGGGGTGCAAGGGCTCCACCGATTCAGAAACGTCTGCTGACTCATTGATCAGGAAGATTCCAAATTCTTTCAGTACGTTCATCCCTAAAGTCACAGCAGCGCCGTTGCCAGGGTCCCCAGCAGTCAACAAGACTCCCTTTCGGCCTACATTTTTGCCGCACACAGTGATTTGCATCCAAACTACCCCTGCGACCGGGATGGGCATCTGATTAGCAGCTGTCAAGTTGATCACTAGACCCCATTCAGTCCGCATCGTTTCGGGGAAATGACATCTGAAGTAGGTCTCAGGCATAGTGATGACTTGAGAGCCAGTGTCCACTAAACAGTGGACGGCCCGACCATCCATTTTGGTCCTGTCACGGTGCAGACCGTGACTGTCAACTATATGTCACGGATCGGGGTGACCTTTGGCCAGCACACGGCTATCACATGTGCAGGGGGCTTATCTTAGCTATCCCTCCACTGCTACAATGTGATGAAAACACACACAAGGCTATTGACCTATCAATTTACAGCAGGGGCTTATTTTAGTTATCCCACTGCTGCTACAATATAACACGAACTGCAGGGATTTATGTATATCCTGCTTTACAGTTCCGCTTGAGAACTTGCAGCTTTCCGGCGCCCCCCTTACCCTCGGGTCAGTCAGGGAACTACACCTAGGATAATTGGTCGCCGGATGGGCCGCTTCCCTGTGGACTGGTTAGCAGGCACGCTGCAGTGAGGGAATTATAAATGCTCAGGCCACAGTCAGACAATAGCTTATGAAACCCCGTTCCGTCGCTGCCAGCTGTACACACCTAGCCAGAACACACTTCGCTGCCACCAGCTCCGATTTCTCACAGAGGGGTTCAGAGCCAACCCAAATTAGTAGCGTAATTAACTTCAGAGGATTTAGGGTACGTTTTAGAGCAAGGGAACTCCATAAAAAGATTAGGCAGTGTTTATAAAAGGCATATAAAGATTTTACAATATGAAACAATTTAACGTATGTACAGCAATTATAAAAAAACAGGGATTAAAACAGAGAGTAACACTCACATGTGCTCAGATCATTTCAGGCTAACCATGCTAGTAGGCGGAGCCAAATGTCCCAGTTCATCAGAAGGACCAGCTATAACAGCTCCTCAGGCAAGACTGAAGGTTGGGTTGAGTGCCGTGCCTTATACTTCTGGGCTTGTAACATCACCAAAGGGGGTTGAGTTACCATCGCCCTCCCCTTTCCTCAGAGGTATAGATTTGTTAGCAATACCTATAATTCTCAGAACTTGGCTTGCGACCATGGCAGAGTCACAGCACACACATCAGTAATCTTATATTAAAATTAGTTTTCTATTGAATCCAAACGTGGTCTGGCTATTCCGCTCTATTTACGAGAAATCCATTTCTCAGTTTCTGGTGGAGCTAGACTCCAGCAAAAGGCCACGTTGGGAAGCTTTATTAAGGCACGTTCTGAATATGTTTCTGGCATATCTCAATCATACAATGGCGGCGCGCTATGGCTTATGTAATAACTCCCCCTTTTCAACAAGCAACGTGGCTGTGCTACATGCTACGCGGCAGTGCTATATGCTACGTGGCTGAGCTATATGCTACGTGGCTGTGCTATATGCTACGTGGGCTGTGTTATATACTATGTGGCTGTGCTATATACTACATGCTGTGTTATATGCTACAATAGCTATCACTCATGTAAGAAGTGAAATCTTGCATTGTACTATACCTATATTTCTCTGCTGTATCTGTGCATCATGAATCGTGGTATGTGTTAAAGGGGGGGGGGGGGCACTGAGACTCTTTCGCCCGGGGCCCTCAAAAACCTGGAGCCGGCCCTGGAACCAATGCCTGCTATTGTAGGCCGACCAGGTGGATTTTTCAGGCATTTATGTTCCTTAGGAAGGTGATAGAATATCGCAGTGTTGGGATTCCTATTTGTCAGAAATTTCTTTTCTTTTTTATTTATAATATTTTTTCCAAAAGCTTCATTAATTAAATAATGATATTCAACTATACATTTTTTTGGAAGGATCCGAATTTAATTTTTTATAATATTTTTCATCGCCAAGTATATTATTTGCTTCTTTCAAATATATATCCCTATCCTGAAGTACTATACCCCCCTTTATTAGCCTCCCTTATTACTATTTTGGCATTATCCTTAAGATTTTTTATGGCACTTCTTTCTTCCCTAGAAATATTATTTTTATAGCCATTTATTTTTTTTATTTTAAAAATTGGTTTTTAGAAAAATAAGATTCTTTATTAAAATTATTTTTTTCCTCAGTCATGTGTCTGAATTCTTCATTTACCATTGAAAAAAATGTTTCCAAGTTGCTGCCCCGATGATGAATCGGGTTGAAATTAAACTGTGGACATATTTCCTTGTGCAGAAAATTATCTTTTTTATCTGTAGTTTCTTCTTTTTTCTGTTCTATATTTTCCAGAATGGAAAAATGACGTGTTATTGTTAATTTCCGTACATATTTATTGAGATCTAAAGAAAGGTCGAAGGATTTTGCTTTTTGTGTTGGGCAAAACCCCAGACCTTTGGAGTATGTTTCCACGTTCAGGAAACGCTGCGTGTTTGACGCTGCATAGAGCCGCAGCGTCAAACACGCAGCGTCCAGATGTTACTGCATAGTGGAGGGGATTTTATGATATCCCGTCTGTACTAAACACGCAGGCTGCAGACCCGCGGAAATGAACATGCGGCACGTCTTTTCAGAACTCAGCATGTCTGTTTACAATGCGGCGATGCTCTGTCGCCGTGCCGTAAATTTACCATTGACAATCATTAGACCGCATCCAATGATTGGTCACATGCGCAGTAACTGCGTTAACGCAGCTTACTACGCATGTCTACTACTCACATGCCGGCTTACCTGTCCTGCCGTTGGAAGTCCCGCGTCCACTGCAGTTCTCGCGGTAAGATACAGTGGGGCAAAAAAGTATTTAGTCAGTCAGCAATAGTGCAAGTTCCACCACTTAAAAAGATGAGAGGCGTCTGTAATTTACATCATAGGTAGACCTCAACTATGGGAGACAAACTGAGAAAAAAAAATCCAGAAAATCACATTGTCTATTTTTTTATAATTTTTTTTGCATATTATGGTGGAAAATAAGTATTTGGTCAGAAACAAACAATCAAGATTTCTGGCTCTCACAGACCTGTAACTTCTTCTTTAAGAGTCTCCTCTTTCCTCCACTCATTACCTGTAGTAATGGCACCTGTTTAAACTTGTTATCAGTATAAAAAGACACCTGTGCACACCCTCAAACAGTCTGACTCCAAACTCCACTATGGTGAAGACCAAAGAGCTGTCAAAGGACACCAGAAACAAAATTGTAGCCCTGCACCAGGCTGGGAAGACTGAATCTGCAATAGCCAACCAGCTTGGAGTGAAGAAATCAACAGTGGGAGCAATAATTAGAAAATGGAAGACATACAAGACCACTGATAATCTCCCTCGATCTGGGGCTCCACGCAAAATCCCACCCCGTGGGGTCAGAATGATCACAAGAACGGTGAGCAAAAGTCCCAGAACCACGCGGGGGGACCTAGTGAATGAACTGCAGAGAGCTGGGACCAATGTAACAAGGCCTACCATAAGTAACACACTACGCAACCATGGACTCAGATCCTGCAGTGCCAGACGTGTCCCACTGCTTAAGCCAGTACATGTCCGGGCCCGTCTGAAGTTTGCTAGAGAGCATTTGGATGATCCAGAGGAGTTTTGGGAGAATGTCCTATGGTCTGATGAAACCAAACTGGAACTGTTTGGTAGAAACACAACTTGTCGTGTTTGGAGGAAAAAGAATCCTGAGTTGCATCCATCAAACACCATACCTACTGTAAAGCATGGTGGTGGAAACATCATGCTTTGGGGCTGTTTCTCTGCAAAGGGGCCAGGACGACTGATCCGGGTACATGAAAGAATGAATGGGACCATGTATCGTGAGATTTTGAGTGCAAACCTCCTTCCATCAGCAAGGGCATTGAAGATGAAACGTGGCTGGGTCTTTCAACATGACAATGATCCAAAGCACACCGCCAGGGCAACGAAGGAGTGGCTTCGTAAGAAGCATTTCAAGGTCCTGGAGTGGCCTAGCCAGTCTCCAGATCTCAACCCTATAGAAAACCTTTGGAGGGAGTTGAAAGTCCGTGTTGCCAAGCGAAAAGCCAAAAACATCACTGCTCTAGAGGAGATCTGCATGGAGGAATGGGCCAACATACCAACAACAGTGTGTGGCAACCTTGTGAAGACTTACAGAAAACGTTTGACCTCTGTCATTGCCAACAAAGGATATATTACAAAGTATTGAGATGAAATTTTGTTTCTGACCAAATACTTATTTTCCACCATAATATGCAAATAAAATGTTAAAAAAACAGACAATGTGATTTTCTGGATTTTTTTTTCTCAGTTTGTCTCCCATAGTTGAGGTCTACCTATGATGTAAATTACAGACGCCTCTCATCTTTTTAAGTGGTGGAACTTGCACTATTGCTGACTGACTAAATACTTTTTTGCCCCACTGTAAGTTCTCGCGATAACTTAGCTTACCGTGACAACTGCCGTGCAAGTGACCGGGGGGTTATCGCCGGTCACACTAGGCTGGTTCTCACGGTCAGCTGATTGTGAGTGCTAGAATGTAGGTGATCATCTACAAGCTCTGCTGTCTGGATGTCAGGCATCCAGATATAGCAGAGCCAGACTCGTCGTGGGACACTCGATATTAAATGGACTATATCGGACTCAGGGAGTATACTGTTGGTTTATTATTTTTAATTTTTTTCTTGGAGAACGAGGGTGTCGCAGGAATGAGCGTACAATAAAGATGTCAAAACTGTGTGGTGCTTTATTTCATTAAAATACTTTATTCTGCATGTGTGTGTTTTATTAACCCTTTATTACTATTGGATTAATAATGGATAGGTGTCATAATTGAAGCCTCTCCATTATTAATCTGGCTTAACCCCTTAGCGACCGCCGATACGCCTTTTAACGGCGGCCGCTAAGGGTACTTAAACCACAGCGCCGTTAATTAACGGCGCTGTGGAAAAAGTGAATAGCGCCCCCCAGAGTCGGATTTTCTCCGGGGTCTCGGCTGTCGGGGGTAGCCGAGACCCCAGAGAACATGATTCGGGTTTTTTTTTACCCACCCCGCATTTGCGATCGCTGGTAATTAACCGTTTACCGGCGATCACAAAAAAAACGCGATCTTTTTAATTTCTCTGTCCTCCGATGTGATCGCACATCGGAGGACAGAGAAAAGCGGTCCCAGGTAGCCCCCCAATACTCACCTGTCTCCCCCGATGCTCCTCGTGTCTCCCGGTGGGCGCCTCCATCTTCAAAATGGCGGGCGCATGCGCAGTGCGCCCACCGGCCGGCCCCGCGAGAATCTTTGGGGTTTCGGCTGCCGGGGGGTAGCCGAGACCCCAAAGAACATGATCGGGGTTGGTTTTACCGACCCCTGTTTTGCGATCGCCGGTAATTAACTGTTTACCGGCGACCACAAAAAAAAAAAAGTAAAGTGTAATTCTCTGTCCTCTGATGTGATCGCACATCAGAGGACGGAGAAATAGGGGGATTCGGGGACCCTAGCATACTCACCTAGGTCCCTGGATCCTCCTGCTGCTCCTCCTGGCTGCCGGGGAAAAGAAAATGGAATATAGAGATCACTGCACACGTACAAGGAAAAGGTATGCTTGCAAGTGAAAGTTTATTTATAGTGGTTTATGAGGTCAAGCGACTGGTAAATTTTGACGTTTCGGCCAATACATAGCCTTGGTCACAACGTCGCTGCAAAAAACATAAAGATACAACTATTTACAATATAATATTTACAAAAGACAATGAAAACATGTTCTGTACACTATATACAAGATAAAAACTAAAGGGCATGGATGATAATCATGTACAGAGAAATGGCTCTGTGAGACTAAGTAACGAAGTATGCTAAATTGTGGTGCATCATTGCCAAGGGTTGTATATAAAACAAAAGGATCAAAAGAAGGGAATCCATCTTTGACACGGATGGATGTGCATAGAATAGTGCCTGCAGCTCAAACAAAGGATATATTAAAGATTCATATATAGGGCAGAAAGTGGCCCCTAGAGTCTTATCATCTAAATGGATCACATTCATTTCTAAGTAAAAACACAAGGCCGGCCACAGCTCAGGACACGGGAGTGTCAGCACCGGATTCATTTGGGAACCCCTTCGCCAGCGCCAGCACCCACCTAGACACGGCTGTGTCAGGATCCCCGCACATTGCCTATACGCAAGGCGCATCTCAGAGGGCCATACTGCACGTCGGAGCTCTTTCATTGACTTCAGACACCACTGTGTCAGATGTATTTGGACACACCATTCCTTGGACGTATGTCTGGTTTATCAGATAAGTATCCTCACACCTTTTTTTACTTTTTATCCTCTCTCTAATGCCGTATATCTCATATCAACTTCTTTCTGTTAGTGGCATAGACATGGGCATTGTACCCTAAGGAGCGCTTATGAAATTAACTTGCCCCTGGACCCAATTTCTTTTGCCAAACATTTCCACAGGTCAGATATTGTTCTTTTCTTTTAGTGATACTAGCACCATACTGTTATGACACACCCTCATTACTATACCTTCCAACAGGCTTCTGGCACACGACTTTGATAGCCACCTACTCCATTTGCTCCAAAGAGAAATCACTCAGCCCTCACTATGTGAGTTCCTATGAAAAGTACATGGTAGGTCTCCATTCCCATCTATATGTTTCTTGATACTTCAACATATATCCAGCGAACAGTTACACTTATTTCATTTTCCACCAGGACATAACCTGTCGCCAGTACCACACTTATAAAACCCTGAACTGAAACTTAAACTCTGCGTATTAGGTGGGCCACTCTTTTTTGCCTTGTGTTTTTACTTAGAAATGAATGTGATCCATTTAGATGATAAGACTCTAGGGGCCACTTTCTGCCCTATATATGAATCTTTAATATATCCTTTGTTTGAGCTGCAGGCACTATTCTATGTACATCCATCCGTGTGAAAGATGGATTCCCTTCTTTTGATCCTTTTGTTTTATATACAACCCTTGGCAATGATGCACCACAATTTAGCATACTTCGTTACTTAGTCTCACAGAGCCATTTCTCTGTACATGATTATCATCCATGCCCTTTAGTTTTTATCTTGTATATAGTGTACAGAACATGTTTTCATTGTCTTTTGTAAATATTATATTGTAAATAGTTGTATCTTTATGTTTTTTGCAGCGACGTTGTGACCAAGGCTATGTATTGGCCGAAACGTCAAAATTTACCAGTCGCTTGACCTCATAAACCACTATAAATAAACTTCCACTTGCAAACATACCTTTTCCTTGTACGTGTGCAGTGATCTCTATATTCCGTGAATTTGGAACTATTGGTTCCCTTCACTAGCACCGTCACCCTCACCTCAGTTGAGTGCTAGCCATCATAAACTCTTGGATCGGGGAAAAGAAAATGGCGGGCGCATGCGCAGTGCGCCCGCCATCTGTCTCCATCTGCTGGTCGGCAGGAGAACAGCAGTTGGGGCTAAAATTAGGGTTAGGGGTAGGGTTAGGGCTAGGGTTAGGGCTAGGGTTAGGGCTAAGGTTAGGGTTAGGGGTAGGGTTAGGGGTAGGGTTAGGGGTAGGGGTTGGGTTTGGGCTAGGGGTAGGGTTAGGGCTAGGGGTAGGGCTAGGGTTAGGGTTAGGGGTAAGGTTAGGGCTAGGGGTGGGGAGCACGGTGGCGCAGTGGTTAGCACAGCAGCCTTGCAGCGCTGGAGTCCTGGGTTCTAATCCCACCCTGGACAACATCTGCAAAGAGTTTGTATGTTCTCTCCGTGTTTGCGTGGGTTTCCTCCGGGCACTCCGGTTTCCTCCCACATTCCAAAGACATACTGACAGGGAATTTAGATTGTGAGCCCCATTGGGGACAGTGATGATAATGTGTGCAAAACTGTAAAGCGCTGCGGAATATGTTAGCGCTATATAAAAACAAAGATTATTATTATTATTATAGGGGTAGGGTTAGGGGTAGGGTTAGGGCTAGGGCTAAATTTAGGGCTGGGGCTAAATTTAGGGTTAGGCTTCTTTCACACTTACATCGGTACGGGGCCGACGCATTGCGACGGCCCGACATACCGTCGCACGTTGTGAAAATTGTGCACAACGTGGGCAGCGGATGTAGTTTTTCCTGGTGAGGAGGGGGCGGAGTTACGGCAACGCATGCGCGGTCAGAAATGGCGGATGCGACATACTAAAAAACGTTTCATTGGACTTTTTTTGTGCTGACGGTCCGCCAAAACACAACTGATCCAGTGCACGACGGACGCGACGTGTGGCCATCCGTCACGATCTGTCTGTAATACAAGTCTATGGGCAAAAAACGCATCCTGCGAACACATTTGCAGGATCAGTTTCTTGTCCAAAACTACGGATTGCGACGGATGCCAAATGACGCAAGTGTGAAAGTAGCCTTAGGACTAGGGTTAGGGTTGGGGCTAAAGTTAGGGTTAGAGTTGGGATTAGGGTTATGGTTTGGATTAGGGTTGGTATTAGGGTTAGGGTTGGCATTAGGGTTACGCTTGGGATTAGGGTTAGGTTTGGGATTAGGGTTAAGGTTAGGGTTGTGATTACGGGTGTATTGGGATTAGGGTTAGGTTTGAGGTTAGGGTTGAGATTAGGATTAGGGGTGTGTTGGATTTAGGGTTTTGATTAGGGTTATGGTTAGGGTTGACATTAGGGTTGTTTTGGGGTAAGGGTTGTGATTATCGTTAGGGTTAGTGATTAGGATTATGGATCGGGTTGGGATTAGGGTTAGGGGTGTGTTGGAGTTGGGTTGGAGCTAGAATTGGGGGGTTTCCACTGTTTAGGTACATCAGGGGGTCTCCAAACACGACAGCCAATTTTGTGCTCAAAAAGTCAAATGGTGCTCCCTCCCTTCTGAGCTCTGCCGTGCGCCCAAACAGTGGGTTACCCCCACATATGGGGCATGAGCTTACTCGGGATAAATTGGACAACAACTTCTGGGGTCCAATTTCTCTTGTTACCCTTGGGAAAATAAAAACTTGGGGGCTACAAAATCTTTTTTGTGGAAAAATATATATATATATATTTTTTTTATGACTCTGCATTCTAAACTTCTGTGAAGCACTTGGGCATTCAAAGTTCTCACCACACATCTAGATAAGTTCCTTGGGGGGTCTAGTTTCCAAAATGGGGTCACTTGTGGAGGGTTTCTACTGGTTAGGTACATCAGGGGCTCTGCAAACGCAACATAATGCTCGCAGACCATTCTATCAAATTCTGCATTCCAAAACGGCGCTCCTTCCTTCCGAACTCTGCCTAAACAGTGGTTTACCCCCACATATTGGGTATCAGCATACTCAGGACAAATTGGACAACAACTTTTGGGGTCCAATTTTTCTTGTTACCCTTGTGAAAATAAAAACTTGGGGGCTAAAAAATCTTTTTTGTGGAAAAAAAAAATATTTTTTATTTTCACGACTCTGCATTATAAACTTCTGTGAAGCACATGGGGGTTCAAAGTGCTCACCACACATCTAGATAAGTTCCTTAAGGGGTCTAGTTTCCAAAATGGGGTCACTTGTGGGGGGTTTCCACTGTTTAGACACATCAGGGGCTCTCCAAACGCGACATGGCGTCCGATCTCAATTCCAGCCAATTCTACATTGAAAAAGTAAAACGGCGCTCCTTCACTTCCAAGCTCTGCGGTGCGCCCAAACAGTGGTTTACCCCCACATATGGGGTATCGACGTATTCAGGAGAAATCGCACAACAACTTTTGTGGTCTAATTTCTCCTGTTACCCTTGTGAAAATAAGAATTTGTGGGCGAAAAAATCATTTTTGTGTAAACAAAAGCGATTTTTTATTTTCACGGCTCTACGTTATAAACTTCTGTGAAGCACATGGGGGTTCAAAGTGCTCACCACACATCTAGATAAGTTCCTTAAGGGGTCTAGTTTTCAAAATGGTGTCACTTGTGGGGGGTTTCCACTGTTTAGGCACATCAGGGGCTCTCTAAACGTGACATGGCGTCCCATCTCAATTCCAGCCAATTCTGCATTGAAAAAGTCAAACGGCGCTCCTTCACTTCCAAGTTCTGCGGTGCGCCCTAACAGTGGTTTACCCTCACATATGGGGTATTGGCGTATTCAGGAGAAATTGCATAACAAAATTTATGGTTACATTTCTGTTTTTACACTTGTGAAAATAAAAAATATGGTTCTGAATTAAGATGTTTGCAAAAAAAGTTAAATGTTCATTTTTTCCTTCCACATTGTTTCAGTTCCTGTGAAGCACGTAAAGGGTTAATAAACCTCTTGAATGTGGTTTTGAGAACCTTGAGGGGTGCAGTTTTTAGAATGGTGTCACACTTGGTTATTTTCTATCATATAGACCCCTCAAAATGACTTCAAATGTGATGTGGTCCCTAAAAAAAAATGGTGTTGTAAAAATGAGAAATTGCTGGTCAACTTTTAACCCTTATAACTCCCTAACAAAAAAAATTTTTGTTTCCAAAATTGTGCTGATGTAAAGTAGACATGTGGGAAATGTTGTTTATTAACTATTTTTCATGACATATCTCTCTTATTTAAGGGCATAAAAATACAAAGTTTGAAAATTGCAAAATTTTCAAAATTTTCGCCATATTTCCGTTTTTTCATAAATAATCGCAAGTTATATCGAAGAAATGTTACCACTAACATGAAGTACAATATGTCACGAAAAAACAATCTCAGAATCAGCGGGATCCGTTGAAGCGTTCCAGAGTTATAACCTCATAAAGTGACAGTGGTCAGAATTGCAAAAATTGGCTCGGTCATTAAGTACCAAATTGGCTCTGTCACTAAGGGGTTAATGTCATCTTACAATAGCAAGGTGACATTAACCCTTCATTACCCCATATCCCACCGCTACACGGGAGTGGGAAGAGAGAGGCTAAGTGCCAGAATAGGCGCCATTTCTGGGGCGGCTGCGGACTGGTATTTGTAGCCGGGGGTCAATATCCATGGCCCCTCTCTAGGCTATGAATATCAGCCCGCAGCTGTCTGCGTAGCCTTTCTGGCTATAAATTATATGGGGACTCCACGTTATTTTTTTGGCGGGGTCCCCCTGTTTTTATAGCCAGTAAAGTCTACGCAGACAGCTGCGAGCGGATATTCATAGCCTGGGAAGCTCCATGGGTATTAACTCCTTCCCAGGCTACAAACATCAGTCCCCCAGTCGCTGGCTTTCCCTCTTTGGCAGAGAATTTTTTTTTTTTAAATTAAACATATTGCGTTTAAGGCTGGGGTCAATACCCGACGCAGCTGCGGGCACTCGGGACTGGAGCGTTCAGCTACATAGAAATACATGCAGCCGCACGCTCCGCTCCTGAGTGCCGGTGGCAGTGCCGGGTATTGAAGCGAGAGACTTGTGTGAGTTTCTCGCGAGTGTGACCCCGGCCTAACGCAGATTTCGTGGGTGTGTGTGTGTCTTTATTTAAGGCCGGGATCACACATGTGAGAAAGTCGGACGAGTCTCGCATCTTAATACCAGGCAATAGAAATACATGCAGCCACAAGCTCCACTCCCGAGTGCCGGCAGCAGTGCTGGGTATTAAGATGCGAGACTTGTCCGAGTTTCTCGCATGTGTGATCCATCTATCGCAGGGGTGTCAAACTGCATTCCTCAAGGGCCGCAAACAGGTCATGTTTTCAGGATTTCCTTGTACTGCACAGGTGATAATTTAATCACCTACACACATAATGATTACAGCACCTTGTGCAAAGCTAAGGAAATCCTGAAAACATGACATGTTTGCGGCCCTTGAGGAATGCAGTTTGACACCCCTGCTCTATCGTATCTTCTGTCTATTATCTATCGTATCCATCTATCTATCTATTATCTATCAATGTATCTATCAATATATCTATCTAGCTATCTATTGATATATCTATATGAATAGATAGATATATTTATAGATAGATATATCGATACATAGATAGATACGATAGATACATACAATAGATAGATAGATACACTTGCTTTGGCAAAACTGATGTGTATTTGGTCCTGCCAATAAAGCTTCTTTGAATCTTTGATAAGATAGATATCTATCGTATCGATCTATTATCTATCTATCTGTTATCTATCAATATATCTATCTATCTATCATATTTATCTATGGTATCTATCTATCGATATATCGATAAATATATTTATAGATGGATTGGTAGATAATAGATAGATATATCGATAGATAAATACCATAGATAAATATGATAGATAGATCAATAGATAGATACGATATATTCATAGACAGATAGATAATAGATAAATAGATAATAGATAGATCAATACGATTGAATAGATACAATAGATACATATAATAGATACGATAGATAGATAGATACGATAGATATCTATCGTATCTATCTATCTATCTATCTATCATCTGTCTGTGTGTGTAAACATTATTCTTCAATGGAGTATGTAAATGAACAGGTTGGACAAGAAATGACATCACAATTCTTTTTTTTTTGTATATGTTTATTTAGCTTACAAAAACACACACAAATCCGCATAAAAAAACGCATGAAAAACGCAGGTGACCTGCCAGTGACCTCAAGGTGCAGATTTGGTGCAGATTTTACCTGCGTCAAATCCTGAGCAAATCCTGACGCAATCCTGACCGTGGACACATACCCTTAGGAAGCACCGCTAATTCAGCTTCTGTTGGACAGTATTCAGATAAAAGATCCGGATGGTATTTCTGGTATTAGTAGTGACCTCTATCATTTCTTTTCCTTTTCTGTATTCGGCAGTGTTTTTCTTTTTTCTACCTCCTCTGGACCCTCTTGGCCTCCTTTTCTTTTTAATGATTTTGTGGAGGTTTGGGGTAAATATTTTAGGATCGTATTTATTTCCCCTCCTTGGGTCGTTAGCGGTGCTGCTATTTGTGAACCATTCTCGATACTTGGTAATAATATCTCTATATGTAGATAAGGAATTAATAGAACAGAAAGTGCAGATGATGTAACGCAGCCCTAGTGAGGGTCCTGTTCTCAGCTCCTGCCACCGGAGGTTGGCGCCCTATATGTAGTGACAGTGGTGCCTCCGCTCCTCCGTGCCTGTCCTTAGGGTTCCTATTACGCCCTATGATAAGAGGAAAAGATAAAGAGTATTTGTAGGCCCTGAAATAGCTGACCGTCAGTATTAACCGAGATAAGGCAGTCACAACAGTGAGGTTAACAAGTTCATCCACCAACCGTCAAATGTCAGAAGAAGGAAAAATTATACCAAAAAATTCCAAATCATCAGCAGGTCGATAATGTAACTGTAGGATTATAAGAATGTGCCAACAATTAATGATCCTGTAGCTATGGCAACAGATGAAGTCAAAAAGCTTGTGTAGCCATCATTGGTGGTTCCAAAAAAGATAAGTCCGTGAGAGTAAACTGCCTTACCCTGATTCTTATATATCTGACTCCTGCCTGCCATATACTGCATCTGTTTTCTGTCTGTTTGGGACAATTGTCCGTCCAGCTTTAACAACTACTTAATAAGCCATGAATACAGTAATGGTCGTATCATCCCAGATCATCTTCTTACATCTGTGTCTCTTGCAGGAGTCGCCCCCATCGTTGTCATCACCAAAAAAACCAGTGGAAACTTCATGGAGGCTGAGAAGGAGTTCAAACTGAAAGGAGCCGAGGTTGTAATATCTATAGAGAACTACACGGAGAAAGATCATTTCAAAACCCGGGGGAAAACCACAGCTATCCTGAAGGTTATTCACAGCGCACTGGAAGACGTCAAATATCGGCTGACACAGGAAAGAAATCCCCAGAAAGACTGGAGAGAGCGGAAGAAGTTCCTGCTGGAGTATATACATAAGGCAGAAATGAAGGAAAAAGAGAATGAGATGAGAAGAGTGGAAAATAGGAGAAGAGAGGAAGAAATGAGAAGAAGAGAGGAAGAAATGAGAAGAGAGGAAGAAATGAGAAGAGAGGAAGAAAAGAAAAGAGAGGAAGAAAAGAGAAGAGAGGAAGAAAGTCGTTGTCTTATACTGTAAACCGGCTCTTAATGATGTTTACATAATAACCAAAAGGAGGGAATTGTATGTAAACCGCTAGTGCTGAAATGCTTATATTATACCCTGATGCTAAATATACACGTCTACATCTTATCAAGTCTTTGTCTTCCTTTCCTGTGTGCAAAATTATTAGACAAGTGTGAATTATGACTAAATCGCCATTTCCTGCAGATTTCCCGCCTCTGACTTTTATAAACCTGAATGCTGATTGGATAAAGCAGATCAGGTGACACGTATTTGTGTAATCAGGGGGTGTGGCCTCACTATGCCCCGCCTTTTATCAGGTTGTACAAAAGTAATAGGAGCTTGCCCTCATCAGGCAAAAATGGCCAAAAAGAAATTTCCGGACTCTGAGAAGTCCCAGATTATTCCCTGTCTATAGAGGACCCGGCTCCTGAGATTTTCAGATATTACAGCAAAGGTGAGGAGGCTGAGCCCGACCACCACTGAGCAAGACACAGAAGTACAAGGTGCTCAGAGACATGGCCGGGGTGAGGAGGCTGAGCCCGACCATGACTGGGCAAGACATAGAAGCACAAGGTGCTCAGAGACATGGCCAGGGTGAGGAGGATGAGCCCGACCACCACTGATTGAGCACTGAGCACCTTGTACTTCTGTGTCTTAGAGACACAGCCGAGGTGAGGAGGCTGAGCCCGACCACCACTGAGCAAGACACAGAAGTACAAGGTGTTCAGTAGAGTTGAGCTACTTTTACTTTTTTCGGATCGAGTCGGGTTTTGCAAAACCCGACTTTGTCAAAAGTTGGGTCGGGTGAAATCAGCCAATTATTGCGAAAAGTCGGGGATCGACCGAAACACGAAACCCAATGCAAGTCAACGGGGGAGCATAGTCAGCAGTGAGTGGAGGCCAGGAAAACATGTACAGTGCCCATTTTAATGTCAAAAACATCCATTCTTATTACTGAAGCTTGTCAATCTAAATTTACCTTATAATAATAGTAAGGCATTGAAAACAGGGGGTCATTTGGCTAAAGTTGTGGGGGGTAGGGCTGGTTCAAGATTTTTGTGGGCCCAGGAAACGCGGAATACGTCACGGCGGTGGAGCAGGGAGAGGTAAGTATTTCAACTTTGCAAGTGCTGTGATCCTTTTTCAAATAATTTTTATTGGAGTTATAACTTTTTAACCGGGCAGGAAAAGCTAGGAAGGGACGGAGGGGAAGGGTGGGATATGGAGATAGGGAAAATAAGCCCCTATAATAATAGGGGAAACAGGCAAACATATAGTAGATTAGTGTAAACATCATAGCTTAAATGATGTACATATTAGGCTATAGGATAGCATAAGTAATGCTTTGTGAAGATTCGCTAAGTAAACATCTAGTTCTGTCATAAAATAAAATGACATGGTAGGCTATAAACTAACATGAGTAATGCTTTGTACAGATTCGCCAAATAAACATTAGAAGGTAGGCTATAAAAATGGAGTGCCTGTCATGGACTCTAAGCTTAATATAATGCAGATAGTAGCTTGTGGTGTGCGGGATCACCTCCTGATGGTCCCGTGACAATGTGGGCAAAAAGTCTGGCTCAGTATCAAGGCTAATTGTTGGGAAGAAAAATAAATTTGACTTATAAGCGTAGTAATAATAAATGATTTTATATATGGGACAGGACTCCAGGTCAAGTAGGACCGGTGGGGAATCTAGGAGGATTCAGACCATGTCGCTGCAGAAAGATCATACCCTCCTCCGGAGTTGCAATATGTTCAGTTCCAGTCAGAAGTTTCACCAAAATAGTGGAGGAGGGCGACCATGAATACGCAAAATGGGACCTCCGGAGTTCCCGTGTGATGGATGAAAAATCACGTCGTTTTTTCAAGGTATCCTTAGACAAGACTCTTAAAAATGTTAGGTGGCCATAAAGGGAGAGCAGAAAACTTTTTTCGGAGATGTCAAACAGTTTACCCCTGACCCAGGCTGGAAAAAAGGAGACAATAATGTCTCTTGGCACATCTGATGGGAGGTTCACAGGTTTTTTAATTCTGTAGACTCTCTATAGTATTGGGATCATTAAGGTCAGGAAAGAATTTAGAAATCATTTTGTGAACGTAGTTTTTCAAATGAGGGGGTTTAACGGATTCCGGGACTCCCCTAATCTTCACGTTATTTCTATGTCTGTGATCCTCGAGAGTCGCCAGGTTACGTTTGAGTGAGTCTATGTCTCTTTGCATACTGTCTAGTAAGGCAGAGGACATGTTAAGAGTTGGAAAGGTACCTGAGTGGGGAAGATCACTACCCTCAGGGGAAAAGTCCTCCACACTACTGTCCGAAGAGACTACAGAGGGTTCGTGTGAGTCATGTGTAGATGAAGAATAATGATCACAGACAGATGATCTTGAGGAAGATAAAGATGAGGAGGAACCCAAGCTTTCCGCAATAGAGGTCAGCGCATCTTTTATGTATGACTCTGATGCTGTATCCGAATAGGAAGATCCCGAATTTGGTGGTTTAAAAAAAACTGAATCTGGTAATCGGAATTGTAATTGTTCCTTCAATTTTTTGTTAAAGTTGTCGCAGAAATCGCTCATCATATTGTCTATAGACGCTATAGTGAGAGCTATTTTCTCCTCCATAACAGGGGAAGAGCATGAAGACCTTGAGATGGGATCCTCCCCCCCTTGTTGGAACAGTCATTAGGACTCTGCTCTTGTGCATTTAGTGTATTATAACTTGAGTATAATGCACCTTCCGGTTTGGCTGTGAATGCTTTTGGGATGACAGTTTTAAGCCCCTTGTAATAATTATATGGATACTATGGAATCTAATAGCATGGGATAAAGCCAGTCCGAGAACAAAGTTGCAGCAAAGAATATTTTACTCAAAACAGAAAAGTAAACAGATATTTCTGCAATTGTAACGAGGTGATCAGCTCTATATAGTAAATAATAGCAGACAGAACATAATACAGATATTCCTGTTACAGTGACGAGGTCCTCAGCAAAATATAGTAAGTCACAGCAAATGGAGAGGCGAACAGATATATAAACAAGGAAGTCCGATAAGGTTATTAGTGCAAATGCACACAGTCCTTAAATGAGGAAGTCCAGCAAAACTCGATCACACATGTACACAGTAATTGTAGAAGGAGTCCAGTAATTCACAGATGAGGCGTTGTGTGAATGCAGTCCTGGGAAAGAGAGGATGAGGGAAAAAGAGAGAGCGCTATCTAAGCGTAGCAAGTGAGTAAATATTCCTGAATGAGACAAGCACAACTTGAATCTTGCTCACCTGGTGTGGTTGTGCAAAGAGGCACAACACTGGGAAAAGTTTTGCAAACAAGGAAGATACTTCCACAGGTACGCAGCCCGTTGCAGAGGTTCCAGAGATAGCTGAATGCAGACCACTGAGTAGTGAACAGAAGTAGCTGGGAGTTCACCAGCAGAAGCTCAGGAGCCAGCAGCACAAAATACTCAGGCACCTTAGCACACATGACCCGGACTTAAATAATCTGGACAGACAGGAAGTTCCATGACAGGGCGAGATACAAGACTCCATCTTGGATCAGGGCGAACAGGCACTAGGAAATTCCAGAATCAGGTAGGTCCCCCATACGATATGGCGGTGGAGTCCTACTATACCTGGGGTGGATGTCTTGTTAAGCGGTACTCCCGTGCCCTGTTGATGGCGGCGTGACCAGGGAGAGGAGGTAGGACTATTAAATAGCAGCGGTGATCGCCGGACCGGAAGTCCCGCTGTATGGGGCAAAGAGGAGCTACTGCGCATGTGTGTGTCACCATAGTAACTGGCTTTTGTATAGAACCTTGCGGTGATAAGAATATATAGACATCTCCGATTCAAAAAAGAAATGCACAAAATGCAGGTATGCCCGGCACTCAACAAGCTGCTATTCCTCAGAACAATTGTAAGTGTGATCTCCAACAGGCTAGGCGGGTTCCGTTCCCAATGAAGATGAGGCGGTGCTATGCATACATAGATAGTGATCCAAACGCATAAAAAGAGAAAAAAATGCAGCACTCACCCACATCTTCCAAAAATCAGAAGTCCTTTATTTAGGCATTACAAGCCATGTCGGACGTGGCATGGCATAGACAACACAGCGGAGGGGAGCGGGAGTGAATGGAGACAAGACAGACGACGGCCGTTTCGCGCTCCTGCGCTTTTACGGGTCAGGTGAATACTACTGGTGATGTCACTTCCTTATATAGGACAGGACTTACCATATAAAACACATATAAACATTTATAAACATTATTTAAAACCAACCTGTCTCCATCCACTGCATTTTACCGGCGAACTAAATGAGAATAGCCATGTCCAATTTATCATTGAGCCCTCATGGTCCCTGAGCGTTAGTTTTAAGCATCCATCGAGCTTCCCTTTGCAGCAATACCTTATTGTGATTGCCCCCTTGCTGTGGAAACTTAACTATCTCCAAACCAGCAAAGCTTAGCAGGTGGGGATCGCCGCCATGCATATCTTGCACATGTCTCACTAGGCGTACACGTCCCTTCCCTGTTAATACAGAGTTACTGGACCATAAGAGGCCTGATTGTTTTCCCGATATAAAATCGGTTACACGGACAAAAAATTGCGTAAACTACGAATTTAGTTTTACATGATACAAAATCCATTACCTTATGGTGTATGGTGCCGACTTTTAAAGGGTTATCAGTCTTGTGCAGATGACACATGCTGCAACTCCCACATTTAAAGTTTCCCTGGGGCATTGATTTCTTAATCCACATGTTATCCACGTTAGCGATCCAATTTTTAACCACTAGGTCTCCTATATTAACAGACCGTTTATACGCAAAAAGAGGGGAAAAAACGGATACATTTCTGAAATCCGTATCGTTTTGCAGTACGTGCCAATTTCTATGCACTGCAGCACGAATATCGTTATCCAACGGACTATGTTTAAACGTAAACGTGAACTTGCGATTTTCGCCCCCATTAGTGATTAAGCTTTTCCCTTTATTTACTCTTTTGCTGCCCTTTTTTAATAAATAAATTTGGGATAACTTGGCTGCCCTCAATTCTGCCTGATGTAAAATCGGCTCCGGGTAACCTCTATTTTTAAAACGCATTTTTAGTTCCTGTATTTGGCTCTTATACGTTTCGTCACAATTATTAATTTTTCTCAGCCTAACCA
Organism: Ranitomeya imitator; assembly: GCF_032444005.1. Classification (NCBI taxonomy): domain Eukaryota; kingdom Metazoa; phylum Chordata; class Amphibia; order Anura; family Dendrobatidae; genus Ranitomeya; species Ranitomeya imitator. Next base: position 222,404,365 of record NC_091288.1, on the reverse strand, counting down.
TTTGGCTGTATGGAATGCTGTGTCTGGTATGGTTAGGATGGGCACTTGGGAAATGCAGAACATTGTTAGTGGCCGTAATTTTTCTATGGACACTTGTTTTAATTAACCCCTCTCTGATCTCAACTTTTACATCCAGAAAGTCCAATTCTCTATTGTTAAACACAGATGTGAACATGATGTTGTCCTCATTATTTTCGTTCAAGAATGCGACAAAGTCATTGAAAATTTGCTCCCCTCCGTCCCACACAATAAAAATATCATCAGCAAACCTCAAGTATAGACGAATATGCTTCAGATAAGGATTCAGGGGCCCGGTGACATGCTTCTCCTCAAACGGCGCCAAAAAGAGGTTTGCGAAGACGCATGCCACCAGAGTCCACATCGCAGTGCCAACTCTTTGGCTATACCACTTGTCCAAAAATTTAAACGTGTTATTTGACAGGACAAACTCTAAACCATCCAAAACAAACTAAATAAAGTCCTGGTCTTTTTCCGTATTCGTGAGGATGCGGTGGATTGCCTCCAGCCCCTTATGCTGCGGGATTCTTGTGTACAGATTGACAATGTCAATGGACGCCAAAGCAAAAGTTGGCTGCCAACACATTACACTTCACACTCCGGCCACTAGGGGGAGCAAAAGGCTTTATTTATTGGGCCACTCCTCACACTGGTAAAACTAGGGGCTGGGGAGGAAGTTAGTCAGAAGTTGACTGGGTTGGAACCAGGCAACATCCCGTGGCAGGGGGTGTTGCAGGGAGAAGGCGCAGGGGGGTCCCTGTCAGGCGTGGGAACCTGGCAGGCGCCTAGCGAACAGAACAGAACATTACGGAACTGTGCCTGCACTACCTTGCGGCGGTATCCTAAGAAAGAGACAAGAGGGGAAGAATATTGTGGAACAGTGTAAACGAGATCAGCACAAAGGAGAGCCAGTAAGAGTCGTGCCGAGAGAGAAAGGCAACATCTTACTGAGGCGCGTAGTCGGTGGCCGGATCACCGTAGGAGTAACTGACTTCAGGCCTTACTTCAAATTCCGCTGGACAGTTGATTATAGTTTGGCTGTCTACCTTTTACACCTACGAAGACATAGGGGGCAACATTGGGAGAGGGGCGTCTCTAGGGTCCCGGAAGACCTCCAAGCCTTCCCGTCAAACGGGTGGCGTCCTAGCCATACTTTATCTGGGGGACGTTAGAAACTAGCAACATCTGGAACCAAAGAACGAGAGAGAGAGAGAGAAAGCTGTACAGAACGAACGAAGGAGAACAGCAGTTGTGAGGACTGTTCCGAATGCTCAGCAGGATAGGACTACAACACACAAGCGCTAGTGGTAGGCAACGATTTCCATCTGCGAGGGAAACTCTGGATGTGCCCATCGGACCGGCCGGTCTCTGATAGCCCGGTTGAACGTGCTCTGGACTGAGTGTACTGAAGCCACCAGTAAAGAGGTAAAGAGACTGCAACCTTGTGTCCTCGTTATTGCCTGCACCTCACACCATCACCATCCACCTTACTGGGAAGCCCTGGGGACATACTTCACCTGTGGGAAGTTATACCATCCAGCTGCCATTCCATCACCCCAGCGGACCCCACAGCAGTGTCGGTCGCCCTGACCGAACACCACAGGTGGCGTCACGAACTACTGACAGACTGTACTACCATTTTCATTGGATGCCCCTTAGCAGGGTCACGACTGGGTCTAGCCACCGTGACAACCTCAGCACCGAAGGAGAAGGGACCGGTACCGAGTGACTTGTGGCCCTGTGTCTGGGGGCGCTCCACTTTCACTTTGTGCAGTTAACGCTCCAGGACACATGTTTGCGTTTTTTTTGGGTGCTTTTTTTCTCCTTCCTCGTCGGATTTTTTCCCCCCTAAAGGGACTGCAGCCGTGGGATTTGCTGCACACGATGACGCCGCGTTTGAAGAGGTAGAAGCGGCATCTTCCCCGATCTCTTCAGTAGCGCTAGAGTCTGAATCTGTAATCCATCGCGGGGGAATTTTTGTTTTTTTTTGCCAAACTTCCTTGGGCGATTTTTGGAAAAAGTTTTTTTGGGGTTATTTTTATTCCATGAGAATATTTGGCCCGTCTCAAAGTCACGTTTATCTCTAAGAAATTTGTATTTTTTCTTTTCTTTAGTTTCCATTTGCACCATGACGAGTTTTTTCTCTAATCTTTTTTGAGAAATTTTATAATTGTCTTCGCTCATGCGGGACGCCAATTCCTGTTTCGATTTCTCTAGTTGCTCGCATACACTGCTGTAATCCTTTTCGTTTTGAGAAATCACCAGCTGTAGTAAATTTTGTGAGCACTGCAGGTGTATTTGCTCCCATGCCTTTTGAAAGCTGAGGTCATCCTGAAATTGTGAAATTTCTTTAAAAACTCTCAAGCCTCTTGGCACACGATTACACTCAACATAGGACTTAAGAGACTTAATAGTCCAATACAGGCGAATTTCTCTCTCCGCCAAATTATGGATTTTAAGTTCCAAATTCTTAGTGCTAATCAATTCCAGTTCATCTTTCAAATTAGGCTAGGGTCACATTGCGTTAGTGCAATCCGTTTAGCGCTAGCGCTAGCGGGTTGCGCTAACGCAATGTTTTCTATGGGGCTGCGGTCGGGGTTGCGGTAACGTCCCCGCTCTCGCAGATCTCCGATCTGCGAGAGCGGGGAACGGACCGTGGGCGCGCCTCGGACGCTGCAAGCAGCGTCCGCGGCGCGCCAGGAATCCCCGGCGCGTCGCTAGCGCGTGCCGAACATGGCACGCGCTAGTGAAGCGCGTTCCCATTAGCGTGAATGGGCGCGTTAACGGCCGCGTTGCACGGCGTTAATTTAGCCGTGCAACGCTGTCCGTTTAACGCGGTCCCATAACGCAATGGGAACCCAGCCTTACAGTCCATGAAAAACTCCGCAGCTCCCTCTCTGCCTGCCATTAAGCCACTTGGAACCTCTCCATCATTACCCAGATCCACAAGTACTTCCATTTCCATGGTGGACAATACAATCAGCGCAGCTCTTACTTCGTGCTCAGGTGCACTGAAAACAGATCCACAGACATCTCCGATTCAAAAAAGAAATGCACAAAATGCAGGTATGCCCGGCACTGAACAAGCTGCTATTCCTCAGAACAATTGTAAGTGTGATCTCCAACAGGCTAGGCGGGTTCCTATAGTAATAGCGCTCCTAAGGCATATAAGTGAGTGTTTAGGAATAGCTGGATTATGTGATACAGAGTTTGGTATGTATAAGATATAGGCGCTGTGTGAGTGTCGCCATAGTAACCGGCTTTAAATGACAACTTGCAGTAATCAGGATCCATAGTCATGATGCTCCTAAGAGCGTGTAAGTATGTTAGGGATAGCTGGACTATGCGATAAAGGATCTGATGTGATTATAGGATACAGGCCCTGAAGGGAAAACAAGATAAATGATAAAAAAAAAATAATAATAAAAAAAATAAGAGGTGGTATAAATGAATGGACCAAAATAAAGTTGAAAATAAAAAGGGGGTGAAAACATTTTTTGGGCTCAGAAAATAATAGAATAATGAAAATATAATATGGAAATGTGAAAATAAATATTCCAAAATAAAAATAAAGAGACACTTTTGCGTACTATGAGAGGCCCTGTGCCAGTGACGTCGCCAACGAGTATTCCTCCCCCCACCTGATGAAGGAACCTGCACTTTCATCTGCACCTTCCTCTTTGTCCCCGTGTAAGGTGGTATAGTATGCGGGAAGGGGAACCTGACTTTCAGCAGGGTCACAATGTTGTTGTGTAGCGTGCACGGGGAATGTTGCGTTATGGGTCAATGTACCAGCAGACTCATCTAGCAGTGGCTGGGCAATGGGCACGATGAAGTGGAAACACAGATATAGGCCCAAAGAATAAAGTGGGCTAAATGCAGTTCAAAATTGGTAACACAGGACTAACCAGGGGGCATTGCAGTGGAGGACAACTGGAATGAGAGGCTGACACAGAGAGTAGGCCCAAATCAGTAAGTAGGCTAAATGTCTGCCCGATTTTTTTCATAAATAAATAGGTGGCATAGCTATGTACAGGGGTGGGCTCCTATGCTGAGTAGCAGACAGTGGTAGTTGGCGCAAATTATTAACTGGTCTAAATGGAGGGCAGGGCCCCTGTATATTTTTACTATCATCTATCATTTCAACAAATTTGTATTGGCAGTGCCATTGAAGGATTTAACAGCACAGACTACACAGTGGTGGAGCAGGGAGAGGTAAGTTTTGCAAGTGGTAGAGCACTGTTCGAGCAGGGGGGGAACACTCTCTCATGGGCAGCGGTACTGGCACAGGACCCTCATATTACGACGGTGTGTCTGACGTTGGTTGTGCACCACCACCATCAGAGACACTTCATTGTGCTATGAGGGACCCTGTGCCAGTGCCGTCGCCCAAGAGTGGGCCCACCCACCTGTCCAGGCAAACGGCACTCGCACAGGTGCTTGCGCCAGGTGGTGACCACGGCCCCGTGGGGGGAGTCAGCCCATTTAGGGAGGTATAAAAATGGCCTATGGTGGACAATCAGCAGCTGCAAATGGCGGAATTGGAGCAGTCAGTAAGAGGAGGCCAAAAGCAAGACATTTTTCAGGCAAGCTACGTGTCAGCAGAGGAAGGTGGGGCAAAATAATTTGTAATCCAGTTGTGGTTCATTTTAATGAAGGTTAGATCATCTACATTTTGGGTAGCCAGACGAGTCCTTTTTTCGGTCAGTATTGAACCAGCAGCACTGAAGACTCTTTCTGATAGCACACTAGCTGCCGGGCAAGCAAGCTCCTGTAATGCATATTCTGCTAATTCAGGAAAGGTGTCTACTTTAGATGCCCAGTAATCAAAGGGGAATGACGGTTGAGGGAGAACATTGATAAGGGAGGAAAAATAGTTAGTAACCATACTGGACAAATGCTGTCTCCTGTCACTTTGAATCGATGCAGTACCATGGTGCTATTAGTACTAATAGCAGGTGCTATTGTGCTTTTGCCACTACCACCAGATGCACCACCACTACCATCAGTACCAGCTGGCAACCACCGCCCACGGCCTCTTCCACCAGACTTCCTCATTTTTTGGAAAATCTAACCAAAATAACAACCGTTATATGGTACTGTGAAACAAGGTAGAAGGTGTATATAAATGTGTCGAGAATTTGAATCTCCCTTTTTTTGGGGAGACTGAACCAAAACTCAGGCCCAGAGTATAACACAGCGTAATGTAAGTGGCAGAAAGTGACTGGCTGATATACCACAAACTAACAGAACTGACGTAGATCCACTTTGTGGGAATTTGAATCTCCCTTTCTTGGGGGGGAGACTGACCCAAAACTCAGGCCCAGTGTATAAAACAACAGAATGTAAGTGGCAGAAAGTGGCTGGAAGATATATGAAAAAATACATGGGCTGTAGTACAATTTCAATCTCCCTACAATGATCTCAGGACAAGTATGGCAGCAATAAAAAGGACTGCGGCACACAAAAGTGTGGACAAATAAACAGGAGAACTGTGCAGAAAGGAGCAACAGGATTTGTGCTCTGAAAAGCAGTTGGTTTGCACAGCGGCGTACACACAGCAATGCAGCTATCAGGGAGCCTTCTAGGGCAGCCCAATGAGCTACAGCGCTGATGCACAAAAATATAAACTCCACTGTCCCTGCAAAGAAAAGGTGGTGTTGGACAGTGGAAATCGCTACAGCACAAGCGGTTTTGTGGTTAATGGACCCTGCCTAACGCTATCCCTGCTTCTGACGAAGCGGCAGCAACCTCTCCCTAGGCTCAGATCAGCAGCAGTAAGATGGCGGTCGGCGGGAACGCCCCTTTATAGCCCCTGTGACGCCACAGAAAGCCAATCACTGCAATGCCCTTCTCTAAGATGGCAACCAAAATCCCATGTACATACTTAGAGACCAGGGTGGCAGAGAATATCGGTCTGCAAACCCAAATCAAAAATCAGCTCCAAACAGTATCAAATAACAGCAGAAGGACAAAAAGAACAAACTGATTATAATAAAATGATACAGTGGGGCAAAAAAGTATTTAGTCAGTCAGCAATAGTGCAAGCTCCACCACTTAAAAAGATGAGAGGCGTCTGTAATTTACATCATAGGTAGACCTCAACTATGGGAGGCAAACTGAGAAAAAAAAATCCAGAAAATCACATTGTCTGTTTTTTTAACAATTTATTTGCATGTTATGGTGGAAAATAAGTATTTGGTCAGAAACAAACAATCAAGATTTCTGGCTCTCACAGACCTGTAACTTCTTCTTTAAGAGTCTCCTCTTTCCTCCACTCATTACCTGTAGTAATGGCACCTGTTTAAACTTGTTATCAGTATAAAAAGACACCTGTGCACACCCTCAAACAGTCTGACTCCAAACTCCACTATGGTGAAGACCAAAGAGCTGTCAAAGGACACCAGAAACAAAATTGTAGCCCTGCACCAGGCTGGGAAGACTGAATCTGCAATAGCCAACCAGCTTGGAGTGAAGAAATCAACAGTGGGAGCAATAATTAGAAAATGGAAGACATACAAGACCACTGATAATCTCCCTCGATCTGGGGCTCCACGCAAAATCCCACCCCGTGGGGTCAGAATGATCACAAGAACGGTGAGCAAAAATCCCAGAACCACGCGGGGGGACCTAGTGAATGAACTGCAGAGAGCTGGGACCAATGTAACAAGGCCTACCATAAGTAACACACTACGCCACCATGGACTCAGATCCTGCAGTGCCAGACGTGTCCCACTGCTTAAGCCAGTACATGTCCGGGCCCGTCTGAAGTTTGCTAGAGAGCATTTGGATGATCCAGAGGAGTTTTGGGAGAATGTCCTATGGTCTGATGAAACCAAACTGGAACTGTTTGGTAGAAACACAACTTGTCGTGTTTGGAGGAAAAAGAATACTGAGTTGCATCCATCAAACACCATACCTACTGTAAAGCATGGTGGTGGAAACATCATGCTTTGGGGCTGTTTCTCTGCAAAGGGGCCAGGACGACTGATCCGGGTACATTAAAGAATGAATGGGGCCATGTATCGTGAGATTTTGAGTGCAAACCTCCTTCCATCAGCAAGGGCATTGCAGATGAAACGTGGCTGGGTCTTTCAACATGACAATGATCCAAAGCACACCGCCAGGGCAACGAAGGAGTGGCTTCGTAAGAGGCATTTCAAGGTCCTGGAGTGGCCTAGCCAGTCTCCAGATCTCAACCCTATAGAAAACCTTTGGAGGGAGTTGAAAGTCTGTGTTGCCAAGCGAAAAGCCAAAAACATCACTGCTCTAGAGGAGATCTGCATGGAGGAATGGGCCAACATACCAACAACAGTGTGTGGCAACCTTGTGAAGACTTACAGAAAACGTTTGACCTCTGTCAATGCCAACAAAGGATATATTACAAAGTATTGAGATTAAATTTTGTTTCTGACCAAATACTTATTTTCCACCATAATATGCAAATAAATTGTTCAAAAAACAGACAATGTGATTTTCTGGATTTTTTTTTCTCAGTTTGTCTCCCATAGTTGAGGTCTACCTATGATGTAAATTACAGACGCCTCTCATCTTTTTAAGTGGTGGAACTTGCACTATTGCTGACTGACTAAATACTTTTTTGCCCCACTGTATATCTTTTAGATATATCATAGAAAAGGTAAAATGTCAAAACAATATATAGAACACCAAAAACAATGCAGACTGTTATGAATCCCACCCACACCTATCCCCACCCCACATATACACTTCAGTCACTGGAAAAATAAATAAATAAAGGTCCAAAGACCGTAACTCAGGGAAAAGATAGTGCGTCCAAACAAGGACATCAGGGAAGCAGCATGCATGAATCAGATGATCGGGAATAAAGTTACACCCGTCTATCTAAGATCTAAGGAGCAATAGTGCATGGCAAGAAATGCAGCGCTTACCAACAGATGAGTGGAAACAAGGAGGGGGGTGGATGGAGGGTCCCGACGTGCGTTTTGCGGCAGCTAGAGGCCGCTTTCTCAAGGGAGTGTGTCCCAGGTCCCTGCAGGACCTTCTAATAACCCCATGAACTTAGTCACATGGCCTGAAATGGCCAATCGGGATGGCTAGAGTCGGCACATACGCACTGAGGCCATCAGGTCCTGAACTGCAGATAGGGCATCACAGGAAGTGCACACACACCAGGGGAGAGCCCACCAAGTGGTGCACACACCATAAAGACGCCCATCCGCAGACAGGAAACAATAGGTCGCAGTGCGATGCGCACAGCCATGAGAGCATGTATGAGGACCTTAACCTTCTCTAAGATGGTGGGGAACAAGACCTATGTCATCACGCTGCCCACACTCTGCGTCCTCCTTCATTGGCTGAGAAATGGCGCTGAATGCGTCATATGAAACGTGACTTTGGCGCGAAGATCGCCGACCTCATGTCCGATCCCACATTAGGATCGGGTCAGGTTTCATGAAACCCAACTTTGCCGAAAGTCGGCGATTTTTGAATTTGTCTGATTCGTTTCGCTCAACCCTACCGCTGATTATTGTGTAAGTTGCGGCAGTCCCCGGCCAAGCAGTTCCCACACGTTGTATCCAAGTATTGCCAAACTGTTTCCCATGAAACAGACAGTAGTCCCAAGTGGTACATGATCCAAAGTAGAGGACGGTGCAGCTGACAGTGGACCTCCGACTTACCATGTTGCTAGTAGGTATCAGCCATGGTCTCCCACAGAACAGATGTATTTGACTGCACAGCTGCCAGACATTAACCAATGACCTATGACTTTTGCCAGACAGTGTGGGGTGATACAGCACACATACCAGGAAACCAGACAGGACATGCAACAGTTAGTGCGTTCAGCCCTGGGGAAAGCACCTTCCACCCGACTGACAGCTGAGACATTTAAAATGTACCCAGGGGGAAATGGTCCCCAAGGTGGAGAACCTAACAATGCCAGGTCAGGGTCTGACTTTGTTGAAGCCCTAGAAAAAGCCTAGATTAGACAGGAGGAAGTATCGGTGCATTTGGAAGACTGTGTACAGGACCCGAAGGAGCCCCCCCTGATTATTTCTACAGGTTGCAACAACGATGGTCTGATATGGGTTATGGTGAAGATGATAGAACTGCGACACATTTGTTAAGTCATGCATATATGCAAGGGATTGATAAGTATGTGAGAGAGAAGGTGATGGCAAGTAGACCAGATTGGAGATCCTGCCCCCCAGGCGATCTTGCTAAGATTGCACATGGAGTCAGTTTGGACTCGCAGAAGCAAAAGGCTAAGGTTCACTTTCAGAGGAGTGGACCCTCACAGAGAGGTGGGGGATGTGGAGGACCCATTACGGGCCCTAGATTGTGTTACGGATGTAAGAAACCAGGACATTTTAGGAAAGATTGTCGCACAAACCCATACCCAGATAAGGTTCCCACCCCTGCTACCCCCCAGACCGCCGACTAGGTAATTGGCAGCCTGCAACTGTGTCCTCTAGTCACTTTACCTCCCACCCCCGACTGTACAGTACAGGTGAGCCTGCCAGGAGGAACTACAGCAGACTTTCAGGTTGACACAGGAGCTGACAACTCAGTTATCACACTTTCAGACTGTCCATTACCCTTCCGTGACACCACCGACTTTGTCATGGCCACACCTTTCAATGCACCGACCCAGACCTTGGGACTGAGAGAACCCATTCCCCTCTCCATTTGTGTGAAGACCTTTCTAATTTGCTGGGAGCTGACGTCTTACGGAAACTACAGGCGGTTATTACTTACCATGATGACGGAACAGTGACTATGGCCCCTCAACTTAAACCCAGTACCCTCTGCAAGATCATGGCCCTGGATGCAGCTGCAAGTACTGCAGAAAGTGATCTGCACCCACTGCACCTGCCCTGGATCAACTCCCCACTGATCTGTGGGCAAAAGGCAAAACTGATGTGGGAAAACTAAACGTTCCTCCCGTAATAATCAAATTGAAACCAGGGGCAGCACCGCCCCTATTGCGTCAGTACCCTCTGAGTGCTGCTCAGGAGGCTGCAATAGATGCACAGTTACACAAATAGCTGGAATCAGGGGTTGTTGTGCCTACACAGTCCGTTTGTATCCAGTAAAGAAGAAGGTTAGGCCTGGGGAGCTGGTGAATTATAGAATGGTCCATGACCTCAGAGCAGTCAATGCTCCCTTGGTTCCTAACCCACACACCTTGTTGGCCCACATACCTGTTAACAGTATTTGTTTTTCAGTGATTGACTATGCAAATGCCTTTTTCAGTGTTCCATTGAGCCCAGATTGTCAGTATCTTTTTGCTTTCATCTTCCACAACAAGCAGTATACTTGGACTGTCCTACCACAAGGAGCCCAGGATTCTCCTACTATCTTCTCACAGTGCATGGCACAAGTCCTACAAGGCTGGAATGTTGAGGGAGTAGTTTTCATTCAGTATGTTGATGACCTATTGCTGTGTGCTCCTTCTCGTTCTCTGTGTAAAATGGCCACGATCTCTTTACTCTTTTTCTCAATGAAGGTATCCAAACAAAAATTACAGTTTTGCTTAAGTACTGTTGTGTTTCTAGGACATTGTCTCTCTCTAGGGAAAAAGCACCTCACCCCTGAGCGAAAACAGGCTATTATGGACATGCAGCCCCCACAGAATGTGCAGGGCCTCCGTGTGTTTCTAGGACTAACGTCCTACTGTCGTCCATGGATTCGTTCTGCCTTCATCTTAATGCAACCTCTATATGACTGTATCCAACCTGTCCCCTTCTGCCTTACACCAGAGGCACTTGACTGTTTTTACTCTCTGAAATTCTGCATTGTTTCCTCTCGAGCTTTGGGCATCCCCAATTATGCCCTTCCCTTTTACCTCTTTCTTCATGAAAATGCAGGACATGCTACGGGTGTGCTGACTCAGCTTCATGGAGACTAACAGAGACCTGTTGCTTATTACAGCGGCCGCTTGGATACAGTGGCAAGAGGAAGTCCTTCCTGTGTTCGGGCTGTGTTGTCTGTCCAGCTGTGGCTACACAAGTCTTCAGAGATTGTTTTGGATCACCCACTGACGGTCCATACCCCACATGATGTACATAGTATCCTTAACTAAAGTACAACCTACCACCTGTCCATGGCCAGACAGCTGCGACTTCAGTGTGCTATTCTCATGCCTACTAATGTGACTCTGAGAAGGTGCCCTGTCCTAAACCCCGCTACTCTTCTCCCAGTTCCTATGGATCCAAATGCGGGAGGGGTAGGTGACATGGAAAAGGACAATCTTTGTCGTTCTAGAATGGATCCAGAGGAACAAGATCAGGTTTCCAAACCACATGATTGTCTGGAATTGATGTCTCAGGAAACAGCTGGTCTCCCTACTGTCTCTAGTGTGCCCATACGTAATGCTGATTTTGAGCTTTTTGTAGATGGATCCCGTCACCAAGATGACCAAGGACACTTCTTTACCGGATATGCTGTGGTCTCAGCACATGAGGTAATCAAGGCAGAGTCAATGCCAGCTCATATGTCTGCACAAGAAGCAGAGCTCAAGGCGCTCACAGAAGCGTGCAAACTAGCAGAAGTTAAGACTGTAAATATCTACACTGATTCCAGGTATGCCTTTGGCATTGCACACGATTATGGGCCTATCTGGAGAGCCAGAGCTTTCCTGACAGCAAATGGCCACCCCATTAAACATGCTGAGGCAGTCCAGCAACTTATGAATGCACTACAGCACCCCACCCAAGCAGGCATCATAAAGGTAAAGGCATGACCTTGGTAATGTCGAGCCGTTGGGGTAGAGAACATAACCAACCCCCACCCACCGAATGACTTTCCCATGTCACGTGCCCTTGACCTGAAATAAAAACTACATACAACTAATTATTTGGAATAATATCGGCCACAGCAGCCTTTTTATTTAATATAAACAAAACATAGATGAAATATACATCCAATAACTTTAAACTAGGTGGAGTCCTTGGAGCTCCCAAGAATCTGGTGATCAAAACCCAGCATTGTGTGAACGTTATCAAAACCAACATTACTCCCAGCCGTTACCACCTGGCTCGGGAGCACCAAAAACCCCAGAGGGTTCACTGTTCACGCTAAAATTCCCGGGGAACCGACCACCCCTGCCGGAACCCCCCACCAATTCACCAGATCCAAAACAAGTTTACCACTAAATCCAGAGGAGCCATAAGCCAATGGATCCCCCAACCCAATTTCCACCAACTCCAAGGACTCCACCCAGCCACCATGGCCACAATGACCCTTGAACACATAAAATACCGTCGACCCAAAAAACCCACCACCCAAAAAAGAAAAAACCGTAAACAATTAGGGCGGGAGGGCTGGACACCAGTTGCCCAGAGAGCGAGAACTGACTAGGCCACTCCCCCCACCACCAGTTAACTTTCCTATTTTTTCCCATAAGCCCCCGTACAATTAACCCTAACCCCTCCCTCCATCCCATGGTCATGCTGTCCTACACTTACGCCGCGGGGGGAGGGGCGGCTCAGCTCCGGCCATTACTTATACCAAAGGCACTGATGGACAGACAAAGGGTAATGCACTGGCAGACCAGGCTGCCAAGAAAGCAGAAAGCAGTCCTGTAGCCTCTAAAGTACATCACCTGGACACCCCACCATCTCCACTTGTGTCGAAAGACATCCTAGCCCGGTTACAAGAACAGGCAAGTAAGGAGGAGAAAAATAGGTGGCAAGAAATAGGGGCTTGCTCTGATACCATCACTGGGTTATGGGGGAGGGGTGAAAAGGTCTCCCTACCACAGGTACTGTACCCAATGATGGCACAGGTTCTGCACGGGAATGTGCACCACTCGAAGACAGCCATGTGTGACACCCTACAAAAACAATGGATTGCCCCCGGGTTTTCCCCCTGCGCAGAAAGGCAGGTACAGAGCTGCAAGATATGTGCCACACATAACCAGGGTAGGACAGTGAAGACTCCATCCAAACACACTCCCCGGCCCCTTTACCCATTCCAGAGACTGCAGATTGATTATATTCAGTTGCCTAGGGTAGGGACGTATGAGTATGTGTTGGTCTGCATTGATTTATTTTCAGGTTGACCAGAAGCCTACCCAGTTGCCAAAGCTACGGCTAAGCCAACGGCGAAGAAACTGATGGCTGAGATCATATGCAGGTATGGAGTTCCTGAAGTCATTGAAAGCGATCGAGGTTCCCATTTTACTGGAGAGATCATGTCAGAGGTAATGGCAGCACTGGGGGTAAGTCAAGCATTGCATACTCCATACCATCCACAGAGCAGTGGAAAAGTGGAGAGACTAAATGGAACTCTTAAGCTTAAAATCCAGAAGGCAATGGCAGAGACTGGTAAACCATGGACAGAATGCCTTCCTCTGGCTTTGTTTTCAGTAAGATATACCCCAAACAGGAAGACAGGACGGTCACCGTATGAGATTCTGTTTGGCAGGGGCCCCAATCTTGGATGTTTCTTTCCACAACAGTTGCAGCTCAAGTACCAGGACTTGACTAGCTATGTGCAGGCCTTACATGGACACCTCGCTAAAGTGCATTTAACTGTCTTCAGTTCTCTTCCAGACCCAGACAAGGTTCCTGGACACCATCCCTTGGAGCCAGGAGACTGGGTAATGATAAAGCGGCACGTCCGAAAGAGCCTGGAACCAAGATTTGACGGCCCATACCAAGTGCTCCTGACCACAGCCACAGCTGTCAAGCTCGAAGGAAAACCTAGTTGGATCCACGCATCACACTGCAAGCGAGTTAAAGAACCCGACAGCCGATAAAGGGAACATAATGTTTTGGCTGGTTTAGATTTCCATGATATTATGCGTAATCGCATGGGACAGTCTGAATTCTCCAACATCCTTGAACAATAAGTTTGTGCAACATCACAGAAAATTGATAGATGACTTGTTGAGAAATTCCCAGCTCTTATCAGACTGTTGGATCTGTATGCATTCACCGACATCAGCCACAAGTATCCCTTCCTAGCTTATTGACTTAGTCCATAAATTGGTACTGCAACATTCAGCCCTATGGGATTTGCCTGATGGTATGTTCTGGGTATGTGGAAACAATGCATATAAATGGCTACCGGTAGGGGTAACGGGCACCTGCACTCTGGGCCGCTTGACTCCGGCCACCTTTGTAATTCCAAACAAGCAATTAGATACACAGGCAATACCTAAACATACGTTATATAAAAGAGCTGCAGATAACTCACTCCGCCCTTCAGGGAGACCACACATAGTGCAAATGGGTATAGCCAATAAAATTGTCAGTTCTATTTGTTGGCATATGCAACAGATTGGGACTTATTATAAGTGAAAGGAGGACTTTATACTAACCAGACAGCAGATGGCGATAGTGTGTAAAGTTATATACTTGCTGTAATGTGGGGAGGGAAGCTCTCAGTGGTTGGTTGGTTGTTTTCTTACTTTCGGTTTTGCTTTTCTTCATGAATGTGTTGTCTTCAGTGCACGGACTGTGTGACACTGAATTGTATCTCATGTTTATCCAGTATGAAGTAAATACTGTTTACTCAAGATATCTTGCTGATTGAAGCTTTCCTAAGTACAGCGGTGACTGCAAGAAGACGCACTCTGCAACAGGTTATGGGCCCAGGCAACCCAGGCATCCCAGATAACCCCAGATAACTCCAGGCACCCCAGATAACTCCAGGCAACCCAGGCACCCCAGACACTACAGGTCTGCACTACAAGCTCAGGCAGAAGGATCCTGGTTTATAGCCCAGATAACGGAGCACACAGATAAGCTCTGTAAACAGAAGGAACTAAATCCAGATACAGAGTGACAGAGGAATTCAGCATCCCAGGAGCTGGATATAATTGCAGAGAATTCACAGGACATACAGGAGAATATCTTCAGTACAACTCTCTAAACAAGTAAGACTATATAAAGATGATGAGTAACACAGAACTGAAATTTACAGTAGCTAAACTGAATAGTGAAAATTATCAGTTATGGAAATTCAAAGTAGAGATGTTGTTATCTAAGGATGATCTATGGGAAGTAATTGTTACAGCAAGACCAGATCAAGATAATCAGACATGGGATAAGAAGGATATACAAGCGAGAGCCACCATTAGCTTATTAGTGGATGATGCTCAATTAATACATATAAGAAATGAAGAAACAGCTAAGGGAATGTGGGAAGCATTAAGAAAACTGTATGAAAGACCTAGCTTGAATCACAAGTTATTTTTATTAAGAAAGCTGTACAGTATGAGATTGAGTGCAAATGATATGCAGAAGCACATATTCTCAATGATGGAAGTGATATCACAGCTAAGATCTATTGGTGAAGATATTAAAGAAAGTCATGTAGCAGCTATATTGTTGTGCAGTTTACCAGATTCGTATACAGCCTTGATAAATGCCCTTGAGACGAGACCAGAAACTGACATTACATTAGATTTTGTGAAAACAAGACTAATAGATGAATATCAGAGAAGAAAAGAACAAAGAAATGATTCTTCTACTGAAAAGGACAGTGAAAACGCTCTTAAAGCTACAGAATTCCAAAAACCCTATAATAAAGAGACAAGAGAATGCTTCAGATGTAAGAAAAAAGGTCATTTAAAGAAAGACTGTACCATATGGAAAGCAGAACAACAAAAATTACAACATAAAAAGCATACAGAGAAAGTAAAAAACACAATTTCCGATTCATGTGAGAATAATTGGAATGGCACATTTAAAGTAACAGACAAGAAATCATCACTTGGTTGGTTTATTGATTCAGGAGCAACGAGTCATATGACAAGTGACAAGAATTTCTTTACTGATCTTGATTTAGATAAGAAAGAAGCCATTTATCTCGCAGATGGAAGCAAAATAACCGCAGAAGGTATCGGACAAGGTATGCTAAATTGTTCAAACAAGTTCGGACAAGATTCAAAGATACTTGTACAAGATGTGTTGTATGTTCCAAAATTGGAAGGCGGATTATTATCTGTGAAACGTTTAACAGAAAAAGGACTTACAGTGAAATTCAAAGACAATGAGTGTGCAATTATTGCAGGAAACAAGGTGATAACCAAAGTCAAGGCAGATGAACAATTATATCATTTTGACATACCAAAGGAACAGATGAAGGTATGTACACATGATCACAAAAACTGTATTCACATGTGGCATAGACATCTAGGACATAGACACCCTGACAGTATAAGGGAACTACAGAGAAAAGAATTGACAAAAGATTTAAAGATATCAGATTGCTCAATTACTATAAGATGTGATTGTTGTATAAAATCCAAAGCCACAAGGATATCTATTCCAAAAGAAAGTGAGATGAAAAGCGAAAGACCACTTGATTTGGTGCATACTGACGTATGTGGACCCATGAAAGTGACTACATCAGGAGGCAATAGATACATGTTGACTTTTATAGATGATTACTCAAGATACACAGTCACATACTTAATTAAAAACAAAAGTGAAGTTTTTGATAAACTTGTAGACTATGTAACAAGATCAAGTAACAAATTTCAAAGGAAGCCAATTGTCATCAGAAGTGATAATGGAGGTGAATTTACAGGTCACAGAATAGAAGACTACTTAAGACAAAATGGGATAGAACACCAGAAAACGGTTCCATACACACCTGAACAAAATGGAGTAGCAGAAAGGAAAAACAGAACTCTAACAGAGATGATAAGATGTATGCTGACGGATACCAAACTACCAGAGAAATATTGGGGTGAGGCAGCAATGACAGCTACTTATCTACAGAACCGACTTTTTTCCAGAAAACTGACGAAAACTCCATATGAACTGTGGCAAGGTATGAAACCAAGTGTCAATCATTTAAAAGTTTTTGGATGTAAAGTTTTCATATTCATTCCAACAGAAAAACGTTCCAAACTTCAAAACAGATCCATGGAAGGAATATTTGTTGGATATAGTGAAAATTGCAAAGGATACAGAATCCTAGATCCCAAAACAGACAGAGTTACGGTGAGTAACAGTGTGACATTCATTGAAGATTTGAATGAAGACATTATGATTTCAGTTGAAACTAAAAATGAGAAAACCAATAATGACACAACTGAAGAAATATCTGATGAGAAAGAAGCAGAAGTTAATGAAGAACAAAATACTGAAAGTGAAGAATCACAACTACAAACAGACACAGAACCAAGACGTTGAATGAGAGAGAACAAAGGAAAACCACCAAAATGTCTCTCATACAAGACAAGCACAAGAAAAATCTATGAGCCTACTTTTTGGGAAGAAATATCTAAACTTCCAGTGGAAGAAGCTAATAAATGGATAGAAGCAACAGAAACAGAAATTAAATCCATGCAAGATTCAAATACATGGACACTAACAGATTTACCAGAAGGAAGAAAAACCATAGGATGTAAATGGATTTTTAAAGTTAAATACCAAACAGATGGCACAGCTGAAAGATACCGAGCAAGACTCATAGCTAAAGGGTATTCTCAAAAATATGGAGAAGACTATGATGAAACATTTGCTCCAGTTGTCAAACACACTACAATAAGAACTTTACTTACAGTTGCAGCAATGAAACAGATGCAACTGAGACATCTGGATGTAAAGACAGCTTTTCTGAATGGAGATTTAACAGAAGACATTTATATGGAACAACCTCCAGGATTCAAAGATGAAAGAAATCCAAACAAAGTTTGTAAACTACAGAAAAGCATATATGGTTTAAAGCAAGCAGCTAAAGCGTGGAATGACAAAATCACGGAAGTACTTACAAATGAAAAATTTCAAAGAAGCAAAGCTGATCCATGCTTATACACAAAAAGGCTGATTAATAGATGGATTTACATACTCATATATGTAGACAACATTTTGATTTGTTTTGAACAAGAAAGGGATAACGAAAACATTCTAAAAATCCTGAAGCAACATTTCTAAATCAAAGACTTGGGAAATGTAAAACAATACCTAGGAATACAAGTAGAAAGAGAAGAAGATGGAAGTTTCCTACTGAATCAAAATCACATGATTCAAGACATAACAGAAAAATTTGGATTAAAAGATGCAAAAACAGTAAAGTCTCCAATGGAAACTAATTATCTCAAAGAGATGAACAGTGAACAAAATATGCTACCAAATAATGAAGAATACAGAACAGCAATAGGAAAACTACTGTATCTAGCGACCGTTACAAGACCAGACATCGCAGCAGCAGTAGAAATCCTGAGTAGAAAGGTATCAAAACCAAATAAAGCTGATTGGAATGCCGTGAAGAGAGTAATACGTTATTTGAAAGGAACTAGCAATGTTAAGCTGAAATTACCCACAAGCGATGATTGCATTTTAACAGGATATGTTGATGCAGATTGGGCTGGAGATCCAACTGACAGAAGATCTACCAGTGGACATATTTTTTTCCTCTCAGGTGGACCAATAAGTTGGACAAGTAAGAAACAGTCAATTGTGACACTATCTTCAACAGAAGCAGAATATGTTGCCGCAGCACATGCGAGTCAAGAAGTACTGTGGTTAAGACAATTGTTGACAGAATTAGGACAACCACAGTTGGCACCAACAAAACTAAAAGAGGACAATCAAGGATGTGTTGTTCTTGCTCAGATGGAAAGAGTCAATCCAAGAACCAAACATATTGATGTGAAATATCATTTCTTGAGAGATCATCAGGAACAAGGAGTCTTGAAGTTAGAGTACTGTCCTACTGAAGAAATGACAGCAGACATTTTTACGAAGGCGTTGAATGCGATAAACATCAGAGACTAATAAAAAAGTTGGGTTTGATTGAATAAGTCCTTACTGTTGAGAAAGGGTGTTGGCATATGCAACAGATTGGGACTTATTATAAGTGAAAGGAGGACTTTATACTAACCAGACAGCAGATGGCGATAGTGTGTAAAGTTATATACTTGCTGTAATGTGGGGAGGGAAGCTCTCAGTGGTTGGTTGGTTGTTTTCTTACTTTCGGTTTTGCTTTTCTTCATGAATGTGTTGTCTTCAGTGCACGGACTGTGTGACACTGAATTGTATCTCATGTTTATCCAGTATGAAGTAAATACTGTTTACTCAAGATATCTTGCTGATTGAAGCTCTCCTAAGTACAGCGGTGACTGCAAGAAGTCGCACTCTGCAACACTATTTTCATTTACCCTATGATTACACAAATGTGGGATAAATTGGTTAGGGCCACAGACTATCTAGATGACCAAATTTGGGATATATTGGATATACTGAATACCACCATTGCCATCCAAAATCAACTCATTATAGTAACCAACCAACCAGCATACTATAGTATTAGACTATCTAACAGCAGCACAGGGTGGTATGTGTCAGGTTATTGGACCCGCTTGTTGTCATTATATAGATCCAAATAGTACTATAAGGATGAAGATAAGGTTAGAAGACATTCAAAGACTCAGAGACCAATATGACAAAGATAATGATCGAAACTAAGGACAGCTGGCGGTCAGATACTTTCTCTTTCCTCAACCCAGCCAATTGGTTTAAGGGGATCAGGGGCTGGGTAGCTGGGATTTTACAAAGCTTATTACATATTGTTGTGATTGTCTTTATTGCATATATAGTGTTCAAAATAGTTTTTAAGTGTATCTCTGTATGTACTGGGGGGAAATTCTGCACTCACACGGCTGATAATGATATATACTAACAAATCCTATGGCCAGGAAACGGAAACAGTGCAGCTTATTCAGAATAGTGAATAAAATGGGGGAATTTGTTATAGTAGGATCCATTTTATCTTGCTTGCCTCCATTTTGTGTAAGTGTTGCTAAAGTTGGGAAAAACAAGTTGTTATTCACTATTCTTCATGCAGCTGATTGTAGCAGGGCATGGGGGATGAAATGTCCATGGTAGATAACGAATAATGTTCTGTGTAAAAATATGATTGCGAAACCACAGGGAGACAAATGGTAAACTCTCCGACGCTTAGCCCATATATAGTGAATCCGCTTCCGACATAAGTATGAATAATAAGTCTGTGTAAGCTCAATAAACTAGTGATACTTCAGATACATACCTGGTGTACTGTGTCTTGTCTCTCCGGCGCCGTGACGTCATCTCTAAGGTGGACTCATCAGAGAATAAGTCGAGACCTGCGACAACACTCCCTCCACACTCACACTACTACAAAAATTAAAGAGAACTTGTCCCCCCCAGGCATTTGTAACTAAAAGAGCCATCTTGTGCAGCACTAATGATGCACAAGGAAAAGGTGGCTCTTTTAGTTATGCTCCTTGCACACGCTGAACTAAATAAAATGTGTCCCGTCATACCGTGAAAGTCCCGGAAGTGGGACTTTCCTTCCTAATAAGACACAGCACAGCTGTCATTCATACCTGTTATGTCTGCTAATGAAAGGTGAAATGAAGGCAATCCAGAGACACAGTGTGCCTAGCGATCAGAGCGCACACAGTGATCTGACAAATACCCAAAAACAAAAGAACGAGCTCTGAGACGTGGAAACTCTGTAGACTACACACCTGATCCTATCCTAAACACAACTAAAAGCGGCTGTGGATTGCGCCTAACAACTACCTATGCAACTCGGCACAGCCTAAGAAACTAGCTAGCCTGAAGATAGAAAAATAGGCCTGACTTGCCCCCAGAGAAATACCCCAAAGGAAAAGGCAGCCCCCCACATATAATGACTGTGAGTAAGATAAAAAGACAAAACGTAGGGATGAAATAGATTCAGCAAAGTGGGGCCCGATAATCTTAGACAGAGCGAGGATAGTAAAGCGAACTTTGCAGTCTACAAAAAACCCTAAAGCAAAAACCACGCAAAGGGGGCAAAAAAGACCCACAGTGCCGAACTAACGGCACGGCGGTACACCCTTTGCTTCTCAGAGCTACCAGCAAAACAAAAGACAAGCTGGACAGAAAAAAAAGCAACAAAATAGCAAAAAAGCACTTAGCTATACAGAGCAGCAGGTCACAGGAACAATCAGGAGAAGCTCAGATCCAACACTGGAACAATGACAAGGAGCAGGGATAGCAGCATCAGGCGGAGTTAAGTAACGAAGCAGTTAACGAGCTCACCAGAACACCTGAGGAAGGAAGCTCAGAAGCTGCAGTACCACTTGTGACCACAGGAGTGAATTCAGCCACAGAATTCACAACAGTACCCCCCCCTTGAGAAGGGGTCACCGAACCCTCACCAGAGCCCCCAGGCCGACCAGGATGAGCCGCATGAAAGGCACGAACAAGATCGGGAGCATGAACATCAGAGGCAAAAACCCAGGAATTATCTTCCTGAGCATAACTCTTCCATTTAACCAGATACTGGAGTTTCCGTCTAGAAACACGAGAATCCAAAATCTTCTCCACAATATACTCCAATTCCCCCTCCACCAAAACCGGGGCAGGAGGCTCAACAGATGGAACCATAGGTGCCACGTATCTCCGCAACAACGACCTATGGAATACATTATGTATGGAAAAGGAGTCTGGGAGGGTCAAACGAAAAGACACAGGATTGAGAACCTCAGAAATCCTATATGGACCAATAAAACGAGGTTTAAATTTAGGAGAGGAAACCTTCATAGGAATATGACGAGAAGATAACCAAACCAGATCCCCAACACGAAGTCGGGGACCCACACGGCGTCTGCGATTAGCGAAAAGTTGAGCCTTTTCCTGGGACAAGGTCAAATTGTCCACTACCTGAGTCCAGATCTGCTGCAACCTGTCCACCACAGAATCCACACCAGGACAGTCCGAAGACTCAACCTGTCCTGAAGAGAAACGAGGATGGAACCCAGAATTGCAAAAAAATGGAGAAACCAAGGTAGCCGAGCTGGCCCGATTATTAAGGGCGAACTCAGCCAACGGCAAAAAGGACACCCAATCATCCTGGTCAGCAGAAACAAAACATCTCAGATATGTTTCCAAGGTCTGATTGGTTCGTTCGGTCTGGCCATTAGTCTGAGGATGGAAAGCCGAGGAAAAGGATAGGTCAATGCCCATCCTACCACAAAAGGCTCGCCAAAACCTTGAAACAAACTGGGAACCTCTGTCAGAAACAATATTCTCAGGAATGCCATGCAACCGAACCACATGCTGAAAGAACAAAGGTACCAAATCAGAGGAGGAAGGCAATTTAGCCAAGGGCACCAGATGGACCATTTTAGAAAAGCGATCACAGACCACCCAAATGACTGACATCTTTTGAGAAACGGGAAGGTCAGAAATGAAATCCATCGAAATATGTGTCCAAGGCCTCTTTGGGACCGGCAAGGGCAAAAGCAACCCACTGGCACGAGAACAGCAGGGCTTAGCCCTAGCACAAATCCCACAGGACTGCACAAAAGTACGTACATCCCGTGACAGAGATGGCCACCAGAAGGATCTAGCCACTAACTCTCTGGTACCAAAGATTCCAGGATGACCAGCCAACACCGAACAATGAAGTTCAGAGATAAGTTTATTAGTCCACCTATCAGGGACGAACAGTTTCTCCGCTGGACAACGATCAGGTTTATTCGCCTGAAATTTTTGCAGCACCCGCCGCAAATCAGGGGAGATGGCAGACACAATGACTCCTTCCTTGAGGATACCCGCTGGCTCAGATAAACCCGGAGAGTCGGGCACAAAACTCCTAGACAGAGCATCCGCCTTCACATTTTTAGAGCCCGGAAGGTACGAAATCACAAAGTCGAAGCGGGCAAAAAAATAACGACCAACGGGCCTGTCTACGATTCAAGCGCTTGGCAGACTCGAGATAAGTCAAGTTCTTATGATCAGTCAATACCACCACGCGATGCTTGGCTCCTTCAAGCCAATGGCGCCATTCCTCGAATGCCCACTTCATGGCCAGCAACTCTCGGTTGCCCACATCATAATTACGCTCAGCGGGCGAAAACTTCCTGGAAAAGAAAGCACATGGTTTCATCACTGAGCAATCAGAACCTCTCTGTGACAAAACCGCCCCTGCTCCAATCTCAGAAGCATCAACCTCGACCTGGAACGGAAGAGAAACATTTGGCTGACACAATACAGGGGCAGAACAAAAACGACGCTTCAACTCCTGAAAAGCTTCCAGAGCAGCAGAAGACCAATTAACCAAATCAGCACCCTTCTTGGTCAAATCGGTCAATGGTTTGGCAATGCTAGAAAAATTACAGATGAAGCGACGATAAAAATTAGCAAAGCCCAGGAACTTTTGCAGACTTTTCAGAGATGTCGGCTGAATCCAATCCTGGATGGCTTGGACCTTAACTGGATCCATCTCGATAGTAGAAGGGGTAAAGATGAACCCCAAAAATGAAACTTTCTGCACACCGAAGAGACACTTTGATCCCTTCACAAACAAAGAATTAGCACGCAGGACCTGAAAAACCATTCTGACCTGCTTCACATGAGACTCCCAATCATCTGAGAAGATCAAAATGTCATTCAAGTAAACAATCAGGAATTTATCCAGATACTCACGAAAGATGTCATGCATAAAAGACTGAAACACAGATGGAGCATTGGCAAGTCCGAACGGCATCACTAGATACTCAAAATGACCCTCGGGCGTATTGAATGCAGTTTTCCATTCATCTCCTTGCCTGATTCTCACCAGATTATACGCACCACGAAGATCTATCTTAGTGAACCAACTAGCCCCCTTAATCCGAGCAAACAAGTCAGATAACAATGGCAAGGGATACTGAAATTTAACAGTGATCTTATTAAGAAGGCGGTAATCAATACACGGTCTCAGCGAACCATCCTTCTTGGCTACAAAGAAGAACCCTGCTCCCAGTGGTGATGACGATGGGCGAATATGTCCCTTCTCCAGGGATTCCTTCACATAACTGCGCATAGCGGCGTGCTCGGGCACGGATAAATTAAATAATCGACCTTTAGGGAATTTACTACCAGGAATCAAATTGATAGCACAATCACAATCCCTATGCGGAGGTAGGGCATCGGACTTGGGCTCTTCAAATACATCCTGATAATCAGACAAGAACTCTGGGACCTCAGAAGGGGTGGATGACGAAATCGACAAAAATGGAACATCACCATGTACCCCCTGACAACCCCAGCTGGATACCGACATGGAATTCCAATCCAATACTGGATTATGGGTTTGTAGCCATGGCAACCCCAACACGACCACATCATGCAGATTATGTAGCACCAGAAAGCGAATAACTTCCTGATGTGCAGGAGCCATGCACATGGTCAGCTGGGTCCAGTACTGAGGTTTATTCTTGGCCAAAGGTGTAGCATCAATTCCTCTCAATGGAATAGGACACCGCAAAGGCTCCAAGAAAAACCCACAACGTTTAGCATAATCCAAATCCATCAGATTCAGGGCAGCGCCTGAATCCACAAACGCCATGACAGAAAACGACGACAAAGAGCATATCAGGGTAATGGACAGAAGGAATTTGGACTGTACAGTACCAATGACGGCAGACCTAGCGGACCGCTTAGTGCGCTTAGGACAATCAGAAATAGCATGAGTGGAATCACCACAGTAGAAACACAGCCCATTCAGACGTCTGTATTCCTGCCGTTCAACTCTGGTCATAGTCCTATCGTACTGCATAGGCTCAGGTTTAACCTCAGGCAATACCGCCAAATGGTGCACAGATTTACGCTCGCGCAAGCGTCGACCGATTTGAATGGCCAAAGACAAAGACTCATTCAAACCAGCAGGCATAGGAAATCCCACCATGACATCCTTAAGAGCCTCAGAGAGACCCTTTCTGAACAAAGCTGCCAGCGCAGATTCATTCCACTGAGTGAGTACTGACCATTTCCTAAATTTCTGACAATATGCTTCTATATCATCCTGACCCTGGCACAAAGCCAGCAAATTTTTCTCAGCCTGATGCACTGAATTAGGCTCATCGTACAGTAATCCGAGCGCCAGGAAAAATGCATCGACACTACTCAATACAGGGTCTCCTGGCGCAAGAGAAAATGCCCAGTCTTGAGGGTCGCCGCGCAAAAAAGAAATAATAATCAAAACCTGTTGAATAGGATTACCAGAAGAATGAGGTTTCAAGGCCAGAAATAGCTTACAATTATTTTTGAAACTTAGAAACTTAGTTCTATCTCCAAAAAACAAATCAGGAATAGGAATTCTTGGTTCTAACATAGATTTCCGATCAATAGCATCTTGAATCTTTTGTACATTTATAACGAGATTATCCATTGAAGAGCACAGACCCTGAATATCCATGTCCACACCTGTGTCCAGAATCACCCAAATGTCTAGGGGAAAAAAAAAAAATGAACACAGAGCAGAAAAAAAAAAATGATGTCAGAACTTTTTCTTTCCCTCTATTGAGAATCATTAGTTGGCTCCTTGTACTGTTATGTCTGCTAATGAAAGGTGAAATGAAGGCAATCCAGAGACACAGTGTGCCTAGCGATCAGAGCGCACACAGTGATCTGACAAATACCCAAAAACAAAAGAACGAGCTCTGAGACGTGGAAACTCTGTAGACTACACACCTGATCCTATCCTAAACACAACTAAAAGCGGCTGTGGATTGCGCCTAGCAACTACCTATGCAACTCGGCACAGCCTAAGAAACTAGCTAGCCTGAAGATAGAAAAATAGGCCTGACTTGCCCCCAGAGAAATACCCCAAAGGAAAAGGCAGCCCCCCACATATAATGACTGTGAGTAAGATGAAAAGACAAAACGTAGGGATGAAATAGATTCAGCAAAGTGGGGCCCGATAATCTTAGACAGAGCGAGGATAGTAAAGCGAACTTTGCAGTCTACAAAAAACCCTAAAGCAAAAACCACGCAAAGGGGGCAAAAAAGACCCACCGTGCCGAACTAACGGCACGGCGGTACACCCTTTGCTTCTCAGAGCTACCAGCAAAACAAAAGACAAGCTGGACAGAAAAAAAAGCAACAAAATAGCAAAAAAGCACTTAGCTATACAGAGCAGCAGGTCACAGGAACAATCAGGAGAAGCTCAGACCCAACACTGGAACAATGACAAGGAGCAGGGATAGCAGCATCAGGCGGAGTTAAGTAACGAAGCAGTTAACGAGCTCACCAGAACACCTGAGGAAGGAAGCTCAGAAGCTGCAGTACCACTTGTGACCACAGGAGTGAATTCAGCCACAGAATTCACAACACATACCCCCTTGGCGCCATGTGCCACCTCCTGAGCGTTGTTTGAATCTGTCCCGTAGCCTGCGCTGTTATGTTATACCTTGGCCATGCGCAGTTAGCGCTGCCCGTCTTCTTACATGATTTGATGTCAGGCTGACTGCTCCTGTGCGGCCACGCTGCCCGACATCGCGCCACGCAGTGTCTTCTGATTTATTCACACTGCGGGGCTGGGATTCATGGGCATGTGCAGTGCATATCTTCACCTCTCACTCATCTTCCTCCGCCTTCTTCAGACTATGCGGTGTCAGCTGATCCCTAATCGCCATGGCATGCGCAAGAGCCAAGAGGCTCTGGGACCGATTCAAACAACGCTCAAGAGGCAGCGCACTGCGCCAAGGGGGTATGAATGACAGCTGTGCCACGTCTGATGTTGTGAATTCTGTGGCAGAGCTCCCTCCTGTGGTCACAAGTGGTACTTCGGCTGGTTCTCTCTGTGAGCTTCCGTTGCTGGAGGAAAGTGGTACTGCGGCTTCTGAGTTTCCTTCCTCAGGTGATGTGGTGAAGTCGTTAGGTGCTGCTCTATTTAACTCCACCTAGTGCTTTGATCCTGGCCTCCAGTCAATGTTCTAGTATTGGACCTGTTTCCTCCTGGATCGTTCCTTTGGCCTGCTGCTCTGCATAGCTAAGTTCCTCTTTGCTATTTGTTTGCTGTTTTTTTCTGTCCAGCTTGTCAATTTGTTTTTTTCTGCTTGCTGGAAGCTCTGGGGCGCAGAGGGTGTACCTCCGTGCCGTTAGTTCGGTACGGAGGGTCTTTTTGCCCCCTTTGCGTGGTTTTTGTAGGGTTTTGTGTTGACCGCAAAGTTACCTTTCCTATCCTCGCTCTGTTCAGAAAGTTGGGCCTCACTTTGCTAAATCTATTTCATCTCTACGTTTGTCTTTTCATCTTAACTCACAGTCATTATATGTGGGGGCTGCCTTTTCCTTTGGGGTATTTCTCTGAGGCGAGGTAGGCTTATTTTCTATCTTCAGGCTAGCTAGTTTCTCAGGCCGTGCCGAGCTGCATAGGGAGCGTTAGGCGCAATCCACGGCTGCCTTTAGTATGGTTTGAGAGGATTAGGGATTGCGGTCAACAGAGTTCCCATGTCTCAGAGCTCGTTCTTGTTTTTTGGGTTATTACCAGGTCACTGTATGTGCGCTGACCTCTATGTCCATTGTGGTACTGAATTACCTTTCATAACAGTACTGGAGGCCAAAAGTACTAATGATTCTCAATAGAGGGAAAAAAGAAGTTCTGAGACCATTTTTTTTTCTCTGCACTGTGTTTTGCCTTTTTTTCCCCTAGACATTTGTGTGGTATCGGACACAGGTGTAGCAATGGACATTAAAGGTCTGTCTGCATGTGTGGATCAGCTCACGGCAAGAGTACAAAGTATTCAAGACTTTGTGGTTCAGAATTCTATGTTAGAACCGAGAATCCCTATTCCTGATTTGTTTTTTGGAGATAGAACTAAATTTCTGAGTTTCAAAAATAATTGTAAACTATTTCTGGCTTTGAAACCTCGCTCCTCTGGTGACCCAGTTCAACAAGTTAGGATCGTTATTTCTTTTTTGCGTGGCGACCCTCAGGACTGGGCATTTTCTCTTGCATCAGGAGATCCTGCATTAAGTAATATCGATGCATTTTTCCTGGCGCTCGGATTGCTGTACGATGAGCCTAATTCTGTGGATCAGGCAGAGAAGAATTTGCTGGCTCTGTGTCAGGGTCAGGATGAGATAGAGATTTATTGTCAGAAGTTTAGGAAGTGGTCTGTGCTCACTCAATGGAATGAAGGTGCGCTCGCAGCTATTTTCAGAAAAGGTCTCTCTGAAGCCCTTAAGGATGTCATGGTGGGATTTCCTATGCCTGCTGGTCTGAATGAGTCTATGTCTTTGGCCATTCAGATCGGTCGACGCTTGCGCGAGCGTAAATCTGTGCACCATTTGGCGGTATTACCTGAGCTTAAACCTGAGCCTATGCAGTGCGATAGTGATATAGAAAATGCAAAGCACAGCCGAGGGGGGAGGTGCACAGTCGATAGGTGCCCAAACCTTGATATATAGAAAACAAGTGACTAGCACACTCCTAGGGATTGTGATGCAAAATGGAGGGGTTTATTTACATACAAAGTCACAAACGTTTTGGTCAACTCTAGACCTTCATCAGTGTGCTACAAAAAAATATATACAAAACAGAAATATATGTTAACAAAACAGGGAGTGTAAACAAAATAGGACACAGTGATAACAAAAATTAACCAAATAAACAGAAGTATATACATCATATGAATACAAAATGTCATGGGACGTCAGATAATATATAATCGTAGAATACAACCAGCATAACCGCCGTTTGTGTACTAAAAAAGCTGCGAAATAGAATGTGGACATAGAACTGCAAGAAGTAGAACATAAGTGCCAGTGTGGGACTAGAATCAGAACCTACATAGATCGTATAGGGGCCAGGGAACCGGAGAATAATATAAATATATAATAAGATGGCAGTGGAGTAAGTGTGGTGAGGAAGGAGTAAAGTGGTAAGAGGATGGAACACATACCTAAGTACACCTGTATGTAAGGTTGAGCCCCAAAAGGAATGTAAATAAATTGCATCTAAAATTGGACATGAGATACGTATCAAAAAAATGACACAGCTGGAGTGTCGTGACAGTGTAACCATATAGTTGGACTAGAGCAGGTACATACCAAAAAATAACTGGTAAACTCGAACCAGGACATACAAATTGGAGATGTCTATATAAAAAAGATATGGTATTCAGTATATCCAGGAGTAAAAACAGGCCGGGAAAATGGACAATATGGTATATGTAATAACTATTGTTGCATAAATTGCCCACAGAGATACATACCTAATGGAAAGGGTTAAGCCAAGGGGAGGGGAGAAAGCCCTTATAGCTAAAGAGCTATGACGCAAATCTACAAGGAAGCAACAAAATGTAAGTTAACCATAAGGCTAAGGAGAACGGCTCGATTACGACAGTTTTCATCCCAATAATATGAAGAAATCCATCCCCAAATCACAGCTGCATAGAGTCAATAAGATTGTCTCGGATCCCATTCTCAGAGCACAGAGGACATCAGAGATGAAGTCCAAATTCTGAGAGAGAGGTTACCCTCCCCGTGTCCTAGATACCGCCAATATCAATGACACCACTATGACAAGAAAGTCTGCTAGGTCACGCATCCCCTTTGTGCACCAGTACCATCCCGCTGCATACAGACTACATAAAACTATACGCCAACATTGGCATATTCTCCAAACAGCATTTCCAACTGTACAAGAGTTTCAACACCCTTTTCTCCCGTGCTTCAAACGACCCCGTAATATTAAAGATAATCTGGTTCGTGCCGACATAGGCCCCACACATCCTGGGTCATCACAGCGTTTTTTGAGCAATCCAAAAATGGGTACTTTTCCTTGTCTCAGTTGTAACCAGTGCAACAATGTAATTAAGGGTAACAACATTCACCATCCACACACTGGGAAAAGATACCAGATCAATGGTTTTTTTACATGTAACACCAATTTTGCAGTGTATCTTATTAAATGTCCCTGCGGTCTGTTATACATAGGTGAGACCACCCAACCAGTCAAATCACGTATATCCAAGCATAAATCTACAATTCGTTGCCAGAACCTTCTACTCCCTCTTCCATCACACTTCATAGAAAAGGGTCACAACCTGGCACAATTGAAATTCCAAATCATTGAGCAAATTACACCACCTAGACGCGGTGGGGATCGTATTTCCATGCTCAAACGTAGGGAGGCATATTGGATCCATGAGCTCAACACCCTCACCCCTAAAGGGTTGAATAGGGACTATGACCTATTATCCTTTATGTAAGTTATTCTATACAGGACATTGTCAGCTTGTAAATCTGATTGATACATGTGTCGCTAGTATCAAATTGTTACTTGTCTTCACCAGTATCTTATAACCTACAGCCGTTCCCTTTGAACAGAAGAATTGTTCTTGCTGGGGACCATATATGACGTCCTAATTTCAGGTCGTTCTTTGATGCTATCTGGCTTTTTTACCCTCCTGTTTGTACATCCAATACTGGGGTTACTGTTTTGACCCTGTTGAGTTTTTTAACTTCTATCTTTTATCAACTATGCCACTTGCCTAGTTCTCCAAATGTTTTAGTCCAGCACCTAATACTTTGGGGATGATTGACAGGTTTGCCCCTTTATAACTTTGTACCAGCGGTTTTTGGTCTACTTTATTATATGCTGTTCAGCTAGCTCAATGATTGTATAACATACATGGCCTTATTACTAATTATTTTTTCCGTTTTACAGAACCGTCCTTTCTGATCTTTCGCTCCTGCTGCCTGTGACACTTCACTGCCACCCGCACAGCGATCGTTCCACTGGAATGCACCTTTCTCCTATAAGATCTTCTGTGGAATGCACATTTTCCTGCCCCCTGTGGCTGAAAGGCACCGACGTCATCACCATTTTCTCCGCTGGAACGCACCTCCTCCTCCTTTGTTGTAGTAGTATGCATGTGTCTCCGCCTCTGTGACCTATTGACACCGGCCTGTACTCTGTTGGAACGCACCTCCAATTTTTTTTTTTTTTTTCATGTTGGCTCCGCCCATCCAGCTGACATTGTGCTCCTCCCCATCCCCTATATATAGCTTTACCCAGCACATAGCCACACACTCCTCCTGGCGGTGGACACCGCGGAGTTTGGTCTCTCCTGTGCGCTGGTAAGAATAGTTCTTTTTTCCCCACACCCATCCCATATGGCATCTTTATACCGGGCCGTTCTCCTTAGCCTTATGGTTAACTTACATTTTGTTGCTTCCTTGTAGATTTGCGTCATAGCTCTTTAGCTATAAGGGCTTTCTCCCCTCCCCTTGGCTTAACCCTTTCCATTAGGTATGTATCTCTGTGGGCAATTTATGCAACAATAGTTATTACATATACCATATTGTCCATTTTCCCGGCCTGTTTTTACTCCTGGATATACTGAATACCATATCTTTTTTATATAGACATCTCCAATTTGTATGTCCTGGTTCGAGTTTACCAGTTATATTTTTTGGTATGTACCTGCTCTAGTCCAACTATATGGTTACACTGTCACGACACTCCAGCTGTGTCATTTTTTTGATACGTATCTCATGTCCAATTTTAGATGCAATTTATTTACATTCCTTTTGGGGCTCAACCTTACATACAGGTGTACTTAGGTATGTGTTCCATCCTCTTACCACTTTACTCCTTCCTCACCACACTTACTCCACTGCCATCTTATTATATATTTATATTATTCTCCGGTTCCCTGGCCCCTATACGATCTATGTAGGTTCTGATTCTAGTCCCACACTGGCACTTATGTTCTACTTCTTGCAGTTCTATGTCCACATTCTATTTCGCAGCTTTTTCAGTACACAAACGGCGGTTATGCTGGTTGTATTCTACGATTATATATTATCTGACGTCCCATGACATTTTGTATTCATATGATGTATATACTTCTGTTTATTTGGTTAATTTTTGTTATCACTGTGTCCTATTTTGTTTACACTCCCTGTTTTGTTAACATATATTTCTGTTTTGTATATATTTTTTTGTAGCACACTGATGAAGGTCTAGAGTTGACCGAAACGTTTGTGACTTTGTATGTAAATAAACCCCTCCATTTTGCATCACAATCCCTAGGAGTGTGCTAGTCACTTGTTTTCTATATGCGATAGGACTTTGACCAGAGTTGAACGGCAAGAACACAGACGTCTGAATGGGCTGTGTTTCTACTGTGGTGATTCCACTCATGCTATTTCTGATTGTCCTAAGCGCACTAAGCGGTTCGCTAGGTCTGCCACCATTGGTACGGTACAGTCAAAATTTCTTCTGTCTGTTACCTTGATCTGCTCTTTGTCATCGTATTCTGTCATGGCATTTGTGGACTCAGGCGCTGCTCTGAATTTGATGGACTTGGAGTATGCTAGGCGTTGTGGGTTTTCCTTGGAGCCCTTGCAGTGTCCTATTCCTTTGAGAGGAATTGATGCTACGCCTTTGGCCAAGAATAAGCCTCAGTACTGGACCCAGCTGACCATGTGCATGGTTCCTGCACATCAGGAGGTTATTCGCTTTCTGGTGTTGCATAATCTGCATGATGTGGTCGTGTTGGGGTTGCCATGGCTACAAGTCCATAATCCAGTATTAGATTGGAAATCCATGTCTGTGTCCAGCTGGGGTTGTCAGGGGGTACATTGTCATGATCCCAATGGCAGGGGATAACAAAAAGGACAAGCACAGATACAAACAAGCTCTAGGGCAATGGAACCTGAGCTGACCGCGACCCTGAACCTAACACACAAATAAAAGTAGCCGGGGAACGTGCCCACGATGATCCTAGACGTCTCGCTCCAGCCGAAGATCTAACTTCCCCTATTAGAAGAAACACAGACCTCTCTTGCCTCCAGAGAAATACCCCACAGCAAATAGCAGCCCCCCACATATAATGACGGTGAAATGAGAGGAAAGCACATACGTAGTATGAAAACAGTTTCAGCAAAATGAGGCCCGCTAAAGCTAGATAGCAGAGGATACAAAAGTG
Organism: Ranitomeya imitator; assembly: GCF_032444005.1. Lineage (NCBI taxonomy): Eukaryota > Metazoa > Chordata > Amphibia > Anura > Dendrobatidae > Ranitomeya > Ranitomeya imitator. The sequence goes on along the minus strand of NC_091288.1, from coordinate 222,371,661 downwards.
AACTGCGCAGTCAGCGAAAAACCCTTCAAAAAACCATCCTGAAATTACTTGAACTCATGTGCCAACTCATGGTACATGAAAAGCAATTTCAGCCCACTAGAGCAACCAGCAGCAGAGAATCACATATCTGCAGGCTGGACTAAAAACCAAATTAAGCAAAACACAAAACAGGAAAATCCAAACTTAGCTTGTCCAGAAGGTTCTAGGAGCAGGGAGCAGAGGGAACAAGACACACTGGATACATTGATAACCGGCGAGGAAATGCCAGCAAAGCCAGGTTAAATAGGAAACTCCCATATCCTGATGGAACAGGTGGAACCCAGAGACCCAGGAAAGACAAGTCACCCAGTACCATCAGTAACCACCAGAGGGAGCCCAAAAACAGAACTCACAACAGTACCCCCCCCCTTGAGGAGGGGTCACCGAACCCTCACGAGAACCACCAGGGCGACCAGGATGAGCCCTATGAAAAGCGCGAACCAAATCATCAGCATGAACATCAGAGGCAACCACCCAAGAATTATCCTCCTGACCATAACCCTTCCACTTGACCAAATACTGGAGTTTCCGTCTGGAAGCACGAGAATCCAAGATCTTCTCCACAACATACTCCAATTCTCCCTCCACCAGCACTAGAGCAGGAGGCTCAAGCGAAGGAACAACAGGTACCTCATACTTCCGCAACAACGACCGATGGAACACATTATGAATAGCAAACGATGCCGGGAGATCCAAACGAAATGACACAGGGTTAAGAATTTCCAAGATCCTATAGGGACCGATGAACCGAGGCTTGAACTTAGGAGAAGAGACCTTCATAGGAACAAAACGAGAAGACAACCACACCAAGTCCCCAACACGAAGTCGAGGACCCACGCGGCGACGGCGATTAGCAAACTGCTGAGCCTTCTCCTGGGACAACTTCAAATTGTCCACCACATGACTCCAAATCCGATGCAACCTATCCACCACCATGTCCACTCCAGGACAATCAGAAGGCTCCACCTGACCAGAGGAAAAACGAGGATGAAACCCCGAATTACAAAAGAAAGGAGAAACCAAGGTAGCAGAACTAGCCCGATTATTAAGGGCAAACTCGGCCAGCGGCAAAAAGGTAACCCAGTCATCCTGATCAACAGAAACAAAACACCTTAAATAAGTTTCCAAGGTCTGATTAGTTCGTTCAGTCTGGCCATTCGTCTGAGGATGGAATGCAGACGAAAAGGACAAATCAATGCCCATCTTAGCACAGAACGTCCGCCAAAATCTAGACACAAACTGGGATCCCCTGTCAGAAACGATGTTCTCAGGAATCCCATGCAAACGAACCACGTTCTGAAAAAACAGAGGGACCAACTCAGAGGAGGAAGGTAACTTAGGCAAGGGTACCAGATGAACCATTTTAGAAAAGCGATCACACACAACCCAGATGACGGACATTTTTTGAGAGACAGGGAGATCCGAAATAAAATCCATGGAAATGTGCGTCCAAGGCCTCTTCGGGATAGGCAAAGGTGACAACAATCCACTGGCCCGAGAACAGCAAGGCTTAGCCCGAGCACAAACCTCACAAGACTGCACAAAAGAACGCACATCCCTCGACAAGGAAGGCCACCAAAAAGACCTGGCCACCAAGTCTCTAGTACCAAATATTCCAGGATGACCTGCCAACGCAGAAGAATGGACCTCGGAGATGACTCTACTGGTCCAATTATCCGGAACAAACAGTCTCTCAGGCGGACAACGATCAGGTTTACCCGCCTGAAACTCCTGCAAAGCACGTCGCAAGTCTGGGGAGACAGCAGACAAAATCACGCCATCCCTAAGGATACCAGTGGGCTCAGAATTTCCAAGGGAGTCAGGCACAAAACTCCTAGAAAGAGCATCCGCCTTCACATTCTTTGAACCTGGCAGGTATGAAACCACAAAATTGAAACGAGAGAAAAACAGTGACCAACGAGCCTGTCTAGGATTCAGACGCCTGGCAGACTCAAGGTAAATCAAATTTTTGTGATCAGTCAAGACCACCACACGATGTCTAGCACCCTCTAGCCAATGACGCCACTCCTCAAATGCCCACTTCATGGCCAAAAGTTCCCGATTACCAACATCATAATTCCGCTCAGCCGGCGAAAACTTTCTAGAAAAAAACACGCATGGCTTCATCACTGAGCCATCGGAGCTTCTCTGTGACAAAACCGCCCCCGCTCCAATCTCGGAAGCATCAACCTCAACCTGAAAAGGGAGCGAAACATCTGGCTGACGCAACACAGGAGCAGAAGAAAACCGGCGCTTAAGTTCCTGAAAGGCCTCCACAGCCGCAGGAGACCAATTAGCAACATCAGCACCCTTCTTAGTCAAATCCGTCAAAGGCTTAACAACACTAGAAAAATTAGTTATAAAACGACGATAGAAATTAGCAAAGCCCAAGAACCTCTGTAGACTCTTAAGAGATGTAGGCTGCGTCCAGTCACAAATAGCCTGAACCTTGACGGGATCCATCTCAATAGTAGAAGGGGAAAAAATATACCCCAAGAAAGAAATCTTCTGGACTCCAAAGAGACACTTTGAGCCTTTTACAAACAAGGAATTGGCCCGCAGGACCTGAAACACCTTCCTGACCTGCTGAACATGAGACTCCCAGTCATCAGAAAAAACCAAAATATCATCCAAATACACAATCATAAATTTATCCAGATATTCACGGAAAATATCGTGCATAAAGGACTGGAAGACTGAAGGAGCATTAGAAAGTCCAAAAGGCATTACCAAATACTCAAAATGGCCCTCAGGCGTATTAAATGCGGTTTTCCACTCATCACCTTGCTTTATTCGTATAAGATTATACGCACCCCGAAGATCAATCTTAGTGAACCATTTAGCCCCCTTAATGCGAGCAAACAAATCAGTCAACAATGGCAAAGGATACTGATATTTTACGGTAATCTTATTCAAAAGACGATAATCTATACAAGGCCTCAAGGAACCATCTTTTTTGGCCACGAAAAAAAAACCTGCTCCCAAAGGGGACAAAGATGGACGGATATGTCCCTTTTCCAAGGACTCCTTAACATAATCCCGCATAGCAGCATGCTCTGGCACTGACAGATTGAACAAACGACCTTTAGGAAATTTACTGCCTGGAATTAAATTTATAGCACAATCGCAATCCCTGTGAGGAGGAAGCGAACTGAGCTTAGGCTCCTCAAAAACATCCCGATAATCAGACAAAAACACAGGAACCTCAGAAGGAGTAGATGAAGCGATAGAAATCGGAGGTGCATCATCATGAACCCCCTGACAACCCCAGCTTAACACAGACATCGATTTCCAGTCAAGGACTGGATTATGAGTTTGTAACCATGGCAGACCAAGCACTAGGACATCATGCAAATTATACAGTACCAGGAAGCGAATCACCTCCTGATGAACGGGAGTCATACGCATGGTCACTTGTGTCCAGTACTGAGGTTTATTCATAGCCAAAGGTGTAGAGTCAATTCCCTTCAAAGGAATAGGGACTTCCAGAGGCTCCAGACTAAACCCACAGCGATTGGCAAATGACCAATCCATAAGACTCAGGGCAGCGCCTGAATCCACATAGGCATCGATGGAGATGGATGATAATGAACAAATCAGAGTCACAGACAGAATGAACTTAGACTGTAAAGTACTAATGGCAACAGACTTATCAACCTTTTTTGTGCGTTTAGAGCATGCTGATATAACATGAGCTGAATCACCACAATAAAAGCACAACCTTTTTTTCCGCCTATAATTTTGCCGTTCACTTCTGGACTGAATTCTATCACATTGCATTATCTCAGGTGACGGTTCAGAAGACACCGCCAAATGATGCACAGGTTTGCGCTCCCGTAAACGCCGATCAATCTGAATAGCCATAGTCATAGACTCATTCAGACCAGTAGGCGCAGGGAACCCCACCATAACATCTTTAATGGCCTCAGAAAGGCCATCTCTGAACTTTGCAGCCAGGGCGCACTCATTCCACTGAGTAAGCACCGACCACATCCGAAATTTTTGACAATAAATTTCTGCTTCATCTTGCCCCTGAGAGAGGGCCAACAAAGCTTTTTCAGCCTGAATCTCTTGGTTAGGTTCCTCATAGAGCAAACCCAATGCCAGAAAAAATGCATCCGCATTAAGCAACGCAGGGTCCCCTGGTGCCAATGCAAATGCCCAATTCTGAGGGTCACCCCGCAGGAAAGATATAATAATCTTGACTTGCTGAGCAGGGTCTCCAGAGGAGCAAGATTTCAAAGAAAGAAACAACTTGCAATTGTTCCTAAAATTCAGAAAACGAGATCTATCTCCAGAAAAAAACTCTGGGACAGGAATTTTAGGTTCAGACATAGGAGCATGTACAACAAAATCCTGTATATTTTGAACCTTAGCGGCAAGATTATTCAGGCTGGAAGTCAAACTCTGGACGTCCATGATAAACAGCTGAGATCAGAGCCATTCAAAGATTAAGAGGAGGAGGAAGTAGCCAGGCTGCAATAAGGCTAGGCAGCAAACTCTGAGGGAAAGTGAAAAAAAAAAAAAAAAACTTCCTCAGACTACTTATCCTCCTACTTCAGCCAATACAATTAACACTTTGTGGGCCGGTTATACTGTCATGATCCCAATGGCAGGGGATCACAAAAAGGACAAGCACAGATACAAACAAGCTCTAGGGCAATGGAACCTGAGCTGACCGCGACCCTGAACCTAACACACAAATAAAAGTAGCCGGGGAACGTGCCTACGATGATCCTAGACGTCTCGCTCCAGCCGAAGATCTAACTTCCCCTATTAGAAGAAACACAGACCTCTCTTGCCTCCAGAGAAATACCCCACAGCAAATAGCAGCCCCCCACATATAATGACGGTGAAATGAGAGGAAAGCACATACGTAGTATGAAAACAGTTTCAGCAAAATGAGGCCCGCTAAAGCTAGATAGCAGAGGATACAAAAGTGAACTGCGCAGTCAGCGAAAAACCCTTCAAAAAACCATCCTGAAATTACTTGAACTCATGTGCCAACTCATGGTACATGAAAAGCAATTTCAGCCCACTAGAGCAACCAGCAGCAGAGAATCACATATCTGCAGGCTGGACTAAAAACCAAATTAAGCAAAACACAAAACAGGAAAATCCAAACTTAGCTTGTCCAGAAGGTTCTAGGAGCAGGGAGCAGAGGGAACAAGACACACTGGATACATTGATAACCGGCGAGGAAATGCCAGCAAAGCCAGGTTAAATAGGAAACTCCCATATCCTGATGGAACAGGTGGAACCCAGAGACCCAGGAAAGACAAGTCACCCAGTACCATCAGTAACCACCAGAGGGAGCCCAAAAACAGAACTCACAACAGTACATGGTGATGTCCCATTTCTGACTATTTCGTCATCCACCCCTTCTGAGGTTCCTGAGTTCTTGTCTGATTACCGGGATTTATTTGATGAGCCCAAGTCCGATACCCTACCTCCGCATAGGGATTGTGATTGTGCTATCGATTTGATTCCTGGTAGTAAATTCCCAAAAGGTCGACTGTTTAATTTATCTGTGCCTGAGCACGCCGCTATGCGGAGTTATGTGAAGGAGTCTTTGGAGAAGGGGCATATTCGCCCGTCATCATCGCCATTAGGAGCAGGGTTCTTTTTTGTAGCCAAGAAGGATGGTTCACTGAGACCTTGTATAGATTACCGCCTTCTTAATAAGATCACGGTTAAATTTCAGTATCCTTTGCCATTGTTATCTGATTTGTTTGCTCGGATTAAGGGGGCTAGTTGGTTCACCAAGATAGATCTTCGTGGTGCGTATAATCTTGTGCGTATTAAGCGAGGCGATGAGTAGAAAACTGCATTTAATACGCCCGAGGGTCATTTTGAGTATCTAGTAATGCCATTCGGACTTGCCAATGCTCCATCAGTGTTTCAGTCCTTTATGCATGACATCTTCCGAGAGTACCTGGATAAATTCCTGATTGTGTACTTAGATGACATTTTGATCTTCTCGGATGATTGGGAGTCTCATGTGAAGCAGGTCAGAACGGTGTTTCAGGTCCTGCGTGCTAATTCTTTGTTTGTGAAGGGATCAAAGTGTCTCTTTGATGTTCAGAAGGTTTCATTTTTCGGGTTCATCTTTTCCCCTTCTACTATCGAGATGGACCCTGTTAAGGTCCAAGCCATCCATAATTGGACTCAGCCAACATCTCTGAAAAGTCTGCAAAAGTTCCTGGACTTTTCTAATTTTTATCGTCGCTTCATCTGCAATTTTTCCAGTATTGCTAAACCATTGACCGATTTGACCAAGAAAGGTGCTGATTTGGTCAATTGGTCTTCTGCTGCGGTGGAAGCTTTTCAAGAGTTGAAGCGTCATTTTTCTTCTGCCCCTGTGTTGTGTCAACCAGATGTTTCGCTTCCATTCCAGGTCGAGGTTGATGCTTCTGAGATTAGAGCAGGGGCTGTTTTGTCGCAGAGAAGTTCTGATTGCTCGGTGATGAAACCATGCGCCTTCTTTTCCAGGAAGTTTTCGCCTGCTGAGTGAAATTATGATGTGGGCAATCGAGAGTTGCTGCCCATGAAGTGGGCATTCGAGGAGTGGCGTAATTGGCTTGAAGGAGCTAAGCATCGCGTGGTGGTCTTGACTGATCATAAGAACTTGACTTATCTCGAGTCCGCCAAGCGGTTGAATCCTAGACAAGCTCGTTGGTCGTTGTTTTTTGCCCGTTTTGACTTTGTGATTTCATACCTTCCGGGCTCTAAAAATGTGAAGGCGGATGCTCTGTCTAGGAGTTTTGTGCCCGACTCTCCGGGTGTATCTGAGCCGGCAGGTATCCTCAAAGAGGGAGTAATTGTGTCTGCCATCTCCCCTGATTTGCGGCGGGTGCTGCAAAAATTTCAGGCTAATAAACCTGATCGTTGCCCAGCGGAGAAACTGTTTGTCCCTGATAGGTGGATGAATAAAGTCATCTCTGAGGTTCATTGTTCGGTGTTGGCTGGTCATCCTGGAATCTTTGGTACCAGAGAGTTAGTGGCTAGATCCTTTTGGTGGCCATCTCTGTCGCGGGATGTGCGTACTTTAGTGCAGACCTGTGGGATTTGTGCTCGGGCTAAGCCCTGCTGTTCTCGTGCCAGTGGGTTGCTTTTGCCCTTGCCGGTCCCGAAGAGGCCTTGGACACATATCTCTATGGATTTTATTTCAGATCTTCCCGTCTCTCAAAAGATGTCAGTCATTTGGGTGGTCTGTGATCGCTTCTCTAAGATGGTCCATTTGGTACCCTTGTCTAAATTGCCTTCCTCCTCTGATTTGGTGCCATTGTTTTTCCAGCATGTGGTTCGTTTACATGGCATTCCTGAGAATATCGTTTCTGACAGAGGTTCCCAGTTTGTTTCGAGGTTTTGGCGAGCCTTTTGTGGTAGGATGGGCATTGACTTGTCTTTTTCCTCGGCTTTCCATCCTCAGACTAATGGCCAGACCGAACAAACCAATCAGACCTTGGAAACATATCTGAGATGCTTTGTTTCTGCTGATCAGGATGACTGGCTGTCCTTTTTGCCTTTGGCTGAGTTCGCCCTTAATAATCGGGCCAGCTCGGCTACCTTGGTTTCACCGTTTTTCTGCAACTCTGGGTTCCATCCTCGTTTCTCTTCAGGGCAGGATGAGTCTTCGGACTGTCCTGGTGTGGATACTTTGGTGGACAGGTTGCAGCAGATTTGGACTCATGTAGTGGACAATTTGACTTTGTCCCAGGAGAAGGCTCAACGTTTCGCTAATCGCAGACGCTGTGTGGGTCCCCGACTTCGGGTTGGGGACTTGGTTTAGTTATCTTCTCGTCATATTCCTATGAAGGTTTCCTCTCCTAAGTTTAAACCTCGTTTTATTGGTCCGTATAGGATTTCTGAGGTTCTTAATCCTGTGTCTTTTCGTCTGACCCTTCCAGATTCTTTTTCCATACATAACGTATTCCATAGGTCATTGTTGAGGAGATACGTGGCACCTATGGTTCCATCTGTTGATCCTCCTGCCCCGGTTTTGGTGGAGGGGGAGTTGGAGTATATTGTGGAGAAGATTTTGGATTTTCGTCTTTCAAGGCGGAAACTCCAGTATCTAGTTAAGTGGAAGGGTTATGCTCAGGAAGATAATTCCTGGGTCTTTGCCTCTGATGTCCATGCTCCCGATCTTGTTCGTGCCTTTCATATGGCTCATCCTGGTCGTCCTGGGAGCTCTGGTGAGGGTTTGGTGACCCCTCCTCAAGGGGGGGGGGGTACTGTTGTGAATTCTGTGGCAGAGCTCCCTCCTGTGGTCACAAGTGGTACTTCGGCTGGTTCTCTCTGTGAGCTTCCGTTGGTGGAGGAAAGTGGTACTGCGGCTTCTGAGTTTCCTTCCTCAGGTGATGTGGTGAAGTCGTTAGGTGCTGCTCTATTTAACTCCACCTAGTGCTTTGATCCTGGCCTCCAGTCAATGTTCTAGTATTGGATCTGTTTCCTCCTGGATCGTTCCTGTGGCCTGCTGCTCTGCATAGCTAAGTTCCTCTTTGCTATTTGTTTGCTGTTTTTTTCTGTCCAGCTTGTCAATTTGTTTTTTCCTGCTTGCTGGAAGCTCTGGGACGCAGAGGGTGTACCTCTGTGCCGTTAGTTCGGTACGGAGGGTCTTTTTGCCCCCTTTGCGTCGTTTTTGTAGGGTTTTGTGTTGACCGCAAAGTTACCTTTCCTATCCTCGCTCTGTTCAGAAAGTTGGGCCTCACTTTGCTAAATCTATTTCATCTCTACGTTTGTCTTTTCATCTTAACTCACAGTCATTATATGTGGGGGCTGCCTTTTCCTTTGGGGTATTTCTCTGAGGCAAGGTAGGCTTATTTTCTATCTTCAGGCTAGCTAGTTTCTCAGGCCGTGCCGAGTTGCATAGGGAGCGTTAGGCGCAATCCACGGCTGCCTTTAGTGTGGTTTGAGAGGATTAGGGATTGCGGTCAACAGAGTTCCCACGTCTCAGAGCTCGTTCTTGTTTTTTGGGTTATTACCAGGTCACTGTATGTGCGCTGACCTCTATGTCCATTGTGGTACTGAATTACCTTTCATAACAGTCTGATTAGGAAGGAAAGTCCCGCCTCCGGGATGGTTTCTCAGTGTGAGGCGGCACATTTTATAATTGTTAACTTCAGCGTGTGCAAGGAGCATAAGTAAAAGAGCCACCTTTTCCTTATGCAGCATTAGTGCTGCACAAGGTGGCTCTTTTAGTTACAAACGCTGGGGGGTTAAAGGTTCCCTTTCAACTTGCTCCAATTAGGCCTCAGCCTATACTCTGTTTCTCCTGTAATCCCTGGGCTCCAACACCACCAGTTGCTGCTCAGAAGTGTCTTTGGCACAGGTACTCCCTCCTGCCCGGCCTGGTTCCAGCACGCCAGCTGTTTCCGGGTAGTGTCAAGGTAACTTTGCCTCCAATACGTTGTCCTGTCGGGTTAGCCAACTCTATGGCTGCAGTTTAGGTGCTTCCTATGTGGGCTGCGGGAACTGGGAATCAAGGCTGGTTCCGTAGTGCCAATAGGACAAGCTCCCCCTGTAGGACTGTGGGTTTTCGGTAACTCTGGCCAGCTCGCGGCCTAGCAATTTTTTTTGTTCATGTGACCGACCTTCTTGAATAGGTCCCCCTGGTTCCAGTACTATCAGCTGGTTCCAGGCAGAGCCTTTGGCTTATGTACATCCTTCTGGGTATCCGAGTTCCATCAATGTCTGGTGGTCCTTGGTAGTGCTTTCTGGCATGGGTACCTCCTGCTTAGTAACTGGGTTCCAGTATTGTCAGCTGGTCCTCGGTAGTTCCATTGGCTCTTGTACCTTCTGCTCCCCATCCTGGTTCCAGTACCGTCAGCTGGTTCCAGGCAGAGCCTTTGGCTAAGGTGCCTCCTTCTGAGTCTCCGAGTTCCACCAATGTCTGGTGGTCCTTGGTAGTGCTTTCTGGCACGGGTACTGTACCTCCTGCTTAGTAACCAGGTTCCAGTACCGTCAGCTAGTTCTTGGCAGTTCCTCAGCCTTCTTGTACCTTCTGCTACATTTCCAAGTTCAAGCTTTTGGAAATGGTTTTTGCTAATCACTCTGGATCTCCCTGACGACGACCCTAAAGACGACGACCCTGAAGACCACCCCGAAGAAGACGATGACCCCGGAGACGACGACCCTGAAGACCACACCGAAGAAGACAACAAACCGGGAGACGACGACCAGGGAGACGACGACCCTGGAGATGACGACCCTGGAGATGACGACCCTGAAGACCGAGAAGCAGAAGAACAAGAAGCTGCAGAACAAAAATCAGAAGAACATTAAGAATAAGACTAAAAATCAGAGCAAAAGATATTATCTAAATTATAAGCAGAAGAAGACTAAGCAGTGTATGGGAGTCCGTTCCTCCTCGTGGTGCCCCTGGAAAAAACCTGCTGCTGCAGGCCAAACTGACAAATCCTATTGTAAATCTTTTGTGACAGGCAGAACGGAAGGTGTAATCTTCAAACTTTTACAGATAACAACCACAGGAATGCCTGTCACAAATAAGAATACGATGAAGAAGAAGAATATAAAGATGATGAAGTAGAATATGAAGAAGAAGAATAGTTGAATAAAAAGAATATGAAGAATGTAAAAAAAAGAATAATAGGAAGAAGGTGAAGAAGAAGAAGATGAATAAGGTGAAGAAGAAGTTGATGAAAAAGATGCTGCTGCTGAGGATGATGAAGAAGAAAGTGTGGGAAAAGTAAAAAAGAAGGTGAAGAGCATGGAAGTAGAGAAACATAAATATCTGACAAAATATAAAAAATCTTAACATAGTCAATATCTTTGTAACTCCGAAAGTCTTAAAAAAAAATTAATTCCTGCTATTCTATTTGATTGGGCTAAACCTCTATACCTTTAATGTCTCCGCCACCTCCCCAAATACATCCTACATTATTCTTAGTTATTTTCCTTCATGTAGAATGAACCTACAAGGAAAGAAAGGGTTTATTTTAATTCCGATATTTTGGTCCCATTGACTTGCATTGGTATCGGGTATCGGCGATATCCAATATTTTTTGGATATCGGCCGATCCAATCCGATACCGATACTTCTGGATATCGGAAGGTATCGCTCAACACTGCTGAGGACTCTCAATTCTTAATATTAATGTTTTATTGCTAGTCCTTTCTAATCATATTTAATAGACTTTATATTTTATTATTTGATATATATATATATATATTTTGTCTTTTTGTGAGAGCTGTTCCTAATCTCTGGAATTAATGTCCATTCTGGTCTTTCCTGTTCCTCATCCTGGAGCAGATTGTCCTTTCCTGATATTTCTATTAACCTCACTGGTCCTGTTCCTATAGACTCCGACTAATTCTCCAATGAGATTATGCCTTTAAAGGGGTTTTTGCAGTGACATTAACGAGCTGTAAGAAAAATATTATCCGCAATGGATTTACTATAAATACATGTAGCAATTTTCTATTGGTAATATTGGAGGATAATAGTAAGTCCAAATAAAAGGATAGTATTTTTTGCCAATTATAAGTGAATTTGCAACTGTAGGAATTGCTATTTATGTAATTTATGAAGTGGGTCACGGCCGCCTCATCCCCACACCAGTGAAGACACAGTCTATAGGGCGGCCGTACCACACTACATGTTGGAAAAATGGATAAGCAGAAAAAATATATCCCTCTTCCCAAACAGCAACAAAAGTATTAGTAAAATAAGGTTTCACACCCATGGACGCATGACTAATTGAAAATAATATTCATCCTGAAGCATAAAATAATTCTAAAAAGCCCTAAAGAAATAAACTGTGATATAAGTTGGTGTGCATGCAGCATGTAAGCGTATACTCACAATGGCCACTAAACAGACAAAACCCAAGATAGAGACACAATAATAATGTGTGCAAAACTGTAAAGCGCTGCGGAATATGATAGCGCTATTTAAAAATAAAGATTGTTATTATTATTATAATAAGTAAATACCCTATATAAAACAGGAGGACAAATGGAAGTTTATAGAAAAATACAAACTAATTTTTATTAACAATACTACCATAAAAATTCACACCACCATCACATGATGGTAGTGCAACACAGACATAACAAAATGCAAGACACCAGCGGTAGGTCAACTGCGTATTTGTAGTATATATATCTTATAACCCGAACAATATATGTAAAAAGATACAGGTAAGAGAAAGTCTCCCCACAGAGGTCACGGCACTAAGACAATGCTAAAGTGCCCCGTGCGTATGGTTATATAAATAAATAAATGACCAGGGAACTCACACCCTCATTTCATGCCTAACATCCAACCTCAAAAGGGTAAATAAACAAGGGGGGGAGGAGGAGAAAAAAATCTCACCTGACCGCAGATAGACCTCTAATGCATGCCCCGACACGCGTTTCGCCTCTCTTTTTCAAGGGGATAGTATGCTGCATTAGTGCCCAACAGCGCCTTAAATAGTGTGTGACCAAATTAAAAAAAGGGGTGTGTACCAGTACCCAAACGAGGCCGTGATGATCCGGCGCATGCGCGCGTCGCCCTCCGAGTCCGACCGCCCCCCCCTCCGGTAATGGTCAAAAGGGGGGAACATCGTGGTCTGGCCTATCAGTAAATTTGAACGTGAGGTATTTAAACAACTACGGGACAACCAGGTATACACTAAATTAGATTTTAATCCGGTGGTGTCTTTCTCCGCACCGCTCCAAAAAATACTTATCAAAGCCTTTGATTCAGGTGTCATTAATAAAAAGGTCCTGGATGGACTTACGGTGCGCTTCCCGAAAGTGCCAACGTTTTATCTGCTCCCTAAAGTCCACAAGGACGCCGTCAACCCACCAGGACGTCCGATTGTGTCCGGAATAGATGGTCTCTGTGACCCTATATGTAAATTCATCGACTTTTATTTAAAACCTATAGTAGAGACATTGCCTTCGCATGTCAAGGATACGACGGATGTCCTTGCGAGGGTTGACGGCCTCCTTGTGTACAGGGATACTATCCTCGTGACTGCGGACGTAGAGACGTTGTACACATGCATCAGTCACGAGGAAGGGGTCCGAGCGGTCCGCTTCTTCCTGGAGACCTCCAACCTGGGCGGCCCTCTGTGTGAGCTCATCCTGGAACTGCTGCACTTTGCCCTCACACATAATTTTTTTACTTTTAAAAACCAGTTTTATCATCAGAAGCGTGGCGCAGCCATAGGTGCGGCCTGTGCCACCGCGTACGCCAACCTCTTCCTGGGGTTCTGGGAGAGGTTGGTGTTTGGTGTTTCGGGGGCAGGGGCCGCCGACCATGTGCTGTGCTGGTTACGCTATATTGATGATGTTTTATTTTTGTGGCGGGGCACAGTGCAGCAGCTGGATGAGTTTATGGCTATGCTTAATGACAACAATTTCAATATCAAACTAACATACAGATTTGATGCAGTTGAAATTGACTTCTTAGACATCAGTCTGGAGGTGGACTCGTCCTCTACCATCCAGACGGATGTTTTTCGTAAGGAGACATCAGTCAATTCTTTAATACACGCCACTACTGCACATAGCCATTCCACAGTTAGGGCCGTCCCGGTTGGACAGTTTCTCAGGGTGAGGCGGATCTGCTCCACCGACCAAAAATTTGAAGCTCAAGCGCTGGATTTGAAGAAGCGCTTCCAACAACGTGGTTATAGCCAAAGATGTATCAAAAATGGATACAACAGAGCTAAGTCGGTATCCCGTGACTCCCTGTTATATCAAAAAAGAAAGAGAAATAAGAAGGATGAAAATATACGGTTCATCTCAGTGTTTAATCACGAGTGGGATAGCATGCGTCATATTTTGATGAAATATTGGCCTGTTCTCAGTGCTGAGCCCTCCCTGAGGCCCTTCCTCACTGATAGACCCCTCATGACCCCTCGTCGCTCAAAAAACCTTAGCGATTTACTTATCAAGAGTCATTATGTTGCTCCGACCCCTAATTTCTTTGGTAACACACAGCCTAAAAAAGGTTTCTTTAAATGTGGCCACTGTGTGGCATGTGTGAACACATGCCAAGCCTCCACTTTTTGTTCCGTGGATCAAAAAATATTTGATATCAGAGAATATATCTCCTGTGGTACAAGGAATGTAGTGTACTATGCCACATGTGCGTGTTCGCTCATATACGTGGGGCTTACGTCACGCGAATTGAGGATACGAATCCGGGAACACGTTAGGGACATTTGTGCGGCTAGAACAGTAGAAGATGTAGCAACCCTCAAAACCATTCCGAGGCACTTTCGAATGGTTCACAATTGTGATCCTAAGGAATTCAAGGTTCGAGGGATTGATGTTATACACACGGGCATTAGGGGGGGCAATGTGAAAAAAATGTTGGCACAAAGGGAACTCATGTGGATAGTCAAACTTGGGACTGTCAAACCTGCTGGGTTAAATGAAGCCCTGAATTTTGGTCCCTTCCTTTAATTTGTCATATGACTTAATATTGGTTCTTAGCTCATCTCCACGTCTCCTTGAGTTTTCTTCCTCTGCATTTTAGTAATGTTGTTTTTAATGCTTTCTTGTGTCTTATATTTATATTTAGGTTTCTTTTTATGACCGGTATCCCCTTTGTGACCCGGCAATATGAATACAGCCAATGGCAGCCATTTGTAATCGCTATGAGGAGATGGATCTATATGCGGCCGTTTACAAAAATCCTTAGCTCATTGCTATATACTTGGCATAGATGGGACAACGCTGTCAAGCTTGCTTGTGGACCCACGGTTTTATGAAGATGCACGAAGATATATTATGGACATTGTGTATTATATGTGCTACAACGAATCACATCTTGGGATGTGGGGTCACGCCCCCTTATTCACGCAAGCAGCGTTGTTGCGGCTGGGCGGCCCCTGATCGAGTACACACTACCACATCCATTGATTTGTTGCTGTGGCGCGCGTGCGCACGCCTCCGTCGTGGCTCCGCCCTCCCTCTTCCGGCGACTTCCTGTGGCGGGCGCGGACGGGACCTATCGGTACCCGCCTGGCTCCCATCGCTGGATATGACCGGAGGGGGGGGGGGGCGGTCGGACTCGGATGGAGACGCGCGCATGCGCCGGATCATCACGGCCTCGTTTGGGTACTGGTACACACCCCTTTTTTTAATTTGGTCACACACTATTTAAGGCGCTGTTGGGCACTAATGCAGCATACTATCCCCTTGAAAAAGAGAGGCGAAACGCGCGTCGGGGCATGTATTAGAGGTCTATCTGCGGTCAGGTGAGATTTTTTTCTCCTCCTCCCCCCCTTGTTTATTTACCCTTTTGAGGTTGGATGTTAGGCATGAAATGAGGGTGTGAGTTCCCTGGTCATTTATTTATTTATATAACCATACGCACGGGGCACTTTAGCATTGTCTTAGTGCCGTGACCTCTGTGGGGAGACTTTCTCTTACCTGTATCTTTTTTACATATATTGTTCGGGTTATAAGATATATATATATACTACAAATACGCAGTTGACCTACCGCTGGTGTCTTGCATTTTGTTATGTCTGTGTTGCACTACCATCATGTGATGGCGGTGTGAATTTTTATGGTAGTATTGTTAATAAAAATTAGTTTGTATTTTTCTATAAACTTCCATTTGTCCTCCTGTTTTATATTGATCCTTGTATGGGGGTAATTGTGGTGATGGTGACTGAGTTCAGTCACTAAAATGAAGCTGGTATATTTGATACTTAAGTAAATACCCTGCAGCAAATACATAGCGACAGCATGAAAATAACATTGGGTGCTTAGTTATCAAAATTTTGATTAAAAAAATTTCAAAACCATTGATGGAATGAATGTCCTCTATAAAAGTAAAAACACTCTCTTTTGATCTGTCCCAAATGAAGAAAAGGTCGTCAATAAAACTGTTATACCACACAATGCTTTCTTGGTACAAATCATTCCACATTTATAAAATATCCTAAAAAATAAACATATTTGCATAAGTAGAGGCGCCCTTCAAACTTATTGCGGTGCTGTGTAACTGATGATGTTTCCCCAGGAAAGTAAAATAGTTCTTTGAAAGATAAAGGTGAGTCCTGCCTGGGGAAGCCCGGCCGGGATGAAGACCTCATCATGGAGGAATCTGTCTAAAGATGAAAGAGCAATGTCCTGAGAGATGTTGGAAGAACAGGCTGAGACATCCAATGTCGGGATACAGACATGCAGCGCTTTACCTCAGATAACTGGGAGATGAAATACTGGATCTGCATGATTTTATTTTCATGCGGAAAGATTACTAGGAATGGAGCCAATCCCTGAATAACGGCTTTTTAACCTTCTGCGTATTTTCGGGAGATGGTAAAATAAATGGAGTAATACGACATTTTCTATGCAAAAACCTTTCTTCTTGATCATTTAGCGCACTGTCTGAAGCAGCATTATCCACCATTGAGTTGTACGGAGGAAACATTCGTGGAAGGGATCTACAGGAATCATCGGGTCATATTTAGGAGAAGAGAAGATTCTCATGTTTCCTTGTAGGATGATTGCACTGCCGGATCTGATGACAATGTGCCTATTAATGTGAAGGGACAACTGCTTTCCTTTCTGCTATAGTTAGACCATGAGGCGCTATTTTAGATGGTGTCAGGAATCCTGACCGCTGCCACCAATACGTCACGATTCCCACCGTGACCGTCAACCCTACGTCACGGATGGGGGTGACTTTAGGCAAACAGACGGCTATCACATGTGCAGGGGGGCTTATCTTAGTTATCCCTCCACTCCACAATGTGATGAAAAAACACACACAAGGCTATTGACCTCTTAGTTTACAGCAGGGGCTTATTCTAGGTATCCCACTGCTTTTCAATATACCACGAACTGCAGGGATTTATGTGTATCCCGCTTACAGTTCCACATAAAACTTGCAGCTCTCTGGCGCCCCCCTTACTCTCAGGTCAGATTAGGTACTGCACCTAGGGTAATTAGTCGCCAAAAAGGCTGCCTGCTATGTACTGGCTATTGGGCACGCTGCAGCGACGCGATAAACTACTCCCACTCAGGCAGGAACAATAATTATCAGCGCCGCAGTCGCTACAACAACACCCAAAGGCCTGCACGGTATTGTTGCCACCAGCTTCGATTAAACGGGTCCGAAGCTAACCTAACACAGTAGCGTAATTCCCTTCAGGAGACAAGGTACGTTTTAGAGCATGAAGGACGAACTAGTATTAACTATTATACTCCATAAACGTTTAGGCAGTGTTTATCGAAAAATTATTACAAGGATGTTACAAAAGAGACAATTGCAAATATGTACAAGGTAATTATAAAAAAACAAGGATTACATGAGAAATCAACACTTACATGTGTTCAGAGCATTGCAGGCAACCAGGCTAGTGGAGTTTCCATCTGTCCCAGTGCATTAGGACTCTAGGTAGGAACAGCTCTTCAAGTCAGACTCACATGGGCTCCAGCAGACAGACAGCCCTTTGCTGGAGTCTGGCCAAAAAACTTATAGCTGCAGCCTGTGACATCACCAAAAGGGTTGAGTTACGATCGCCCTGCTCTTTCTTCAGTCTTAGTAAATGTCACACAAGTTTGTTTAATACCTATATCTCTGCTCCAGAACATGTCATAGTCATAACAAACCCATCATTCATCTCGTATTAACGTTGGGATTCTAATGAGATCAAATATGTCCTATTTGTGAAGCATAATTACAGAGAAATCCCTACTTTTTACCTGATGGAGTTAGAAGCTCATGTTTACCGTGATGGGTAGATGCTCTGATGGACTTTAGCAATCTCTATTTAAGATTCTCTTAGCCCCAGTCATTGGCCCAATATCTTACAATAATGGAAAAAAGGACTTCCATAGATTTTGGAGCCATTTTTCCAGTTCCAGCTAGTGCAGTTGGGAGGGGGCGAGTAACTTTCGTGGAGCCTGGAATTTATGACACCAGGGCAATAAAACCCCCTTCTACCATACATTCCGAAGCACACAGAGAAACAAGGAGAGCCAGAGAGAGAAGGGGGGTTTAGCCCACAGCATGAGCTGAAGAGCAACTAAACTTATATGATATTTCATACAATATCGTGACACCTCACCCTTTTGGTGTGCGCTACGGAGGCAGAACCTCATGGTGCTCCTCCATGCGCACCTCAGCAGGTTCACCCTTGTGGGCCAACCCATCAACATTGCCGTGCTCTGGCTCCATGGTGCCTCTACCTATCCGGTGTCCCAGGTAGTGAACCTCCCTCATGCCCATCTGGCACTTTCCCGGCTTGATAGTCAGTCCTGCTCGGTGAATTCACCTGAGCACCTCCTCGAGATGCTGCAGGTGTTCCTCCCAGGAGGGACTGAAGATGGCAATGTCATCCAAGCACGCCACTGCGTACTTCTCCAGTCCCTGAAGCAGGAGGTTGACCATCCGCTGGACAGTGGCAGGGGCATTCTTCATGCCGAAGGGCATGACCGTGGACTCGTACAGTCCAAAGGGTGTGATAAAGGTGGACTTCTCCTGCACCTCGGGGCTCAGGGGAATCTGCCAGTATCCTCGAATCAGATCCATTATTGTCAGGTATTTTGCACCAGCTAACTTCTCAAGCAGCTCCTCGATGCGCAGCATTGGGTGCGCGTCAGAGGCTGTAATGGCGTTGAGCCCCCTGTAGTCAACGCAGAACCGGGTGGACCGGTGTTGTGAATTTTGTGGCAGAGCTCCCTCCTGTGGTCACAAGTGGTACTTCGGCTGATTCTCTCTGTGAGCTTCCGTTGGTGGAGGAAAGTGGTACTGCGGCTTCTGAGTTTCCTTCCTCAGGTGATGTGGTGAAGTCGTTAGGTGCTGCTCTATTTAACTCCACCTAGTGCTTTGATCCTGGCCTCCAGTCAATGTTCTAGTATTGGACCTGTTTCCTCCTGGATCGTTCCTGTGGCCTGCTGCTCTGTATAGCTAAGTTCCTCTTTGCTATTTGTTTGCTGTTTTTTTCTGTCCAGCTTGTCAATTTGTTTTTTCCTGCTTGCTGGAAGCTCTGGGACGCAGAGGGTGTACCTCCGTGCCGTTAGTTCGGTACGGAGGGTCTTTTTGCCCCCTTTGCGTGGTTTTTGTAGGGTTTTGTGTTGACCGCAAAGTTACCTTTCCTATCCTCGCTCTGTTCAGAAAGTTGGGCCTCACTTTGCTAAATCTATTTCATCTCTACGTTTGTCTTTTGATCTTAACTCACAGTCATTATATGTGGGGGGCTGCCTTTTCCATTGGGGTATTTCTCTGAGGCAAGGTAGGCTTATTCTCTATCTTCAGGCTAGCTAGTTTCTCAGGCCGTGCCGAGTTGCATAGGGAGCGTTAGGCGCAATCCACGGCTGCCTTTAGTGTGTTGGAGAGGATTAGGGATTGCGGTCAACAGAGTTGCCACGTCTCAGAGCTCGTTCTTGTTTTTTGGGTTATTGCCAGGTCACTGTATGTGCGCTGACCTCTATGTCCATTGTGGTACTGAATTACCTTTCATAACAGTACTGGAGGCCCAAAGTACTAATGATTCTCAATAGAGGGAAAAAAGAAGTTCTGAGACCATTTTTTTTTCTCTGCACTGTGTTTTGCCTTTTTTTCCCCTAGACATTTGGGTGGTATCGGACACAGGTGTAGCAATGGACATTAAAGGTCTGTCTGCATGTGTGGATCAGCTCACGGCAAGAGTACAAAGTATTCAAGACTTTGTGGTTCAGAATTCTATGTTAGAACCGAGAATTCCTATTCCTGATTTGTTTTTTGGAGATAGAACTAAATTTCTGAGTTTCAAAAATAATTGTAATCTATTTCTGGCTTTGAAACCCCGCTCCTCTGGTGACCCAGTTCAACAAGTTAGGATCGTTATTTCTTTTTTGCGTGGCGACCCTCAGGACTGGGCATTTTCTCTTGCGTCAGGAGATCCTGCATTAAGTAATATCGATGCGTTTTTCCTGGCGCTCGGATTGCTGTACGATGAGCCTAATTCTGTGGATCAGGCAGAGAAGAATTTGCTGGCTCTGTGTCAGGGTCAGGATGAAATAGAGGTATATTGTCAGAAATTTAGAAAGTGGTCCGTACTCACTCAGTGGAATGAAGGTGCGCTCACAGCTATTTTCAGAAAAGGTCTCTCTGAAGCCCTTAAGGATGTCATGGTGGGATTTCCTATGCCTGCTGGTCTGAATGAGTCTATGTCTTTGGCCATTCAGATCGGTCGACGCTTGCGCGAGCGTAAATCTGTGCACCATTTGGCAGTATTACCTGAGCTTAAACCTGAGCCTATGCAGTGCGATAGGACTTTGACCAGAGTTGAACGGCAAGAACACAGACGTCTGAATGGGCTGTGTTTCTACTGTGGTGATTCCACTCATGCTATCTCTGATTGTCCTAAGCGCACTAAGCGGTTCGCTAGGTCTGCCACCATTGGTACGGTACAGTCAAAATTTCTTCTGTCTGTTACCTTGATCTGCTCTTTGTCATCGTATTCTGTCATGGCATTTGTGGACTCAGGCGCTGCTCTGAATTTGATGGACTTGGAGTATGCTAGGCGTTGTGGGTTTTTCTTGGAGCCCTTGCAGTGTCCTATTCCATTGAGAGGAATTGATCCTACGCCTTTGGCCAAGAATAAGCCTCAGTACTGGACCCAGCTGACCATGTGCATGGCTCCTGCACATCAGGAGGTTATTCGCTTTCTGGTGTTGCGTAATCTGCATGATGTGGTCGTGTTGGGGTTGCCATGGCTACAAGTCCATAATCCAGTATTATATTGGAAATCCATGTCTGTGTCCAGCTGGGGTTGTCAGGGGGTACATGGTGATGTCCCATTTCTGACTATTTCGTCATCCACCCCTTCTGAGGTTCCTGAGTTCTTGTCTGATTACCGGGATTTATTTGATGAGCCCAAGTCCGATACCCTACCTCCGCATAGGGATTGTGATTGTGCTATCGATTTGATTCCTGGTAGTAAATTCCCAAAAGGTCGACTGTTTAATTTATCTGTGCCAGAGCACGCCGCTATGCGGAGTTATGTGAGTCTTTGGAGAAGGGGCATATTCGCCCGTGATCGTCGCCATTAGGAGCAGGGTTCTTTTTTGTAGCCAAGAAGGATGGTTCACTGAGACCTTGTATAGATTACTGCCTTCTAAATAAGATCACGGTTAAATTTCAGTACCCCTTGCCATTGTTATCTGATTTGTTTGCTCAGATTAAGGGGGCTAGTTGGTTCACCAAGATAGATCTCCGTGGTGCGTATAATCTTGTGCGTATTAAGCGAGGCGATGAGTGGAAAACTGCATTTAATACGCCCGAGGGCCATTTTGAGTATCTTGTAATGCCATTCGGACTTGCCAATGCTCCATCAGTGTTTCAGTCCTTTATGCATGACATCTTCCGAGAGTACCTGGATAAATTCCTGATTGTGTACTTAGATGACATTTTGATCTTCTCGGATGATTGGGAGTCTTATGTGAAGCAGGTCAGAACGGTGTTTCAGGTCCTGCGTGCTAATTCTTTGTTTGTGAAGGGATCAGAGTGTCTCTTTGGTGTTCAGAAGGTTTCATTTTTGGGGTTCATCTTTTCCCCTTCTACTATCGAGATGGACCCTGTTAAGTTCCAAGCCATCCATAATTGGACTCAGCCGACATCTCTGAAAAGTCTGCAAAAGTTCCTGGGCTTTGCTAATTTTTATCGTCGCTTCATCTGCAATTTTTCTAGTATTGCTAAACCATTGACCGATTTGACCAAGAAAGGTGCGGATGTGGTCAATTGGTCTTCTGTTGCTGTGGAAGCTTTTCAAGAGTTGAAGCGTCGTTTTTCTTCTGCCCCTGTGTTGTGTCAACCAGATGTTTCGCTTCCGTTCCAGGTCGAGGTTGATGCTTCTGAGATTGGAGCAGGGGCTGTTTTGTCGCAGAGAAGTTCTGATTGCTCGGTGATGAAACCATGCGCCTTCTTTTCCAGGAAGTTTTCGCCTGCTGAGCGAAATTATGATGTGGGCAATCGAGAGTTGCTGGCCTTGAAGTGGGCATTCGAGGAATGGCATCAATGGCTTGAAGGAGCTAAGCATCGCTTGGTGGTCTTGACTGATCACAAGAACTTGACTTATCTCGAGTCCGCCAAGCGGTTGAATCCTAGACAAGCTCGTTGGTCGTTGTTTTTTGCCCATTTTGACTTTGTGATTTCATACCTTCCGGGCTCTAAAAATGTGAAGGCGGATGCTCTGTCTAGGAGTTTTGTGCCCGACTCTCCGGGTGTATCTGAGCCGGCGTGTATCCTCAAAGAGGGAGTAATTGTGTCTGCCATCTCCCCTGATTTGCGGCGGGTGCTGCAAAAATTTCAGGCTAATAAATCTGATAGTTGCCCAGCGGAGAAACTGTTTGTCCCTGATAGGTGGACGAATAAAGTTATCTCTGAGGTTCATTGTTCGGTGTTGGCTGGTCATCCTGGAATCTTTGGTACCAGAGAGTTAGTGGCTAGATCCTTTTGGTGGCCATCTCTGTCGCGGGATGTGAGTACTTTTGTGCAGTCCTGTGGGATTTGTGCTCGGGCTAAGCCCTGCTGTTCTCGTGCCAGTGGGTTGCTTTTGCCCTTGCCGGTCCCGAAGAGGCCTTGGACACATATCTCTATGGATTTTATTTCAGATCTTCCCGTCTCTCAAAAGATGTCAGTCATTTGGGTGGTCTGTGATCGCTTCTCTAAGATGGTCCATTTGGTACCCTTGTCTAAATTGCCTTCCTCCTCTGATTTGGTGCCATTGTTTTTCCAGCATGTGGTTCGTTTACATGGCATTCCAGAGAATATCGTTTCTGACAGAGGTTCCCAGTTTGTTTCGAGGTTTTGGCGAGCCTTTTGTGGAGGGCATTGACTTGTCTTTTTCCTCGGCTTTCCATCCTCAGACTAATGGCCAGACCGAACGAACCAATCAGACCTTGGAAACATATCTGAGATGCTTTGTTTCTGCTGATCAGGATGACTGGGTGTCCTTTTTGCCTTTGGCTGAGTTCGCCCTTAATAATCGGGCCAGCTCGGCTACCTTGGTTTCACCGTTTTTCTGCAACTCTGGGTTCCATCCTCGTTTCTCTTCAGGGCAGGTTGAGTCTTCGGACTGTCCTGGTGTGGATACTGTGGTGGACAGGTTGCAGCAGATTTGGACTCATGTAGTGGACAATTTGACTTTGTCCCAGGAGAAGGCTCAGCGTTTTGCTAATCGCAGACGCTGTGTGGGTCCCCGACTTCGGGTTGGGGACTTGGTTTGGTTATCTTCTCGTCATATTCCTATGAAGGTTTCCTCTCCTAAGTTTAAACCTCGTTTTATTGGTCCGTATAGGATTTCTGAGGTGCTTAATCCTGTGTCTTTTCGTCTGACCCTTCCAGATTCTTTTTCCATACATAACGTATTCCATAGGTCATTGTTGCGGAGATACGTGGCACCTATGGTTCCATCTGTTGATCCTCCTGCCCCGGTTTTGGTGGAGGGGGAGTTGGAGTATATTGTGGAGAAGATTTTGGATTCTCTCCAGTATCTGGTTAAGTGGAAGGGTTATGCTCAGGAAGATAATTCCTGGGTCTTTGCCTCTGATGTCCATGCTCCCGATCTTGTTCGTGCCTTTCATATGGCTCATCCTGGTCGTCCTGGGAGCTCTGGTGAGGGTTCGGTGACCCCTCCTCAAGGGGGGGTACTGTTGTGAATTCTGTGGCAGAGCTCCCTCCTGTGGTCACAAGTGGTACTTCGGCTGATTCTCTCTGTGAGCTTCCATTGGTGGAGGAAAGTGGTACTGCGGCTTCTGAGTTTCCTTCCTCAGGTGATGTGGTGAAGTCGTTAGGTGCTGCTCTATTTAACTCCACCTAGTGCTTTGATCCTGGCCTCCAGTCAATGTTCTAGTATTGGACCTGTTTCCTCCTGGATCGTTCCTGTGGCCTGCTGCTCTGCATAGCTAAGTTCCTCTTTGCTATTTGTTTGCTGTTTTTTTCTGTCCAGCTTGTCAATTTGTTTTTTCCTGCTTGCTGGAAGCTCTGGGACGCAGAGGGTGTACCTCTGTGCCGTTAGTTCGGTACGGAGGGTCTTTTTGCCCCCTTTGCGTGGTTTTTGTAGGGTTTTGTGTTGACCGCAAAGTTACCTTTCCTATCCTCGCTCTGTTCAGAAAGTTGGGCCTCACTTTGCTAAATCTATTTCATCTCTACGTTTGTCTTTTCATCTAAACTCACAGTCATTATATGTGGGGGCTGCCTTTTCCTTTGGGGTATTTCTCTGAGGCAAGGTAGGCTTATTTTCTATCTTCAGGCTAGCTAGTTTCTCAGGCCGTGCCGAGTTGCATAGGGAGCGTTAGGCGCAATCCACGGCTGCCTTTAGTGTGTTGGAGAGGATTAGGGATTGCGGTCAACAGAGTTCCCACGTCTCAGAGCTCGTTCTTGTTTTTTGGGTTATTGCCAGGTCACTGTATGTGCGCTGACCTCTATGTCCATTGTGGTACTGAATTACCTTTCATAACAGACCGGTCTTTCTTCGGCACGAGAACTACAGGTGAGGCCCACACGCTCTTTGACCGTCGAATCACCCCCAGCTGTAACATCTCATCAATCTCCTGGCACATAATCTGCTGCACCTGGTCAGAGATTCGATAGGGTGTTCGCCGTAGTGGGGCGTGGTCCCCAGTGTCCACCTCATCGACTGCTAACTCAGTCCTCCCAGGCCGGTTGGAGAACATAACCTGGAAGGGTTCCAGTGTGGTTTGCAACCGCAACTGCTTTGGTTCAGTTAACAAGGTGCTTACCTCCACGTCCTCGATGGACCCACCGGCCCTGGCTTGGGCCAGCATGTCCAGGATGGTGTTTTCCTTCCTGTCTTCGGGTAAGCTGCAGACCAGTAGGATGAAAGGTTCACGTTCGTGATGAGCCTTCATCATTTTAATGTGAAAGGCCTTTCGCCTACCCCGAGCGTGGTCAAGCGTGACCACGTAGGTGACCGGGTTGAGCTGTTGGTGGACGACATACGGGCCCTCCCAGGCTGCCTGAAGCTTATCCGTTGGTACGGGGACCAGCACCCACACCTTTTAACCCACGCGGTAGGTCCGCTCCCTGGCATTCTGGTCATACCCGTGCTTCTGATCAGCCTGAGCCTGCGTCATGTTGTCATGCACCAACTGCGTCAAAGTCTGCATCTTGTCACGGAAGCGCATGACATACTCCACTATGGACACTTCAGAAGTAGTGTTGAGCATTCCGATACCACAAGTATCGGGTATCGGCCGATATTTGCGGTATCGGAATTCCGATACTGAATTCCGATACTTCCCGCGTATCGGATACCGGAATCGGAAGTTCCCAGAATTCAAATTGAACGCAGCAGCCAATGAGGAATGAATGAAAGTGTGGGCACATCCTGTTTAGCATGGTGGGCATGTAAGTACTGGCAAGGCTGGGATTGGCTGCTGAAATGATGTCACTCTGCACTATAAAAAAGCGCTGCCGCCATTTTGCGCTCACTCTGCTGTGATTTCAGTTAGGGACAGGACGCTGTGTTCTAACTGAGGGCCAGTTGAGCTTGCTAATTGCTTTATTTTCCTTTCCAAAGGCTAATTTAGCAAAACGCTGTGTGTTCTTCACTGTTCACCTTGCTCTTGCCTTGCAGCGCTGTTTTAACAGCGTTCTGCAAGGTCTCTGTGTGTGTGTGTGTGTGCAGCTCACTCTGTAGTCTGTGTGCAGCCATATACCCGGTTGTATTCAGCTCAGGGGGGGTTCACACTGCCTCACACAGTTGTTCTTTTTTGCTCTTAGTGCAGCCTGCTGCACATTTTTTCTCAAATTTCCTATTAGTGTTTTTCCACCAGTCTCCAGCTCTATTGTGGAAAAACACTACATAGGATAACCTAGAGGGGGGTTTTTGGGCCTTGCAGCGCCGTTTACGGCTGTCTGCACGGTCTCCGTGTGAGCCCAGCTCGCCCTGTAGTCTGTGTGCAGCCATAGCCGGTTGGATTCAGCTCAGGGTTCGTTACTGGCTCATACCTTGAGAAAAATTTTCCTTTTTTTCAAATAGTGCAGCCTGTTTAAAATTTGAAAAAAAAAATTCCTATTAGTGTCTTTCCACTCGTATCCAGCTAAATAGTGGAAAAACACTATATAGGATAACCTAGAGGAGGGTTTTTTGGCCTTGCAGCGCCGTTTACGGCTGTCTGCACGGTCTCCGTGTGAGCCCAGCTCGCCCTGTAGTCTGTGTGCAGCCATAGCCGGTTGGATTCAGCTCAGGGTTCGTTACTGGCTCATACCTTGAGAAAAATTTTCCTTTTTTTCAAATAGTGCAGCCTGTTTAAAATTTGAAAAAAAAAAAAATTCCTATTAGTGTCTTTCCACCAGTCTCCAGCTCAATTGTGGAAAAACACTACATAGGATAACCTAGAGGTTTTTTTGGGGGCCTTGCAGCGCCGTTTACGGCTGTCTGCACGGTCTCTGTGTGAGCGCAGCTCGCCCTGTAGTCTGTGTGCAGCCATAGCCGGTTGGATTCAGCTCAGGGTGCGTTACTGCCTCATACCTTGAAAAACAATTTCCTTTTTTTCAAATAGTGCAGCCAGTTTAAAATTTGAAAAAAAAAAATTCCTATTAGTGTCTTTCCACTTGTATCCAGCTAAATAGTGGAAAAACACTATATAGGATAACCTAGAGGAGGGTTTCTTGGCCTTGCAGCGCCGTTTACGGCTGTCTGCACGGTCTCCGTGTGATTTAAACTAGCTCTGTAGCCCGATCTGCACCAAAAAAAAGGTTAAGTTCACCAAACACAACTTACACTTGTGTAGGCCACATTTGAAAAATAATAAAGTTTAGTCCACAATTTACAACATTAGTGTTTCTTACACCTGTTAGGAGGAGCATTACAGGAATAAGCACACTAAGGCCTTAGTACTTTTCTGCTTATCTTTATCTGTCAACCAAGATGAAGAGGGCAGGGAGTAAGGCACGTGGGCGTGGGCGCGGAGCAGGGAGAGGAGCAGGGAGAGGACGTGGTGATTCTGTGCCTGCTGCGGGCGCCGGTGACTCGTCGTCACTCAGTTTCAGCAGGGAACAGTCCTTCATGCGCAGCTTTGTCGGAGAGCGCCGTGCACCGCTGCTGCGTGAAGACCAAATTGAAGCCGTTGTCGGGTGGATGGCAGCTAACGCCTCGGCATCGACTTCAGTTAGTGCCACATCCTCTCAGGCACAGAGCACTGGAGAGCAGCCATCTGTCTCTTCACCACCTGCCAAATTGGCCAGGCAGTCAGAGAGCCCAGGACAGGAGCCGTCTCTACTTCTGTTCTCTGAATCTCTTGGCTTGGAAACAGGGGGCCAGCCAAGCAGCATTGGAGAAATGGAAGAAGAGGCAGTGTGCAGTGATGCCCAACACCTTTTTCTCTCTGACTCTGAAGAGGCAGGTGGGCCAGTGCCTCCGGTGACCACAGCGCAGTACGCATCTGATGATGAAACTCAGGTGCCGCTTTCTCGTGCGTACTGTGCTGCTGAGACTACCCAGGAGGAGCAGTTGGTGGCAGAGGGTAGTGGAGATGATGAGGTCCTTGACCCATCGTGGCGTGAGGAACAGGAAGGTGGTGGGAGCAGCTCAGAGGAAGAGCTTCCTCTTACGGGCCAAAGAGGGAGAGGGAGGGGGAAGACTGCGGAGCCTGTAGCCTCCACTTTGGCACCCGTTAGGAGCCTGTCTCTTTCCAAAGCCAAAAAGGGCGCTCCCAAGACTTGCAGTGCCTGGTCCTTTTTTGACACAGTTGCAGATGACATTTGTTTTGTCAAATGCAAGCTGTGTCATCATAAAGTAAAAAGAGGGAAAAATGTCAGCAACCTCAATACCACAAATATGTGGAAACATGTGCGGACCAGGCACGCGGTGGAGTTACAGAAACACACTGAAGATGTAGGCCAACCAACAGCGGCAGCTACCACCTCTTCAGCTCGTGTTGCCTCTTCCTCCAGCTCACGCACAGCTGGTTTGGCTTCCTCCCAGAGACCTTGTGTAATTCCACCCACAGCACCACCTTCCCAGTCATCCTCACACTCCCAGTCTACTCTACAGCCATCGGTAGTACAGGCATGGGAGAAAAGGCGGGCATTCTCGGCCAACCACCCCCGAGCACAGGCTCTGAATGCAGGCATTGCCAAACTGTTGTCCCTGGAAATGCTCTCGTTCAGGCTGGTGGAGACTGACAGCTTCCGTGACTTGATGGCATTGGCAGTCCCACAGTACAAGGTGCCCAGCCGCTTTTACTTCAGCAGGCAGGCTGTCCCTGCCCTGCACAGGCATGTTGAGGCAAACATAAAACATGCGCTACTGAACGCCGTCAGTAGCAAGGTCCACCTCACCACCGATGCGTGGACCAGTCAGCATGGACAGGGGCGATATGTTTCCCTCACTGCCCATTGGGTTAATGTTGTTGAGCCAGGTACAGATCGTGCGAGTGGCGCAGGACGTGTCCTGCCCACTCCAAGGATTGCAGGAATCCAGTCTGTACGCATCGACTCCTCCTCTTACACCAGTTCCTCTGATTCCTCTCTGCAGGATCCGTCACAGTCCACCCCCACATGGACCCGTGAACGTTTACCTATGACCGACATGAGCACAGCCGTGGCCAAACGTCAGCAGGCCGTCTTGAAACTAGTTTCATTGGGGCATCGAAGCCACACAGCGCAGGAGCTCTGGAATGCCATAAAGCAGGAGAGCGATGTGTGGTTACTGCCAGCGAATCTCCAGCCAGGCATGGTAGTGTGTGACAATGGCCGAAATCTGGTGGCAGCTTTGGCCCTTGGCAACCTCACTCACATCCCATGTCTGGCACATGTGCTCAATTTGGTTGTGCAGAGTTTTCTGAGGGACTATCCGGATCTTGATGCCCTGCTGCACAAGGTCCGCCTAGAGTGTGCTCACTTGCGGCGTTCCAGCTTGGCCAGATCCCGCATTGCTGCTCTGCAGCGCCGATTCCGCCTTCCGGAACACCGCATCATATGTGACCTACCTACCCGGTGGAATTCCACGTTACATATGTTGGAGCGGTTGTGTGAGCAGCAGCAAGCAGTTATGGAGTACCAGCTGCATCAGGCGCAAAGAAGTCGCAGTCAGCGCCGATCAGACTTCACAACCACAGAGTGGGCCACTATGAAGGACGTCTGCCAGGTTTTGCGTCCTTTTGATTATTCCACGCGGATGGCAAGTGCAGATGATGCACTAGTCAGCATGACTGTCCCCCTTATCTGCCTGCTTCAGCAAACTTTGCAAGGGTTAAGGGATGATGTGGTGGAAGAGGTGGAGGATGAGGAGTCACCTTTTCCATCAGCTTCTGGAGAGTCAGCGCCACGTGGTTCCTCACAAAGGGGTACGCAGGGGCCAATTTGTGAGGAGGATGAGGAGGAGTCAATGGAGGAGGAAGAGCTCCGTCCAGAGGAGGGAGCGACACAATTGTCCAGTGGTCAGTGTGTACAGCGAGGGTGGGGTGATGACGAGCGGGCAGAGATCATGTCTCAAGCAGGGGACAGCGTTTCTGGGCCGGTTGGCACTCTGCAGCACATGGTGGATTTCATGCTGCAGTGCCTGAGAAACGACCGCCGCATCGACCACATTCTCAACATGCCTGATTATTGGGTGTTCGCCCTCCTCGATCCTCGCTACCGGGACAACGTCCAAAACCTCATCCCTGCGTTGACCCGGGAGCGTAAATTGCGGGAGTACCACGACACACTGGTGAATTCCATCATCTTCTCCTGTCCAACTGAGAGGAGTGCTGCTAGTGCTTTACAAAGCAGCTCAGTGCGTCGAGGCAGTGGGGGAGGCTCTGCCCAAAGAGGGAGCAGAAGCAGTGCCTCTGCCCAAGGCAAGCCCAGTATGGCACAACTCTGGCACACTTTTGTGTGCCCGCCCCAAATGTCTACACCATCACCGGCGGCTCCAGTCAGCAGGAGGCAACGGTTCCGTCAGATGGTGACAGACTACATGGCTTGCCCTCTTACTGTACTCCCAGACGGCTCTTCCCCGTTCAAGTTTTGGGTCTCTAAGCTGGATACATGGCCAGAGCTAAGCCAGTATGCATTGGAGGTGCTGGCTTGCCCTGCGGCTAGTGTCTTATCGGAACGTGTCTTTAGTGCCGCAGGTGGTGTACTAACAGACCGTCGCATGCGACTATCCTCCGATAACGTTGACCGGCTTACTTTCCTGAAAATGAACCAGGCCTGGATCTCGCAGGAATTTGCCACTCCTCTGCCTGATTAAGTAATTGGGTGTCATCCAGGTCTCCTGCTGTGTTCATCTTTCTACCACCTGAACTGCTATTCCTGGGCTCCAACACCGCCAGTTGCGGCTCAGAAGTGCAGGCTGCACAGTAAAAACATACGACCCAGTGTTATTGGGTTTCAGTAACGTCAGCTGATCCCCAGCTGTGTAGCCGGCAATGTGTCCTGCGACCGCCACGCTGGCACAACAACCTAAATGTAAGGGAACCTGTCCCCCCCCCCCCCCCCCCGTCGTTTGTTACTGAAAGAGCCATCTTGTGCAGCAGTAATGCTGCACAAGGAAAAGGTAGCTCTTTTTTTTTAGCTCTTTGCACACGCAGAACTTAACACTTATAAAATGTGTTCACTGATACCGTTATACCGTCCCGGAGCTGGGACTTTCCTTCGTAATGTGACGCAGCACAGCCGTCATTCCTACCCCCTTGGTGCCATGCGCTGCCTCCTCAGCGTTGTTTTAAGCTGTCACGGAGCCTGCGCTGTTCTGTTATCCCTTGGGCATGCCCTATTTGTGCTGCCTGTCTTCTGACATAATTTGGTGTCAGGCTGGCTGCGCCTGTGCGGCCGCGGTGCCCGAGATCCCGCCTCGCAGTGTCTTCTGATTGAGTCACACTGCGGGCCTGGGATCCATGGGCATGCGCAGTGCATATCTTCCCCTCGGGCTCTCGCTCATTTCCCTCCGCCTTCTTTAGACTGTGCGCCGTCAGCTGATCCCTAGCATGCCACGGCCGTGACACCGCACAGTCTGAAGAAGAGGGAAGGAGGGGAGTGAGAGTCGAGGTTATGCACTGTGCATGCCCATGGTTCCAAGGCCCGCAGTGGGATTACGTTAGATGAGACTGCGAGGTGGGATCTGGAGCAGCGTGGACGCACAGGCACTGACAGCCTGACACCAAATTATGTCAGAAGACAGGCAGCGCTAATTGGGCATGGCCAAGGGCTAACAGAACAGCGCAGGCTCCGTGGCAGCTTAAAACAACGCTGAGGAGGCAGCGCACGGCATCAAGGGGATAGGAATGACAGCTGTGCTGTGTCCCATTACGAAGGAAATTCGCACCTCCGGAACGGTTTAACGGTATAAAGGGACACATTTTTAGTGTTTACTTCGGTGTTTGCAAGGAGCATAATTAAAAGAGCAACCTTTTCCTTTTGCATCCTTAGTGCTGCACAACATGGCTCTTTCAGCTACAAACGTCTTGGGGGGGGGGTTAAAGGTTTCCTTTCAACTTGCTCCAATCAGGCTTCGGCCTACACTCTGTTCCTCTGCTCCTCCTGCTGTCCCTGGGCTCTAACACCGCCAGTTGGTGCCTGGAAGTGCTGTGTGCACAGTCAACAGTCGCTCCTCTGTTATTGGGGTTCAGTAACGTCAGCTGATCCCCAGCTGTGTGTGCGGCAATACCTCCAATCTGCTCCTCCTGCTGTCCCTGGGCTCTAACACCGCCAGTTGGTGCCTGGAAGTGCTGTGTGCACAGTCAACAGTCGCTCCTCTGTTATTGGGGTTCAGTAACGTCAGCTGATCCCCAGCTGTGTATCCGGCAACGTGTCATGCGACCGCCACGCTGGCACAACTAAAATGTAAGGGGACCTGTCCCCCCCCCCCCTAGGCGTTTGTTACTGAAAGAGCCACCATGTGCAGCACTAATACTGCACAAGGGAAAGGTCGCTCTTGAAATTATGCTCCTTGCAAACGCTGAACTACACACTCATGTAATGTGTCCCCTCACACCGTCCAACCGTCCCGGAGGTGGGACTTTCCTTTGTAATGTGACGCAGCACAGCCGTCATTGCTACCCCCTTGGCACCGTGCGCTGCCTCCTTAGCGTTGTTTGATTCCGTCATGGACCCTGCGCTGTTATGTTATCCCTTGGCCATGCACAGTTTGCGCTGCCCGTCCTCTGACATCATTTGTTGTCGTCCTGGCTGCGCCTGTGCGTCCACGCTGCCCGAAATCACACCTCGCAGTGTCGTCTAATGTGATCCCACAGTGGGCCTGGTATCCATGGCCATGCGCAGTGCATATACTAGCCTCTCACTCCCCTTCTTCACGCTTCTTCAGACTAGGCGGCGTCAGCTGATCCCTAATAGCATGCCACGGCCGTGACGCCGCACAGTCTGAAGAAGCAGGAAGGAGGTGAGTGAGAGGCGATGATATGCACTGCGCATGCCCATGGATCCCTGGCCCGCAGTGGGACTACATTAGATGACACTGCAAGGTTGGATCTCGGGCAGCTTGGACGCACAGGCACTGCCAGCCTGACACCTACATGATGTCAGAAGACGGGCACCGCTAACTGTGCATGGCCAAGGGATAACATTACAGTGCGGGCTCCGTGACAGAACCAAACAACGTTGAGGAGGTGGCGCCCGGCACCAAGGGGGTTGGAATGACGGCTGTGCTGTGTCACATTACAAAGGAAAGTCCCACTTCCGGGATGGTTTGACGGTGTGAGGGGACACATTATATGAGTGTGTACTTCAGCGTTTGCAAGGAGCATAATTTTCGGAGCCACCATTTTCCATGTGCAGTATTACTGCTGTACAAGATGGCTCTTTCAGCAACAAATGCCTGGGGGGGGGGGGTTAAAGGTTCCCTTTCAACTTGCTCCACTGCAGGCTTCGGCCTACACTCTGCTCCTCTTTGATTCCCTGGGTTTCAACACTGTCAGTTGCCACCTGGAAGTGTTGTCTACACAGAAAAAAAGACTAGGTGATGTGTCAGTGGGGTTCAGCACCGCCAGCTGTTCCCCTGCTGTGTAGTCGGCAACGTGTCCAGCACAAGCCACGCTGGCACAACCGACCAAAAGCTGCCACCAGTGCAGGCTTCGGCCTACACTTTGCTCCTCTCCTCCTCCTCCTGCTGACCCTGGGCTCTAACACCGCTAGTTTTTGCCCGGACATGCAATCTGCACAGAGAAAAACACCAGTCAATGTGTCAGTGGGGTTCAGCAACGCCAGCTGTTCCCCTGCTGTGTAGCTTGCAACGTGACCTGCAAACGCCACGCAGGCACATGAACTGAAATTGAAGGGAGCCTGCCCCCCACCCACAGGTGTTTCTATGTATATCAGCCACCTTGTACAGCAGTACTGCTGCATTTGTACGAGGTGGCTGACTTTTTCTCCTTGCCCACGTGGAACTCAACACGTACAAAATGTGTCTCATTAGAGACCATTACAATGTCCCTGAGGTGTGACTTTCCTTTGTAATGACACGCAGCACCACCCTTGTTAGCGCTGCCCGTCTTTTGACATCATTGATTAGCTGGCTGCGCCTGTGCATCTCCCCTGCTCGAAACAACGGCCCTCGGTGTCTTATTTTTTTGGACAGCGAGGGTGTGATTGATGGGCATGTGCAGTGCATATGTTTGCCTGTGTTCACTCATCTCCTTCCGCCTTCTTCAGACTGGGTGTCCTCATGGCCGCGGCAGGCGATAAGGGATCAGATGAGGCCGCCCAGTCTGAAGCAGGTGTAAGGACATGTGTGAGCGGCAAACATATTTAGTGCACCAGGGCACAAATCCCAGCACCGCAGTGTGATTTTTTAAAAACACACTGTGGGTCTGGGATTCATGTCCATCGCTAACCGCAACGGCCGACATGAAATGAGGTCAGAAGACAGGAAGCGCTCACAGCGCATGGCCAAGGGATCACAATAGCGCAGACTCCTGTACAGCAAATAACAACGCTCAGGAATCTGCGCCCAGTACCTAGGTGCAAATTTTGACACCTGTGCTGCGTCTCGTTAAAAAGACAAGTCACGCCTCCACAACTGTTTGACAGTATAATGGGCTAAATAGTGTACGTGTTTAATTCAGCGTGTGCAAGGAGCAAAATTAAATAGAGCAACCTTTGACTTGTGCATCATTAATGCTGTTCAAGGTGTGGCTCTTGTACCTTGCAACACCTGAGGGGGGGGTTAAAGGTAACCTTTGAAATTGGTTCAACTAGGCTTCGGCCTACACTCTGCTCCTCTACTCCTCCTGCTGACCCTGGGCTCAAACACCGCTAGTTTTTGCCCGGAAATGCTAGCTGCACAGAGAAAAACACCAGCCAATGTGTTAGTGGGGTTCAGCACCGCCAGCTGTTCCCCTGCTGTGTAGCCGGCATCGTGTCCAGCACAAGCCACGCTGGCACAACCGACCAAAAGCTGCCACCAGTGCAGGCTTCGGCCTACACTTTGCTCCTCTCCTCCTCCTCCTGCTGACCCTGGGCTCTAACACCGCTAGTTTTTGCCCGGACATGCAATCTGCACAGAGAAAAACACCAGTCAATGTGTCAGTGGGGTTCAGCAACGCCAGCTGTTCCCCTGCTGTGTAGCTTGCAACGTGACCTGCAAACGCCACGCAGGCACATGAACTGAAATTGAAGGGAGCCTGCCCCCCACCCACAGGTGTTTCTATGTATATCAGCCACCTTGTACAGCAGTACTGCTGCATTTGTACGAGGTGGCTGACTTTTTCTCCTTGCCCACGTGGAACTCAACACGTACAAAATGTGTCTCATTAGAGACCATTACAATGTCCCTGAGGTGTGACTTTCCTTTGTAATGACACGCAGCACCACCCTTGTTAGCGCTGCCCGTCTTTTGACATCATTGGTTAGCTGGCTGCGCCTGTGCATCTCCCCTGCTCGAAACAACGGCCCTCGGTGTCTTATTTTTTTGGACAGCGAGGGTGTGATTGATGGGCATGTGCAGTGCATATGTTTGCCTGTGTTCACTCATCTCCTTCCGCCTTCTTCAGACTGGGTGTCCTCATGGCCGCGGCAGGCGATAAGGGATCAGATGAGGCCGCCCAGTCTGAAGCAGGTGTAAGGACATGTGTGAGCGGCAAACATATTTAGTGCACCAGGGCACAAATCCCAGCACCGCAGTGTGATTTTTTAAAAACACACTGTGGGTCTGGGATTTATGGCCATCGTTAACCGCACCGGCCAACATGAAATGAGGTCATGAGACGGCCTGCACTAACAGGGTATTGCCAAGGGATAACACAAGAGCGCAGACTCCTGTACAGCAAATAACAACGCTCAGGAATCTGCGCCCAGTACCTAGGTGCAAATTTTGACACCTGTGCTGCGTCTCCTTAAAAAGACAAGTCACGCCTCCACAACTGTTTGACAGTATAATGGGCTAAATAGTGTACGTGTTTAATTCAGCGTGTGCAAGGAGCAAAATTAAATAGAGCAACCTTTGACTTGTGCATCATTAATGCTGTTCAAGGTGTGGCTCTTGTACCTTGCAACACCTGAGGGGGGGGTTAAAGGTAACCTTTGAAATTGGTTCAACTAGGCTTCGGCCTACACTCTGCTCCTCTACTCCTCCTGCTGACCCTGGGCTCAAACACCGCTAGTTTTTGCCCGGAAATGCTAGCTGCACAGAGAAAAACACCAGCCAATGTGTTAGTGGGGTTCAGCACCGCCAGCTGTTCCCCTGCTGTGTAGTCGGCAACGTGTCCAGCACAAGCCACGCTGGCACAACAGAACAAAAGCTGCCACCAGTGCAGGCTTCGGCCTACACTTTGCTCCTCTCCTCCTCCTGCTGACCCTGGGCTCAAACAACGCCAGTTTCTGCCCGGACATGCTAGCTGCACAGAGAAAAACACCAGCCAATGTGTTAGTGGGGTTCAGCACCGCCAGCTGTTCCCCCGCTGTGTAGCCGGCATCGTGTCCAGCACAAGCCACGCTGGCACAACCGACCAAAAGCTGCCACCAGTGCAGGCTTCGGCCTACACTTTGCTCCTCTCCTCTACTCCTCCTGCTGACCCTGGGCTCTAACACCGCTAGTTTTTGCCCGGACATGCAATCTGCACAGAGAAAAACACCAGTCAATGTGTCAGTGGGGTTCAGCAACGCCAGCTGTTCCCCTGCTGTGTAGCTTGCAACGTGACCTGCAAACGCCACGCAGGCACATGAACTGAAATTGAAGGGAGCCTGCCCCCCACCCCCCCAGGTGTTTCTATGTATAACAGCCACCTTGTACAGCAGTACTGCTGCATTTGTACAAGGTGGCTGACTTTTTCTCCTTGCACACGTGGAACTCAACAAGTACAAAATGTGTCTCATTACAGACCATTACAATGTCCCTGAGGTGTGACTTTCCTTTTTAATGACACGCAGCACCCCCATTGTTAGCGCTGCCCGTCTCCTGACATCATTGGTTGGCTGGCTGTGCCTGTGCGTCCCCCCTGCCCGACACAACGCCCCCCGTTGTCTCATATATTTTGACTGCGAGGGTGTGATTGATGGGCACGAGCAGTGCATATGTTCCCCTGTTTTCACTCCCCTCCTTCCGCCTTCTTCTGACTGTGCGGCCTCATGGCCGCGGCATGCGATAAGGGATCAGCTGAGGCCGCCCAGTCTGAAGCAGGTGTAAGGACATGTGTGAGCGGCGAACATATTTACTGCACAAGGCCACGAATCCCAGCACCGCAGTGTGACTTTAGGAAAAGCCACTGTGGGTCTGGGATTTATGGCCATCGTTAACCGCACCGGCCAACATGAAATGAGGTCATGAGACGGCCTGCACTAACAGGGTATTGCCAAGGGATAACACAAGAGCGCAGACTCCTGTACAGCAAATAACAACGCTCAGGAATCTGCGCCCAGTACCTAGGTGCAAATTTTGACACCTGTGCTGCGTCTCCTTAAAAAGACAAGTCACGCCTCCACAACTGTTTGACAGTATAATGGGCTAAATAGTGTACGTGTTTAATTCAGCGTGTGCAAGGAGCAAAATTAAATAGAGCAACCTTTGACTTGTGCATCATTAATGCTGTTCAAGGTGTGGCTCTTGTACCTTGCAACACCTGAGGGGGGGGTTAAAGGTAACCTTTGAAATTGGTTTAACTAGGCTTCGGCCTACACTCTGCTCCTCTACTCCTCCTGCTGACCCTGGGCTCAAACACCGCTAGTTTTTGCCCGGAAATGCTAGCTGCACAGAGAAAAACACCAGCCAATGTGTTAGTGGGGTTCAGCACCGCCAGCTGTTCCCCTGCTGTGTAGTCGGCAACGTGTCCAGCACAAGCCACGCTGGCACAACAGAACAAAAGCTGCCACCAGTGCAGGCTTCGGCCTACACTTTGCTCCTCTCCTCCTCCTGCTGACCCTGGGCTCAAACAACGCCAGTTTATGCCCGGACATGCTAGCTGCACAGAGAAAAACACCAGCCAATGTGTTAGTGGGGTTCAGCACCGCCAGCTGTTCCCCTGCTGTGCAGCTTGCAACGTGACCTGCAAACGCCACGCAGGCACATGAACTGAAATTGAAGGGAGCCTGGCCACCACCCCCAGGTGTTTCTATGTATAACAGCCACCTTGTACAGCAGTACTGCTGCATTTGTACAAGGTGGCTGACGTTTTCTCCTTGCCCACGTGGAACTCAACACGTACAAAATGTGTCTCTTTGAGACCATTCCACTGTCCCTGAGGTGTGACTTTCCTTTCTAATGATACGCAGCACCCCCCTTGGTAGCGCTTCCCGTCTTCTGACATCATTGGTTGGCTACTTGCGCCTGTTCGTCCGCCCTGCCTGAATAAAATGCTCCTCGTTGTCTTAATTATTTTGACTGCGAGGGTGTGATTGATGGGCACGAGCAGTGCATATCTTCGCCTGTCTTAACTCATCTCCTTCCGCCTTCTTCAGACTGTGCAGCCTCATGGCCGCGGCATGCGAGAAGGGATCAGCAGAGGCCGCCCAGTCTGAAGCAGGTGTAAGGACGTGTGTGAGCGGCCAAAATATTTACTGCTCAAGGCCACGAATCCCAGCACCGCAGTGTGGCTTTATGAAAAGACACTGTGGGTCTGGGATTTATGGCCATCGTTAACCGCACCGGCCAACATGAAATGAGGTCATAAGATGGGCAGCGCTAACAGGGCATTGCCAAGGGATAACACAAGAGCGCAGACTCCTGTACAGCAAATAACAACGCTCAGGAAGCTGCGCCAAGCACCAAGGCGTTATTTTGGACACCTGTGCTGCGTCTCATCAAAAAACCAAGTCACGCATCCACTACAGTTTGACTGTAGAATGGGGTAAATTGTGTATGTCTTTCATTCAGCGTGTGCAAGTAGACAAATTAATAGAGCAACCTTTCACTTGTGCAGCATTAATACTGCACAAGGTGTGTCTCTTGTACTTTGTAACACCTGAGGGGGGGGTTAAAGGTTTCCTTTGAAATTGGTTCAACTAGGCTTCGGCCTACACTCTGCTCCTCTCCTCCTCCTCCTGCTTCAACACGGGCTCTAACATCGCAAGTTTTTGCCCGCAAGTGCTAGCTGCACAGATAAAAACACACGCCATTGTGTTAGTGGGGTTCAGCAACGCCAGCTGTTCCCCCAGTGTGTAGCCGGCAAAGTGTCCTGCAAACGCAACGCAGACACAAAGCTGCCTCCAGTGCAGGCTTCGGCCTACACTCATCTCCCCCTGCTTACCCTTTGCTCCAACACCGCTAGTTGGGGCTCTAGGAAGACAATCTTTAATAGGCAAGGCAACGCATCCGGGTTCCAGCACCGCCAGCTGGTTCTCGGCAGTGTTCTTGTCACAGGTACTCCCTCGTGCCAAGCCTGGTTTCAGCACCGTCAGCTGTTTCCGGGTTGTGTCAACTTCACTGAGACGCCTATGCTTGCCCCGTCGTGGGGCGGTCGAGTTAGCCAACTCCAGGGTGCCTCCAGTTTAGGAGCTTCCTATGTGGGCTGCGTGAACTGGTAGTCAAGGCTGGTTCTGTAGTGCCAGTAGGCCCAGCTCCCCCTGTAGGACTGTTGGGGTTCGGTAACTGCGGCTGCCTCGCGGCCTAGCTGTTCTCTCCTCTCCTGTGGGCCTTGGGGTCCACCACCTGGTTCCAGCACCGTCAGCTGGTTCCGGGCCGAGCCTTTGGCTTAGGTGCCTCCTCCTGGGTAGCCGAGTTCCGCCAACGCCAGGCGGTCCTTGGTAGTGCTTTTAAGCACGGGCACCTACAGCTTAGTAACCGGGTTCCAGCACCGTCAGCTGGTCCTCGGTCGTGCCATTGGCTCTTGCACACTGGGGCAACGCATCCGGGTTCCAGCACCGCCAGCTGGTTCTCGGCAGTGTTCTTGTCACAGGTACTCCCTCGTGCCAAGCCTGGTTTCAGCACCGTCAGCTGTTTCCGGGTTGTGTCAACTTCACTGAGACGCCTATGCTTGCCCCGTCGTGGGGCGGTCGAGTTAGCCAACTCCAGGGTGCCTCCAGTTTAGGAGCTTCCTATGTGGGCTGCGTGAACTGGTAGTCAAGGCTGGTTCTGTAGTGCCAGTAGGCCCAGCTCCCCCTGTAGGACTGTTGGGGTTCGGTAACTGCGGCTGCCTCGCGGCCTAGCTGTTCTCTCCTCTCCTGTGGGCCTTGGGGTCCACCACCTGGTTCCAGCACCGTCAGCTGGTTCCGGGCCGAGCCTTTGGCTTAGGTGCCTCCTCCTGGGTAGCAGAGTTCCGCCAACGCCAGGCGGTCCTTGGTAGTGCTTTTAAGCGCGGGCACCTACAGCTTAGCAACCGGGTTCCAGCACCGTCAGCTGGTCCTCGGTCGTGCCATTGGCTCTTGCACACTGGGGCAACGCATCCGGGTTCCAGCACCGCCAGCTGGTTCTCGGCAGTGTTCTTGTCACAGGTACTCCCTCGTGCCAAGCCTGGTTTCAGCACCGTCAGCTGTTTCCGGGTTGTGTCAACTTCACTGAGACGCCTATGCTTGCCCCGTCGTGGGGCGGTCGAGTTAGCCAACTCCAGGGTGCCTCCAGTTTAGGAGCTTCCTATGTGGGCTGCGTGAACTGGTAGTCAAGGCTGGTTCTGTAGTGCCAGTAGGCCCAGCTCCCCCTGTAGGACTGTTGGGGTTCGGTAACTGCGGCTGCCTCGCGGCCTAGCTGTTCTCTCCTCTCCTGTGGGCCTTGGGGTCCACCACCTGGTTCCAGCACCGTCAGC
The DNA here is from genome assembly GCF_032444005.1 of Ranitomeya imitator. Lineage (NCBI taxonomy): Eukaryota > Metazoa > Chordata > Amphibia > Anura > Dendrobatidae > Ranitomeya > Ranitomeya imitator. Next base: position 222,331,518 of record NC_091288.1, on the reverse strand, counting down.
TGGTTCCGGGCCGAGCCTTTGGCTTAGGTGCCTCCTCCTGGGTAGCCGAGTTCCGCCAACGCCAGGCGGTCCTTGGTAGTGCTTTTAAGCGCGGGCACCTACAGCTTAGCAACCGGGTTCCAGCACCGTCAGCTGGTCCTCGGTCGTGCCATTGGCTCTTGCACACTGGGGCAACGCATCCGGGTTCCAGCACCGCCAGCTGGTTCTCGGCAGTGTTCTTGTCACAGGTACTCCCTCGTGCCAAGCCTGGTTTCAGCACCGTCAGCTGTTTCCGGGTTGTGTCAACTTCACTGAGACGCCTATGCTTGCCCCGTCGTGGGGCGGTCGAGTTAGCCAACTCCAGGGTGCCTCCAGTTTAGGAGCTTCCTATGTGGGCTGCGTGAACTGGTAGTCAAGGCTGGTTCTGTAGTGCCAGTAGGCCCAGCTCCCCCTGTAGGACTGTTGGGGTTCGGTAACTGCGGCTGCCTCGCGGCCTAGCTGTTCTCTCCTCTCCTGTGGGCCTTGGGGTCCACCACCTGGTTCCAGCACCGTCAGCTGGTTCCGGGCCGAGCCTTTGGCTTAGGTGCCTCCTCCTGGGTAGCCGAGTTCCGCCAACGCCAGGCGGTCCTTGGTAGTGCTTTTAAGCGCGGGCACCTACAGCTTAGCAACCGGGTTCCAGCACCGTCAGCTGGTCCTCGGTCGTGCCATTGGCTCTTGCACACTGGGGCAACGCATCCGGGTTCCAGCACCGCCAGCTGGTTCTCGGCAGTGTTCTTGTCACAGGTACTCCCTCGTGCCAAGCCTGGTTTCAGCACCGTCAGCTGTTTCCGGGTTGTGTCAACTTCACTGAGACGCCTATGCTTGCCCCGTCGTGGGGCGGTCGAGTTAGCCAACTCCAGGGTGCCTCCAGTTTAGGAGCTTCCTATGTGGGCTGCGTGAACTGGTAGTCAAGGCTGGTTCTGTAGTGCCAGTAGGCCCAGCTCCCCCTGTAGGACTGTTGGGGTTCGGTAACTGCGGCTGCCTCGCGGCCTAGCTGTTCTCTCCTCTCCTGTGGGCCTTGGGGTCCACCACCTGGTTCCAGCACCGTCAGCTGGTTCCGGGCCGAGCCTTTGGCTTAGGTGCCTCCTCCTGGGTAGCCGAGTTCCGCCAACGCCAGGCGGTCCTTGGTAGTGCTTTTAAGCGCGGGCACCTACAGCTTAGTAACCGGGTTCCAGCACCGTCAGCTGGTCCTCGGTCGTGCCATTGGCTCTTGCACACTGGGGCAACGCATCCGGGTTCCAGCACCGCCAGCTGGTTCTCGGCAGTGTTCTTGTCACAGGTACTCCCTCGTGCCAAGCCTGGTTTCAGCACCGTCAGCTGTTTCCGGGTTGTGTCAACTTCACTGAGACGCCTATGCTTGCCCCGTCGTGGGGCGGTCGAGTTAGCCAACTCCAGGGTGCCTCCAGTTTAGGAGCTTCCTATGTGGGCTGCGTGAACTGGTAGTCAAGGCTGGTTCTGTAGTGCCAGTAGGCCCAGCTCCCCCTGTAGGACTGTTGGGGTTCGGTAACTGCGGCTGCCTCGCGGCCTAGCTGTTCTCTCCTCTCCTGTGGGCCTTGGGGTCCACCACCTGGTTCCAGCACCGTCAGCTGGTTCCGGGCCGAGCCTTTGGCTTAGGTGCCTCCTCCTGGGTAGCCGAGTTCCGCCAACGCCAGGCGGTCCTTGGTAGTGCTTTTAAGCGCGGGCACCTACAGCTTAGTAACCGGGTTCCAGCACCGTCAGCTGGTCCTCGGTCGTGCCATTGGCTCTTGCACACTGGGGCAACGCATCCGGGTTCCAGCACCGCCAGCTGGTTCTCGGCAGTGTTCTTGTCACAGGTACTCCCTCGTGCCAAGCCTGGTTTCAGCACCGTCAGCTGTTTCCGGGTTGTGTCAACTTCACTGAGACGCCTATGCTTGCCCCGTCGTGGGGCGGTCGAGTTAGCCAACTCCAGGGTGCCTCCAGTTTAGGAGCTTCCTATGTGGGCTGCGTGAACTGGTAGTCAAGGCTGGTTCTGTAGTGCCAGTAGGCCCAGCTCCCCCTGTAGGACTGTTGGGGTTCGGTAACTGCGGCTGCCTCGCGGCCTAGCTGTTCTCTCCTCTCCTGTGGGCCTTGGGGTCCACCACCTGGTTCCAGCACCGTCAGCTGGTTCCGGGCCGAGCCTTTGGCTTAGGTGCCTCCTCCTGGGTAGCCGAGTTCCGCCAACGCCAGGCGGTCCTTGGTAGTGCTTTTAAGCGCGGGCACCTACAGCTTAGCAACCGGGTTCCAGCACCGTCAGCTGGTCCTCGGTCGTGCCATTGGCTCTTGCACACTGGGGCAACGCATCCGGGTTCCAGCACCGCCAGCTGGTTCTCGGCAGTGTTCTTGTCACAGGTACTCCCTCGTGCCAAGCCTGGTTTCAGCACCGTCAGCTGTTTCCGGGTTGTGTCAACTTCACTGAGACGCCTATGCTTGCCCCGTCGTGGGGCGGTCGAGTTAGCCAACTCCAGGGTGCCTCCAGTTTAGGAGCTTCCTATGTGGGCTGCGTGAACTGGTAGTCAAGGCTGGTTCTGTAGTGCCAGTAGGCCCAGCTCCCCCTGTAGGACTGTTGGGGTTCGGTAACTGCGGCTGCCTCGCGGCCTAGCTGTTCTCTCCTCTCCTGTGGGCCTTGGGGTCCACCACCTGGTTCCAGCACCGTCAGCTGGTTCCGGGCCGAGCCTTTGGCTTAGGTGCCTCCTCCTGGGTAGCCGAGTTCCGCCAACGCCAGGCGGTCCTTGGTAGTGCTTTTAAGCGCGGGCACCTACAGCTTAGCAACCGGGTTCCAGCACCGTCAGCTGGTCCTCGGTCGTGCCATTGGCTCTTGCACACTGGGGCAACGCATCCGGGTTCCAGCACCGCCAGCTGGTTCTCGGCAGTGTTCTTGTCACAGGTACTCCCTCGTGCCAAGCCTGGTTTCAGCACCGTCAGCTGTTTCCGGGTTGTGTCAACTTCACTGAGACGCCTATGCTTGCCCCGTCGTGGGGCGGTCGAGTTAGCCAACTCCAGGGTGCCTCCAGTTTAGGAGCTTCCTATGTGGGCTGCGTGAACTGGTAGTCAAGGCTGGTTCTGTAGTGCCAGTAGGCCCAGCTCCCCCTGTAGGACTGTTGGGGTTCGGTAACTGCGGCTGCCTCGCGGCCTAGCTGTTCTCTCCTCTCCTGTGGGCCTTGGGGTCCACCACCTGGTTCCAGCACCGTCAGCTGGTTCCGGGCCGAGCCTTTGGCTTAGGTGCCTCCTCCTGGGTAGCCGAGTTCCGCCAACGCCAGGCGGTCCTTGGTAGTGCTTTTAAGCGCGGGCACCTACAGCTTAGCAACCGGGTTCCAGCACCGTCAGCTGGTCCTCGGTCGTGCCATTGGCTCTTGCACACTGGGGCAACGCATCCGGGTTCCAGCACCGCCAGCTGGTTCTCGGCAGTGTTCTTGTCACAGGTACTCCCTCGTGCCAAGCCTGGTTTCAGCACCGTCAGCTGTTTCCGGGTTGTGTCAACTTCACTGAGACGCCTATGCTTGCCCCGTCGTGGGGCGGTCGAGTTAGCCAACTCCAGGGTGCCTCCAGTTTATGAGCTTCCTATGTGGGCTGCGTGAACTGGTAGTCAAGGCTGGTTCTGTAGTGCCAGTAGGCCCAGCTCCCCCTGTAGGACTGTTGGGGTTCGGTAACTGCGGCTGCCTCGCGGCCTAGCTGTTCTCTCCTCTCCTGTGGGCCTTGGGGTCCACCACCTGGTTCCAGCACCGTCAGCTGGTTCCGGGCCGAGCCTTTGGCTTAGGTGCCTCCTCCTGGGTAGCCGAGTTCCGCCAACGCCAGGCGGTCCTTGGTAGTGCTTTTAAGCGCGGGCACCTACAGCTTAGTAACCGGGTTCCAGCACCGTCAGCTGGTCCTCGGTCGTGCCATTGGCTCTTGCACACTGGGGCAACGCATCCGGGTTCCAGCACCGCCAGCTGGTTCTCGGCAGTGTTCTTGTCACAGGTACTCCCTCGTGCCAAGCCTGGTTTCAGCACCGTCAGCTGTTTCCGGGTTGTGTCAACTTCACTGAGACGCCTATGCTTGCCCCGTCGTGGGGCGGTCGAGTTAGCCAACTCCAGGGTGCCTCCAGTTTAGGAGCTTCCTATGTGGGCTGCGTGAACTGGTAGTCAAGGCTGGTTCTGTAGTGCCAGTAGGCCCAGCTCCCCCTGTAGGACTGTTGGGGTTCGGTAACTGCGGCTGCCTCGCGGCCTAGCTGTTCTCTCCTCTCCTGTGGGCCTTGGGGTCCACCACCTGGTTCCAGCACCGTCAGCTGGTTCCGGGCCGAGCCTTTGGCTTAGGTGCCTCCTCCTGGGTAGCCGAGTTCCGCCAACGCCAGGCGGTCCTTGGTAGTGCTTTTAAGCGCGGGCACCTACAGCTTAGTAACCGGGTTCCAGCACCGTCAGCTGGTCCTCGGTCGTGCCATTGGCTCTTGCACACTGGGGCAACGCATCCGGGTTCCAGCACCGCCAGCTGGTTCTCGGCAGTGTTCTTGTCACAGGTACTCCCTCGTGCCAAGCCTGGTTTCAGCACCGTCAGCTGTTTCCGGGTTGTGTCAACTTCACTGAGACGCCTATGCTTGCCCCGTCGTGGGGCGGTCGAGTTAGCCAACTCCAGGGTGCCTCCAGTTTAGGAGCTTCCTATGTGGGCTGCGTGAACTGGTAGTCAAGGCTGGTTCTGTAGTGCCAGTAGGCCCAGCTCCCCCTGTAGGACTGTTGGGGTTCGGTAACTGCGGCTGCCTCGCGGCCTAGCTGTTCTCTCCTCTCCTGTGGGCCTTGGGGTCCACCACCTGGTTCCAGCACCGTCAGCTGGTTCCGGGCCGAGCCTTTGGCTTAGGTGCCTCCTCCTGGGTAGCCGAGTTCCGCCAACGCCAGGCGGTCCTTGGTAGTGCTTTTAAGCGCGGGCACCTACAGCTTAGTAACCGGGTTCCAGCACCGTCAGCTGGTCCTCGGTCGTGCCATTGGCTCTTGCACACTGGGGCAACGCATCCGGGTTCCAGCACCGCCAGCTGGTTCTCGGCAGTGTTCTTGTCACAGGTACTCCCTCGTGCCAAGCCTGGTTTCAGCACCGTCAGCTGTTTCCGGGTTGTGTCAACTTCACTGAGACGCCTATGCTTGCCCCGTCGTGGGGCGGTCGAGTTAGCCAACTCCAGGGTGCCTCCAGTTTAGGAGCTTCCTATGTGGGCTGCGTGAACTGGTAGTCAAGGCTGGTTCTGTAGTGCCAGTAGGCCCAGCTCCCCCTGTAGGACTGTTGGGGTTCGGTAACTGCGGCTGCCTCGCGGCCTAGCTGTTCTCTCCTCTCCTGTGGGCCTTGGGGTCCACCACCTGGTTCCAGCACCGTCAGCTGGTTCTCGGCAGTGTCTTTTGCTCTTGTACCTTCTGCTCCCCATCCTGGTTCCAGTACCGTCAGCTGGTTCCGGGCAGAGCCTTTGGCTTAGGTGCCTCCTTCTGGGTATCCAAGTTCCACCAATGTCAGGTGGTCCTTGGTAGTGCTTTCAGGCACGGGTACCTCCTGCTTAGTAACCGGGTTCCAGTAACGTCAGCTGGTCCTTGGTAGTTCCATTGGCTCTTGGACATTCGGCTACCCATCCGGGTTCCAGTACCGTCAGCTGGTTCTCGGCAGTGTCTTTTGCTCTTGTACCTTCTGCTCCCCATCCTGGTTCCAGTAACGTCATCTGGTTCCGGGCAGAGCCTTTGGCTTAGGTGCCTCCTTCTGGGTATCCGAGTTCCGCCAACGTCAGGCGGTCCTTGGTAGTGCTTTTTAGCACGGGTACCTCCTGCTTAGTAACCGGGTTCCAGTAACGTCAGCTGGTCCTCGGTAGTTCCATAGGCTCTTGAACCTTCGGGTAGCCATCCGAGTTCCAGTTCCATCAGCTGGTTCTTGGCATTTTCTCAGCCTTCTTGTACCTTCTGCTACATTTCCAAGTTGAAGACCCTAACGTCGACAACCCGGAAGACCACCCCGATGACGACGACCCGGAAGACCACCCCGATGACGACGACGACGACGACGGCGGAGACGACGACGGCTGAGACGACGACGGCGGAGATGACGACACTGGAGACGAAGACCCTGGAGACGACAACATGGAAGACCGAGAAGCAGAAGAACAAGAGGCTGCAGAACAAAGAGCAGAAGAACATTAAGCATAAGACTTAATATCAGAGCAAAAGATATTATCTAAATTATATGCAGAAGAAGACTAAGCAGTGTATGGGGGTGAGTCCGTTCCTCCTCGTGGTGCCCCTGGATAAAGCCTGATGCTGCAGGCCAAACTGAACGCGGACAAATGTAACTTTTGTGACTGGCAGAACGGAAGGTGTAATCTTCCAACTTTTATAGACAACAACTACGGGAATGCCTGTCACAAATGAGAATATGATGAAGAAGTAGAATAGGAAGAATAATAACAGTGGAATAAAAAGAATATGTAGAATAGGAAGAATAATAATAGTTGAAGAAAATGAATATGAAGAATGTAATAAAAAAAAAAATAGGTAGAAGATGAAGAAGAAGATGAATAAGGTGAAGAAGTTGATGTCAAGGATGCTGATGATGATGAAGATGAAAGTGTGGGAAAAGAAAAAAAAAAAAAAAAGAAAAAAAAGAAGGGGAAGGGCGTGGAATAGTGAAACATCAATATCTGACAAAATAAAAAAAATTTACATACTCAATATCTTTTTCAATCCGAACTTCTTTAAAAAAAAAAAAAAAACATGCTATTCTATTTGATTGGACTAATCCTCATTGCCTTTAATGTCTCCGCCACCTCCCCCATACATCCTACATTATTCTTAGTTGTTTTCCTTCAGGTAGAATGAACCTACAAGGAAAGAAAGGGTTTATTTTAATTCCGATATTTTGGTCCCATTGACTTGCATTGGGATCGGGTATCGGTATCGGCGATATCCGATATTTTTTGAATATCGGCCGATCCAAACCGATACCGATACTTTCCGATATCGGAAGGTATCGCTCAACACTATTCAGAAGGGTTCGTCTCCTCTTCCCAGGATTCTCTTACCAACCCAAGGGGTCCCCGGACTCACTTGCCGTACAGGAGCTCGAAGGGGAAGAACCCCGTCGAGGCCTGCGGAACCTCTCGGTAAGCGAATAGCAGGTGTGGGAGGTACCACTCCCAGTCGCGCCCTTGGGTCTCAACCAGCATGCGTAGCATCTGTTTGAGGGTGCCATTGAATCGTTCACACAAGCCATTGGTCTGTGGGTGATACGCACTTGATACCGGGTGCTTCACCTGCATTCTCTTACAGAGAGCCTCCATTAGGCGAGACATGAATAGGGTCGGTCGGTAAGCATCTCCCTGGGAAATCATACACGTGAAAAGATAGCCAACAGGGCATCCGCCACCTTATCTGCCCTAGTTGAAGACAGAGCTGCTGCCCCTGGGTACCGGGTAGCGTAGTCTACCACAGTAAGGATGTATCGCTTCCCAGAGCTCCTGGGGACGGCCAGCGGGCCCACAATGTCCACCGCGATCCTCTGGAAAGGCTCCTCTATCACTGGCAAAGGGATCAGGGGAGCCTTAATAGCAGGCCCCGCCTTCCCCACTCTTTGACTGGTGATACAGGAGCGGCAGTAGTTTGACACATCTGTCCCCATCTTAGGCCAATAGAAGTGTTGAGACAGCCGGGCCTTAGTTTTGCTGATCCCCAAGTGTCCAGCTAGCGGGATCTCATGGGCAATCCGCAACAACTCACCCCGGAATTGCTGCGGGATGACCAGCTGTCTTTCCCTCAACCACTCCTTTTGTGATTCTCCGGGTACTGTCTCCCGGTACAACCTTCCTCATTCCCAGAAAACCCTCTCCTTATCAGTCTCGGAGATGGGCGTCTCGGCGAGTTGTCTCAAACTCTCTAGGCTCGCATCTGTGTGCAGAGCGGCCTGAAACTCCCGGCTAGGGGAAGCCAGAAGCGATGTCAGGGTCCCTTCCCCACGGGAACCCTCTTGGACCTGCTCTGGGTCCACCTCTGGTTCACTCACACTGATGACTGAGGAGGGTCCGGAAGGCAGACAGTTATCTGCGTTCTGGGCACTCTGACTGTGGGTGACAGCAGCTACGTAGGCTGTCTCCCCGGGGATTTCTACAGTCCCATCACCCGGCGCTGCTATGGGCTCTATCTCCCCATCCACCCCCATTACCTCAGGAGCATTGCTACTTATGGGCCAGTTACCTTCCTCGGTGGCACTGGTCAATTTCATGGCGTCACCTTTCTCATGGTTCCCATGCATCTCCCCATTTTCGGTAGCACCGACACTTGCCCCTGCTAGGGGTTCCTCAGCCGTCTCACTCCGCAGAGCGACGTGGCTGAGCACTCCTGTACCTATGGACACATCAATTTTCACAGAAAAATCATTATCAGGTTCAGATGGCACAGGTACAACATTTTCACCATCAATCCTAGGGAAAAAAGGGTTATCAGATGCATCATTACAAGATAAAGCATGGTCAGGTAACACATGCGATTTCACATCATCATCATCATCATCATCATCATCATCATCAGGGTTAACGTTACGCTCATTAGTAGCTTGGGGAGGGGTGTCAGGGACGTAGTATGCAACCATAATCCCCAAATCAATCCCCAACAAAACATCAGTGGGCAAATTATCAGACAGCCCCACTTCCTTCACCCCGCTCCCGGCACCCCAATCAATATAAACCCGGGCCATTGGCATGGGACAGCTGATGCCCCCAATCCCAGTGACAGTTAGGGTTTACCCCAGAATGATTTCTTCAGGCGCCGCCAGTTCGGGTCAGATGAGGGTTCGTTCAGCCCCGGTGTCCTTGAGGCCTGTAGCAACATGGCCTCCCACGGTGATGTGCTGTACGTTGTCACACACCCTCCCAACCACACCACCCACCAAAAGAACTGCTGCATTAGGCCCCGTGTTATGAACAGGTAATTCAGAACCACAATGGACCTTGATGTTCAGAGTACACAAAGTGACCTGACAATTACCAAAAACACAGGACGAGCTCTGAGACGTGGGAACTCTGCTGACCGCAATCCCTAATCCTATCCAACCACACTAGAGGTAGCCGTGGAGCGCTCCTGACCAGTCCTATGCACCTCGAGCACAGCCTGAGAAACTAGCTAGCCCTAAGAAAGAAAAATAAGCCTAGCTTGCCTCAGAGAAATACCCCAAAGGAAAAGGCAGCCCCCCACATAAAATGACTGTGAGTTGAGATGAAAATACAAACGCAGAGATGAAATAGATTTAGCAAAGTGAGGCCCAAAGATTCCAGGATGACCAGCCAACACCGAACAATGAACCTCAGAGATAATCATCCTGATCAGCAGAAACAAAACATCACAGATATGTTTCCAAGGTCTGATTGGTTCGTTCAGTCTGGCCATTAGTCTGAGGATGGAAAGTCGAGGAAAAAGACAAATCAATGCCCATCCTAGCACAAAAGGCTCGCCAAAACCTCGAAACAAACTGGGAACCTCTGTCAGAAACGATGTTCTCTGGAATGCCATGTAAACGAACCACATGCTGGAAAAACAATGGCACCAAATCAGAGGAGGAAGGCAATTTAGACAAGGGCACCAAATGGACCATCTTAGAGAAGCGATCACAAACCACCCAAATGACCGACATTCTTTGAGAGACGGGGAGATCCGAAATAAAATCCATAGAGATATGTGTCCAAGGCCTCTTCGGGACCGGCAAGGGCAAAAGCAACCCACTGGCACGAGAACAGCAGGGCTTAGCCCGAGCACAAATCCCACAGGACTGCACAAAAGAACGCACATCCCGTGACAGAGACGGCCACCAAAAGGATCTAGCCACCAAATCTCTGGTACCAAAGATTCCAGGATGACCAGCCAACACCGAACAATGAACCTCAGAGATAACTTTATTCGTCCACCTATCAGGGACAAACAGTCTCTCCGCTGGGCAACGGTCAGGTCTATTAGCCTGAAATTTTTGCAGCACCCGCCGCAAATCAGGGGAGATGGCAGACAAAATTACCCCCTCTTTGAGAATACCCGCCGGCTCAGGAAAACCCGGAGAATCGGGCACAAAACTCCTAGACAGGGCATCCGCCTTCACATTTTTAGAGCCTGGAAGGTACGAAACCACAAAGTCAAAACGGGAGAAAAACAGCGACCAACGAGCCTGTCTAGGATTCAACCGTTTGGCAGACTCGAGATAAGTCAAGTTCTTGTGATCAGTCAAGACCACCACGCGATGCTTAGCTCCTTCAAGCCAATGACGCCACTCCTCGAATGCCCACTTCATGGCTAGCAACTCTCGATTGCCAACATCATAATTTTGCTCAGCAGGCGAAAATTTCCTGGAAAAGAAGGCGCATGGTTTCATCACCGAGCAATCAGAACTTCTCTGCGACAAAACAGCCCCTGATCCAATTTCAGAAGCATCAACCTCGACCTGGAACGGAAGCGAAACATCTGGTTGGCACAACACAGGGGCCTATTTAAAAAAAAAAAAAAAAAAAAAAAAAAAGGTTCCTCGCATCATGTTCTCATACACTTTATGCAGTATTAGCCCTCTGTGTCTGTACTGCTACATACTTAGGCAGGTAACTGGTTCATGCAGCTTTACATGAACACCTGAGCCTTACACTATAGCTGGTCCGAATAATTAAAGCAATTGTTACCATCCACCTCTCGTGTCTCCCCTTTTCCCCATAGTTTGTAAGCTTGCGAGCAGGGCCCTCACTCCTCCTGGTATCTGTTTTGAACTGTATTTCTGTTATGCTGTAATGTTTATTGTCTGTACAAGTCCCCTCTATAATTTGTAAAGCGCTGCGGAATATGTTGGCGCTATATAAATAAAATTATTATTATTAAAACGACGCTTCAACTCCTGAAAAGCTTCCACAGCAGCAGAAGACCAATTGACCACATCAGCACCCTTCTTGGTTGAACCAGTCAACGGTTTAGCAATACTAAAAAAATTATTGATGAGGCGACGATAAAAATTAGCAAAGCCCAGGAACTTCTGCAGACTCTTCAGAGATGTTGGCTGAGTCCAATCATAAATGGCCAGAACTTTAACAGGGTCCATCTCGATAGTAGAAGGAGAAAAAATGAACCCCAAAAATGAAACCTGAACACCAAAGAGACACTTTGACCTCTTCACAAACAAAGAATTCGCACGCAGGACCTGGAACACCATTCTGACTTGCTTCACATGAGACTCCCAATCATCCGAGAAGACCAAAATATCATCCAAGTATACAATCAGGAATTTATCCAGGTACTCTCGGAAGATGTCATGCATAAAGGACTGAAACACTGATGGAGCATTAGAAAGCCCGAATGGCATAACCAGGTACTCAAAATGGCCTTCGGGTGTATTAAATGCTGTTTTCCATTCATCGCCCCGTTTAATACGCACAAGATTATATGCACCACGAAGATCTATCTTGGTGAACCAACTAGCCCCCTTAATCCGAGCAAACAAATCAGACAGCAGCGGCAAGGGGTACTGAAATTTGACCGTGATTTTATTTAGAAGGCGGTAATCAATACAAGGTCTCAGCGAACCATCCTTCTTGGCCACAAAAAAGAACCCCGCTCCCAATGGCGACGATGACGGGCGAATATGACCCTTCTCCAAGGACTGCTTCACGTAACTCCACATAGCGGCGTGCTCAGGTACAGATAAATTAAACAGTCGACCCTTAGGAAACTTACTACCAGGAATCAAATCGATAGCACAATCACAATCCCTATGCGGAGGTAGGGCATTGGACTTGGGCTCATCGAATACAACCCGGTAATCAGACAAGAACTCTGGGACCTCAGAAGGGGTGGATGATGAGATAGACAGAAATGGAACATCACCATGTACCCCCTGACAACCCCAGCTGGACACAGACATTGATTTCCAATCTAATACTGGGTTATGGACTTGTAGCCATGGCAACCCCAACACGACCATATCATGCAGATTATGCAACACCAGAAAGCGAATATCCTCCTGGTGCGCAGGAGCCATGCACATGGTCAGCTGGGTCCAATACTGAGGCTTATTCTTGGCCAAAGGCGTAGCATCAATTCCTCTCAATGGAATAGGACACTGCAAGGGCTCCAAGACAAACCCACAGCGCCTAGCATACTCCAAGTCCATCAAATTCAGGGCAGCGCCTGAATCCACAAATGCCATGACAGAATAGGAAGACAAAGAGCAGATCAAAGTAATGGACAAAAGAAATTTCGACTGTACCGTACCAATGGTGGCAGACCTAGCGAACCGCTTAGTGCGCTTAGGACAATCGGAGATAGCATGAGTGGAATCACCACAGTAGAAACACAGCCCATTCTGACTTCTGTGTTCTTGCCTTTCAGCTCTGGTCAAAGTCCTATCGCACTGCATATGCTCAGGTTTATGCTCAGATAATACCGCCAAATGGTGCACAGATTTACGCTCACGCAAGCGTCGACCGATCTGAATGGCCAAAGACATAGACTCATTCAGACCAGCAGGCATAGGAAATCCCACCATGACATCCTTAAGGGCTTCAGAGAGACCCTTTCTGAAAATAGCTGCCAGCGCACATTCATTCCATTGAGTGAGCACGGACCACTTTCTTAACTTCTGACAATAAATCTCTATCTCATCCTGACCCTGACACAGAGCCAGCAAATTTTTCTCTGCCTGATCCACTGAATTAGGTTCATCGTACAGCAATCCGAGCACCAGAAAAAACGCATCAATATTACATAATGCAGGATCTCCTGGCGCAAGGGAAAATGCCCAGTCTTGAGGGTCGCCACATAATAAAGAAATAATGATCTTAACTTGAACTGGGTCACCAGAGGAGCGGGGTTTCAAAGCCAGAAATAGTTTACAATTATTTTTAAAATTCAAAAACTTAACTCTATCTCAAGAAAATAACTCAGGAATAGGAATTTTAGGTTCTAACATCGGATTCTGAATCCCTAAATCTTGAATGTTCTGTACACTTATAGTGAGATTATCCATCAAAGAGGACAGACCCTGAATGTCCATGTCCTCACCTGTGTTCTGAACCACCCTGATGTAAAGGGGAAAAGAAAGACAGAACACAGTGCAAAGAAAAAAAATGGTCTCAGAACTTCTCTTTTCCCTCTATTGAGAAGCATTAGTACTTTGGGCCTCCAGTACTGTTATGAACAGGTAATTCAGAACCACAATGGACCTTGATGTTCAGAGCACACAAAGTGACCTGACAATTACCAAAAACATAGGACGAGCTCTGAGACGTGGGACCTCTGCTGACCGCAATCCCTAATCCTATCCAACCACACTAGAGGTAGCCGTGGAGCACTCCTGACCAGTCCTATGCGCCTCGAGCACAGCCTGAGAAACTAGCTATCCCTAAGAAAGAAAAATAAGCCTAGCTTGCCTCAGAGAAATACCCCAAAGGAAAAGGCAGCCCCCCACATATAATGACTGTGAGTTGAGATGAAAATACAAACGCAGAGATGAAATAGATTTAGCAAAGTGAGGCCCAACTTACTGAACAGACCGAAGATAGGAAAGATTGCTTTGCGGTCAACACAAAACCCTACAAACAACCACGCAGAGGGGGCAAAAAGACCCTCCGCACCGACTAACAGTACGGAGGTGCTCCCTCTGCGTCCCAGAGCTTCCAGCAAGCAAGAAAAACCAATATAGCAAGCTGGACAGAAAAAATATCAAACAAAAATAACACAAGCAAAACTTAGCTCATGCAGGATAGGCAGGCCACAGGAACGATCCAGGAGAAAGCAAGACCAATACTAGAACATTGACTGGAGGCCAGGATCAAAGCACTAGGTGGAGTTAAATAGAGCAGCACCTAACGACTTAACCTCATCACCTGAGGAAGGAAACTCAGAAGCCGCAGTACCACTCTCATCCACCAAAGGAAGCTCATAGACAGAACCAGCCGAAGTACCACTCACGACCACAGGAGGGAGCTTGGCCACAGAATTCACAACAGCCCTGGGGCCTTGGATTGGGAGTTCTTCGGCTTGTCTGGACAGTAGTGACTGATATGACCAGGCCGCCTGCAGTGGAAACACAGGCGAGGGTCGGTGGTAGGTCTGGGGTTACTGTTGGCCACGGGGACAGGACCTCTGGTGTGTTGGCTGGCAGGGGTAGTGGCGTTGGTTGCAGGCTTACCCCCTCTCCAGCTGGTGGTGACTGGCTTCCACACTTCCGATCTACGGTTGGCCTCATAGGCATCGGCAATCTGCGCTGCTTTCGTCACGTCTTTGGGTTATCTGTCCATCACGAACTGTCGCACCTCAGCTGGGCAAAGATGGAAGAACTGGTCTTTGATCATCAGGTCTCGCAGCTGTGTGTTGTGAATTCTGTGGCTGAATTCGCTCCTGTGGTCACAAGTGGTACTGCAGCTTCTGAGCTTCCTCCCTCAGGTGTTCTGGTGAGCTCGTTGGCTGCTTCGTTACTTAACTCCACCTGATGCTGCTATCCTGGCTCCTTGTCAATGTTCCAGTGTTGGATCTGAGCTTCTCCTGTTTGTTCCTGTGACCTGCTGCTCTGTATAGCTAAGTGCTTTTTTGCTATTTTGTTGCTTTTTTTCTTTCCAGCTTGTCTTTTGTTTTACTGGAAGCTCTGAGACGCAAAGGGTGTACCGCCGTGCCGTTAGTTCGGCACGGTGGGTCTTTTTTGCCCCCTTTGCGTGGTTTTTGCTTTAGGGTTTTTTGTAGACTGCAAAGTTCGCTTTACTGTCCTCGCTCTGTCTAAGAATATCGGGCCCCACTTTGCTGAATCTATTTCATCCCTACGTTTTGTCTTTTCATCTTACTCACAGTCATTATATGTGGGGGGCTGCCTTTTCCTTTGGGGTATTTCTCTGGGGGCAAGTCAGGCCTATTTTTCTATCTTCAGGCTAGCTAGTTTCTTAGGCTGTGCCGAGTTGCATAGGTAGTTGTTAGGCGCAATCCACAGCCGCTTTTAGTTGTGTTTAGGATAGGATCAGGTGTGCAGTCTACAGAGTTTCCACGTCTCAGAGCTCGTTCTTTTGTTTTTTGGTATTTGTCAGATCACTGTGTGCGCTCTGATCGCTAGGCACACTGTGTCTCTGGATTGCCTTCATAACACCTTTCATTAGCACACATAACAGTACAAGGAGCCTAATTCAGTGGATCAGGCTGAGAAAAATTTGCTGGCTTTGTGCCAGGGTCAGGATGATATAGAAGTATATTGTCAGAAATTTAGGAAATGGTCAGTACTCACTCAGTGGAATGAATCTGCGCTGGCAGCTTTGTTCAGAAAGGGTCTCTCTGAGGCTCTTAAGGATGTCATGGTGGGATTTCCTATGCCTGCTGGTTTGAATGAGTCTTTGTCTTTGGCCATTCAGATCGGTCGACGCTTGCGCGAGCGTAAATCTATGCACCATTTGGCGGTATTGCCTGAGGTTAAACCTGAGCCTATGCAGTGCGATAGGACTATGACCAGAGTTGAACGGCAGGAATACAGACGTCTGAATGGGCTGTGTTTCTACTGTGGTGATTCCACTCATGCTATTTCGGATTGTCCTAAGCGCACTAAGCAGTCCGCTAGGTCTGCCGTCATTGGTACTGTACAGTCCAAATTCCTTCTGTCCATTACCTTGATATGCTCTTTGTCGTCGTTTTCTGTCATGGCGTTTGTGGATTCAGGCGCTGCCCTGAATCTGATGGATTTGGATTATGCTAAACGTTGTGGGTTTTTCTTGGAGCCTTTGCGGTGTCCTATTCCATTGAGAGGAATTGATGCTACACCTTTGGCCAAGAATAAACCTCAGTACTGGGCCCAGCTGACCATGTGCATGGCTCCTGCACATCAGGAAGTTATTCGCTTTCTGGTGTTGCATAATCTGCATGATGTGGTCGTGTTGGGGTTGCCATGGCTACAAACCCATAATCCAGTATTGGATTGGAATTCCATGTCGGTATCCAGCTGGGGTTGTCAGGGGGTACATGGTGATGTTCCATTTTTGTCGATTTCGTCATCCACCCCTTCTGAGGTCCCAGAGTTCTTGTCTGATTATCAGGATGTATTTGAAGAGCCCAAGTCCGATGCCCTACCTCCGCATAGGGATTGTGATTGTGCTATCAATTTGATTCCTGGTAGTAAATTCCCTAAAGGTCGATTATTTAATTTATCCGTGCCCGAACACGCCGCTATGCGCAGTTATGTGAAGGAATCCCTGGAGAAGGGACATATTCGCCCATCGTCATCACCACTGGGAGCAGGGTTCTTCTTTGTAGCCAAGAAGGATGGTTCGCTGAGACCGTGTATTGATTACCGCCTTCTTAATAAGATCACTGTTAAATTTCAGTATCCCTTGCCATTGTTATCTGACTTGTTTGCTCGGATTAAGGGGGCTAGTTGGTTCACTAAGATAGATCTTCGTGGTGCGTATAATCTGGTGAGAATCAGGCAAGGAGATGAATGGAAAACTGCATTCAATACGCCCGAGGGTCATTTTGAGTATCTAGTGATGCCGTTCGGACTTGCCAATGCTCCATCTGTGTTTCAGTCTTTTATGCATGACATCTTCCGTGAGTATCTGGATAAATTCCTGATTGTTTACTTGGATGACATTTTGATCTTCTCAGATGATTGGGAGTCTCATGTGAAGCAGGTCAGAATGGTTTTTCAGGTCCTGCGTGCTAATTCTTTGTTTGTGAAGGGATCAAAGTGTCTCTTCGGTGTGCAGAAAGTTTCATTTTTGGGGTTCATCTTTTCCCCTTCTACTATCGAGATGGATCCTGTTAAGGTCCAAGCCATCCAGGATTGGATTCAGCCTACATCTCTGAAAAGTCTGCAAAAGTTCCTGGGCTTTGCTAATTTTTATCGTCGCTTCATCTGTAATTTTTCTAGCATTGCCAAACCATTGACCGATTTGACCAAGAAGGGTGCTGATTTGGTTAATTGGTCTTCTGCTGCTGTGGAAGCTTTTCAGGAGTTGAAGCGTCGTTTTTGTTCTGCCCCTGTGTTGTGTCAGCCAGATGTTTCTCTTCCGTTCCAGGTCGAGGTTGATGCTTCTGAGATTGGAGCAGGGGCGGTTTTGTCACAGAGAGGTTCTGATTGCTCAGTGATGAAACCATGTGCCTTCTTTTCCAGGAAGTTTTCGCCCGCTGAGCGTAATTATGATGTGGGCAACCGAGAGTTGCTGGCCATGAAGTGGGCATTCGAGGAGTGGCGTCATTGGCTTGAAGGAGCTAAGCATCGCGTGGTGGTATTGACTGATCATAAGAACTTGACTTATCTCGAGTCTGCCAAGCGCTTGAATCCTAGACAGGCCCGTTGGTCGTTATTTTTTGCCCGCTTCGACTTTGTGATTTCGTACCTTCCGGGCTCTAAAAATGTGAAGGCGGATGCTCTGTCTAGGAGTTTTGTGCCCGACTCTCCGGGTTTATCTGAGCCAGCGGGTATCCTCAAGGAAGGAGTCATTGTGTCTGCCATCTCCCCTGATTTGCGGCAGGTGCTGCAAAAATTTCAGGCGAATAAACCTGATCGTTGTCCAGCGGAGAAACTGTTCGTCCCTGATAGGTGGACTAATAAACTTATCTCTGAACTTCATTGTTCGGTGTTGGCTGGTCATCCTGGAATCTTTGGTACCAGAGAGTTAGTGGCTAGATCCTTCTGGTGGCCATCTCTGTCACGGGATGTACATACTTTTGTGCAGTCCTGTGGGATTTGTGCTAGGGCTAAGCCTTGCTGTTCTCGTGCCAGTGGGTTGCTTTTGCCCTTGCCGGTCCCAAAGAGGCCTTGGACACATATTTCGATGGATTTCATTTCTGACCTTCCCGTTTCTCAAAAGATGTCAGTCATTTGGGTGGTCTGTGATCGCTTTTCTAAAATGGTCCATCTGGTGCCCTTGGCTAAATTGCCTTCCTCCTCTGATTTGGTACCTTTGTTCTTTCAGCATGTGGTTCGGTTGCATGGCATTCCTGAGAATATTGTTTCTGACAGAGGTTCCCAGTTTGTTTCAAGGTTTTGGCGAGCCTTTTGTGGTAGGATGGGCATTGACCTATCCTTTTCCTCGGCTTTCCATCCTCAGACTAATGGCCAGACCGAACGAACCAATCAGACCTTGGAAACATATCTGAGATGTTTTGTTTCTGCAGACCAGGATGATTGGGTGTCCTTTTTGCCGTTGGCTGAGTTCGCCCTTAATAATCGGGCCAGCTCGGCTACCTTGGTTTCTCCATTTTTTTGCAATTCTGGGTTCCATCCTCGTTTCTCTTCAGGACAGGTTGAGTCTTCGGACTGTCCTGGTGTGGATTCTGTGGTGGACAGGTTGCAGCAGATCTGGACTCAGGTAGTGGACAATTTGACCTTGTCCCAGGAGAAAGCTCAACTTTTCGCTAATCGCAGACGCCGTGTGGGTCCCCGACTTCGTGTTGGGGATCTGGTTTGGTTATCTTCTCATCATATTCCTATGAAGGTTTCCTCTCCTAAATTTAAACCTCGTTTTATTGGTCCGTATAGGATTTCTGAGGTTCTCAATCCTGTGTCTTTTCGTCTGACCCTCCCAGACTCCTTTTCCATACATAATGTATTCCATAGGTCGTTGTTGCGGAGATACGTGGCACCTATGGTTCCATCTGTTGAGCCTCCTGCCCCGGTTTTGGTGGAGGGGGAATTGGAGTATATTGTGGAGAAGATTTTGGATTCTCGTGTTTCTAGACGGAAACTCCAGTATCTGGTTAAATGGAAGGGTTATGCTCAGGAAGATAATTCCTGGGTTTTTGCCTCTGATGTTCATGCTTCCGATCTTGTTCGTGCCTTTCATGCGGCTCATCCTGGTCGGCCTGGGGGCTCTTGTGAGGGTTCGGTGACCCCTCCTCAAGGGGGGGGTACTGTTGTGAATTCTGTGGCTGAATTCGCTCCTGTGGTCACAAGTGGTACTGCAGCTTCTGAGCTTCCTCCCTCAGGTGTTCTGGTGAGCTCGTTGGCTGCTTCGTTACTTAACTCCACCTGATGCTGCTATCCTGGCTCCTTGTCAATGTTCCAGTGTTGGATCTGAGCTTCTCCTGTTTGTTCCTGTGACCTGCTGCTCTGTATAGCTAAGTGCTTTTTTGCTATTTTGTTGCTTTTTTTCTTTCCAGCTTGTCTTTTGTTTTGCTGGAAGCTCTGAGACGCAAAGGGTGTACCGCCGTGCCGTTAGTTCGGCACGGTGGGTCTTTTTTGCCCCCTTTGCGTGGTTTTTGCTTTAGGGTTTTTTGTAGACTGCAAAGTTCGCTTTACTGTCCTCGCTCTGTCTAAGAATATCGGGCCCCACTTTGCTGAATCTATTTCATCCCTACGTTTTGTCTTTTCATCTTACTCACAGTCATTATATGTGGGGGGCTGCCTTTTCCTTTGGGGTATTTCTCTGGGGGCAAGTCAGGCCTATTTTTCTATCTTCAGGCTAGCTAGTTTCTTAGGCTGTGCCGAGTTGCATAGGTAGTTGTTAGGCGCAATCCACAGCCGCTTTTAGTTGTGTTTAGGATAGGATCAGGTGTGCAGTCTACAGAGTTTCCACGTCTCAGAGCTCGTTCTTTTGTTTTTTGGTATTTGTTAGATCACTGTGTGCGCTCTGATCGCTAGGCACACTGTGTCTCTGGATTGCCTTCATAACACCTTTCATTAGCACACATAACAGTTGTGCAAAGGTGGTCACTGACAGTCCTTGGGTCCACTGGTCAAAGTGGGTCCCCAGTCCATGCACCACATCACTGTAACTGTCGTGTGGGCCACGTTGGAGGTTCCGGAACTTTCTACGGTACATCTCGGGTGTAAGCTGGTACTTGGCTATCAGGGCCTGCTTGATGGCCTCATAGTCTCCATCTTGTTCTTGAGGGAGGGCAGCAAACGCCTCCAGAGCTTTGCCTCTCAGCCCTGGTGTCAGGTATCGGGCCCATTCTTGTGTAGGCAGCTGGTACTGTCTGCAGGCTTTCTCAAAGGCCCACAGAAAAGTGTTCAAGTCCCCGTCCTTTTCTATAACAGGGAAGTGAGCTTCGGTATCTGAGCGCTGCTGGGCTCACGGCTGGACTGGGACGTCCTCTGAATTTGCAGTTGGGCTAACTGCAGCTGGTACTCCCACTCCGCTTGCCGCTCAGCTCGCTGGGCCTCTCGCTCAACTCGGGCCTCTCGCTCGGCTCTCTCAGCCTCCTGCTGGTATTGCTGAATCAGCTGCCGACGTCCCTCATGGTCGTCAGTGGGGAATTCTTTCAAGGTCGCCTGGAGGTGGGGGTCCAATCCACCCTGGTTGCTAATCGGGCCGGCATTCAGTGGTTGGACCTCTGCTGCAGCACCATGTTCGATTGTCCTGGCTTCCACAGCCTCTGGGCTCTGTGGCCTGGCTTGGTCTGCTTCAAATTGCACCAGTTCAGCGACCATTTGAACCTTGGTCTTGCCCTGGGAGTTCAGACTATGGTACGTGCATATCCCAGCAAGAGCGTCCTTCTTCTGCTGGGCATACCAAGCTTCTCCTTTCGCAGCCATGGTTGCCAAATAAAACATAGGATAGAAAAACGAAGAGAAAGGGAGGGGATAATTACCAGTACACAATTGTCTCAGGACTATTAAACACTGAGTTCATTCTCCAAACTTATTTGTGCAGAGTCCTCGCAAGAACTTTCTACAAGTTTTTAGTGAGAGGAATGATTGCTCAAACCAAATCACTAATGCTCTAATATCCCACCGCCTTGCCACCACTTTGTCAGGAATCCTGACCGCTGCCACCAATACATCACAATTCCCACTGTGACCGTCACCCCTACGTCACGGATCGGGGTGACTTTAGGCCAACAGACGGCTATCACATGTGCAGGGGGCTTATCTTAGTTATCCCTCCACTCCACAATGTGATGAAAAAACACACAAGGCTATTGACCTCTTAGTTTACAACAGGGGCTTATTCTAG
The DNA here is from genome assembly GCF_032444005.1 of Ranitomeya imitator. NCBI lineage: Eukaryota > Metazoa > Chordata > Amphibia > Anura > Dendrobatidae > Ranitomeya > Ranitomeya imitator. The sequence goes on along the minus strand of NC_091288.1, from coordinate 222,310,625 downwards.
GTATCCCACTGATCTTCAATATACCACAAACTGCAGGGATTTATGTGTATCCCGCTTACAGTTCCACTTAAAACTTGCAGCTCTCTGGCACCCCCCTTACTCTCAGGTCAGATTAGGTACTGCACCTAGGGTAAAAAAAAGCTGCCAGCAATGTACTGGCTATTGGGCACACTGCAGCGACGCGATAAACTACTCCCACTCAGGCAGGAACAATAATTATCAGTGCCGTAGTCGCTACAACAACACCCAAAGGCCTGCATGGTATTTCTGCCACCAGCTTCGATTAAACGGGTCCGAAGCTAACCTAACACAGTAGCGTAATTCCCTTCAGGAGACAGGGTATGTTTTAGAGCATGAAGAACGAACTAGTATTAACTATTATACTCCATAAACGTTTAGGCAGTGTTTATCGAAAAATTATTACAAGGATGTTACAAAAGAGACAATTGCAAATATGTACAAGGTAATTATAAAAAAAACAAGGATTACATGAGAAATCAACACTTACATGTGTTCAGAGCATTGCAGGCAACCAGGCTAGTGGAGTTTCCATCTGTCCCAGTGCATTAAGACTCTAGGTAGGAACAGCTCTTCAAGTCAGATTCACATGGGCTCCAGCAGACAGACAGCCCTTTGCTGGAATCTGGCCAAAAAAACTTATAGCTGCAGCCTGTGACATCACCAAAAGGGTTGAGTTAAGATCGCCCTCCTCTTTCTCCTGTCTTAGTAAATGTCACACAAGTTTGTTTAATACCTATATCTCTGCTCCAGAACATGTTAAAGTCATAACAAACCCAGCATTCATCTCATATTAACGTTGGCATTCTAATGAGATCAAATATGTCCTATTTGTGATGCATAATTACAGAGAAATCCCTACTTTTTACCTGATGGAGTTAGAAGCTCATGTTTACCGTGTTGGGTAGATGCTCCGATGGACTTTAGCAATCTCTATTTAAGATTCTCTTAGCCCCAGTCAATGGCCCAATATCTTACAATAATGGAACAAAGGACTTCCATAGATTTTGGAGCCATTTTTTCCAGTTCCAGCTAGTGCAGTTGGGAGGGGTCGAGTAACTTTAGTCGAGCCTGGAATTTATGACACCAGGGCAATAAAACCCCCTTCTACCATACATTCCGAAGCACACAGAGAAACAAGGAGAGCCAGAGAGAGAAGGGGGGTTTAGCCCACAGCATAATATTTTTTTTCTTTTATTCTGAATATCACATACTGTGTAATACAACCATACACATACCATCTAGTAGAACAGTTATAAAATTCCTGGGAAGTTTTTTTTTATACTAAAATCGATATCTTTTATTAAATCTCATTAAATACAGTGCAATCCTATGTAAGTCAACAGCACAAGCAGCATATTTCATAATACACATTCAACCCAACCTCGATTGCGCCATTTTCTTTGCTCCCGCAGTGCCTACATCATCAGACACAATCATTCACAAGTTGCACCGGGCCACACATGCCTTATTGAATTAAAGAACTCCACCACTTCCTCCTCATTACCACAATTCATGCTGACAAGATGAGATGAGGCAGGGCTGAGTAGTATCACCATGTGTACTTTCTCCATCTCCACTTGGTCCACATACAAAGCTTCCTCTTTAACTGTGAGCAGCGAACGTTTGAACAGGCACAGAAGCGGGATGGTTGTACTGATTATAGCGTCATCACCGCTCATCATCTTCATTGATCCTTACGGTTTTGTAGAACCTCACAGATATCAGACATCCATGCTCACTTGTTGTTTGTTATGTGTGAAGGCCGACCAGAATATCGCTAGGCATGTTGCAGCTGCAGCATGTGCAGTGTGGAGTTACAGCGGGTGAAAATGTCGCACACCAGTCGGTGAGCTGGCGCTTGCAAGCACTGCTGCAGCACTGCGGCGTACCTTCACAAGTAGCAGCTCAGGCAAATCTGGGTAGGTTTACAGAAAGTGCTGAACCACTAAGTTGAGCATGTGGGCCAGACATGGTACGTGGGCGAGCCTGAAAAGCTTCAGAGCCGCCACCAGGTTACAGCCATTACCACACACGACCATTCCTGGTTGGAGGTTCAGCAGCGAGAGCCACAGAACTATCTGGTCTGTTAGACCTTTCAACAATTCTGCCACGGTCATGTTTGTCACCTAAAGATATCAGTTTAAGCAGGGCCTGTTGCCGCTTCACCGAGGCAATGCTGCAGTGCCTCCAGCTTGTGTCTGATATGGATGACAATTATTAGATTGAGGATGAGGAGGACCACATGTGCCATTCCAGGATCCAACTTGGTCCTGGCATCCACAAGGTTCACCCAGTGTGTTGTGAGGGAAATGTATCGTCCGTTGCCACCAGCATGTTGATGGTTAACTTTACCTTCAGAGTAACTGCATGAGTCAGGACATGGGTGATATTATGGGACTCATGTTTTTGTAAGGCAGAGATGGCACAACAGGAAAACTAGTTGTGACTTGGGAACGAGTACCAAGGGACGACTGCCACCATAAGGTTGAGGAAACCCTCAGTATCCACAAGATTAAACACAACATTTCTAAAGAATGCAATCTGGAAATGCGGCTTTTTAGTGTTTGGGCCTGTGGGGGACTGGATGGTTATTTCTGCTCGTGTTTCGAGGCCTGGGGTAAGGACTGCAGATCCCTCCCCCTCTGCGCTGCTGCGCTCATCCTGCATGGCACCTTCCCAGGTTGGGTCAGTAACTTTATTGTCCACCACCTCGTCTTCCACTTCTGCACTCTGGTCTTCCTCCTGACTTGTTGACTTAATAACATGACTTGGCATTAAGGAGGATCAGGATGAGGATTATGTTGTCCAGACTCTTGGCTAATGAGACTGTGGAAAACAGGGTGTTGATGGGAAACATACTGGAAGCATTACCTGCAATCCAACCAACCACCTGTTTGCACTGCTCTGACGTCAAGAAAGGGGTCTCGCACACACCTGCAAAGTGTGACAGGAAGCTGTGTGTCGTAAATCAGCATGCTTATTGTGCTCCCACAGCAGCCACAGTATCACCTTGACCATGATCTAAGTCTCTGCGTGTACTATCAGCAGCATGCTCACTTCCCTGTCCCCTACTGCACACCTTGCGAATTGGAAATTAGGTATGCAGCTAAGATTTGTATTAATAGGGACTAGAATAGAATACATGTAGGCCTGATAAGGACTGTTGCTTTTAGGTTTCTGCAATAAGGCTTGTAATTCTAACTTTCCTTTCTCCAGCAGCAATCCCTACTCCATTCCGGGGAATAGTGTGGCGAGTATTGCGTCAGTGGGTCTTAGGCCTCTTTCACACGTCCAGATAATTCCGGTACTGGAGAAATCGGTACCGGAGTTATCCGTGTCCGTGTGTCCGTGTGCTCACGTGGCACATCATTGTGGCATACGTGCGGCATCCGTGTGCTGCCCGTGTGCCACCTGAGGACCACACGGACTGTGCAAGAGAGACAGCACTACACTAAGCGCTGTCCCCCCTGCGTGTGGTGCTAAAGGCGGCATTCATAATCAAGTTTTTGTTATTTTTTGTGACAAATAAAGTTTGCAGGTGACCTCCCGCCTCCCATCCCCAGTGCGCTGCCCAGCCCCTTGCAGAGAAATACTCACCTAGCTCCCGTGATGTCTCCACTCTTTTCTCAGCGCCGGGAGCCTGTCCTGTGTGAGTGGTCACGTGGGATCGCTCATTACAGTGATGAATATGTGCATATTCACCACTGTAATGACCAGTCCCACGTGACCGCTCACACAGGACAGGCTGCCGGCACTGAGAGGAGACATCGCGGGAGCTGGGTGAGTATTTCTATGCAAGGGGCCGGGCGTCGCACTGGTGATGGGATGCGGGAGGTCACCTGCAAACTTTATTTTTAGCAAAAAAGAACATAAACTTGATCTTTCATCTCTTCTCTCCTGCGGGGGAGAAGAGATGAATGCCACCTTCAGCACCACACGCAGGGGGGACAGCGCTTACTGTAGCGCTGTCTCTCCTGCGGGCAGTACCTGCACATGGAGGAGAGTGCACACTGTTCTCCGTGTGCACGTGTGCAGGACGTATTGCTGTACGTGCTGCCGGAGATAAGTGGACATGTCTCCGTGTTTTCAACACGGACACACGGTCCGTGAAAACACAGAGACATGTGCATAGACCCATTCATTTGAATTGGTCTACGTGAGTCAGTGTCTCCAATACGTGAGAAAACTGTCAGTACACGTACCGGAGACACTGACGTGTGAAAGAGGCCTTATATAGCTCCAATGACGTGATGGCTATGGCATTACCATGATTGGCAGGCAATCCCTGCATGTATAGTGGCTTAAAAACAGCTGCAAAACATGCAGGGTGGAGACTGGAGCATGTGCATGAGCACCAGGGCTACTCGATCAAGTACTGAGCGTGAACGATAACCCTGATGCTCAAACAAAGTATCGAGCATTGTCGAGCACGCTCACTCATCAGTACAAAGTGTCATTTTTCCCCAAAATTGTAGCAATAAAAATGGCACCTCGTCCCGTAATAAAACAAATCCTCACACGGCTCAGTGAACCAAAAAATGAAAACATTACAGGTCTCGGAGAATGGAGACACAATCAAAACATTTTTTTTCAAAGTTCTGATTTTTTTTGCCAGTAAAATAATAAAAAATCTAGATAAGTTTGGTATCAGCGTAATTATATTGATGAGGAGAATCACATTGCGGGGTCAGTTTTACCACACAATATATCCTGTGAGAACAATTTTCAAAAAACAATGTCAGAATTGCATTTTTTTCGCAATTTCACCGCACTTGGAATTATTTACCCGTTTTCCAGTACATTATAATCTTTATTTTATAATCTTTATTTTTATATAGCGCTAAAATATTCTGCAGCGCTTTACAGGTTACAGGTTACATTATGTGGTAAAATGATTGGCGTTGTTCAAAAGTACAACTTATCTAGCAAAAAACAAGCCCTAATACAGGGATGTGAACAGAAAAATAAAAAAAGTTATGGCTCCTGGAAGAAGGGAAGAAAAAAATGAAAATGGAAAAATGGAAATTGGCTGCACTGGGAAGGGTTAAAGGGAACCTGAAAATACAGTCTAATCTGCAGCCATCATGTGTTAGAGCCGGGGAGCAGAAACGTTCTGCAGAAAAGAGTCAGTCACATTTTTGCAGAAATATGGAACATTTTATAGGATTCACAAACTTTACAGCAGCAAAGCGTTATTCTCTCTTCCCAACTGTTCAGGTGAAGGGTGGACCATCTGCCCCCCTGACGGGACACAGTACAGCACATCCCCACCATGGCCGGGTGGGTGACCCCTCATACGTCACACTGATATTAGGGAGCTATTTCTCGGAATAGGTGAAAAGTGTCCGGTGACGCCCGTGATGTCGGCGATAAGAACAACCACATTGGGAGTAATTACGAGATTTGCCCCAAGTGGATCCATGTCTGAAATGAGAAAACAATTGGGGGCTTTTTTTACTCCTTTTCTCCATTTTTCAATAATGCACGGCTGTAGTGTGACGGCGGAGAGAATATCCACATTGCCGCGGATGGTGAGATTATCATCAGGGGGCTCTGTCTGTGCAGGGATTGGGCCCCTATAAAGATTTATTAGTGCAGGATTGTCCTCTGTGTATTTGGCCTAGAACTGGTTAAAAAAGTCAGAATGAAAGTGAAACAGGAGCGGTCAGAGTTGGAGTCACGCCTGGAATTCACTTAAAAGAATGAAAAGGGTTTGGTGCCGAGTTATCCGGATGAACAAACATTGCTCAGTGGGAAAAACACGATGACCTTGTGGTGACGAGACATTTTAATGGCGGACAAAGATAAAATAAAGAATGTTACACAGCAGCTTTCCGGACGTCTTAGGTCCCTTCCTCAGGCCGGTATAACAAAGTGTGTGAAGAAACACAATTATATACACAAACAACCACAGAAGAAAAAGGAAAAGGAAAAGTCTGGATGCAGTCATGGAGCGCCGTTTGTATATTTAAATGTTCCTTTGTCATACCGCTCGTCGCTGGTTTTGTTTGTTTGTTTATGTAAATTGTCTCTTCAGAGAGGAAGAGGACTAGAACTCTAGTGCCACCTATTGGATGTAGCAATCCTAAAAGTCAATGTCGACCCTTTAACGAGCCTTGCCACATGACTTAGGATAAAAGCCAAACCAGAATCTCAGTTTGCAGACACTGTATTTCGGGGGTACTGCCCCTCGTCAGTGCAAAGTGGAGATCTGGTTTGGCTGATTGAGAGGCGTCTGACCGGGATCCAAGAAGTATAATTTCTCCTTACGGAGAGTGACATGATAAGCATGTCGAGGTGAGGAGACTTAAAGCCGCAATGCTCCTCTGGGAAATATGCAAATTGTCTCTTCAGAGAGGACGAGGACTAGAACTCTAGTGCCACCTATTGGAAGTAGCGATCCTAACAGTCAATGTCGACCCTTTAATGAGCCTTGTCACATGAGTTAGTATAAAAGCCAAACCAGAATCTTTGTTTATGTATATATTTGTGTTTCTTCAGATACTTTGTTACACCCGACGCCTGAGGAAGGGACCTAAGAAGTCCCAAAAGCAGTGTAACTTAATTTATTTGATTTTTGTCCACCATTAAAAGGTTTCATCACCACAAGATCATGCTGTTTTCCACACCGAGAGCATTATGGAATTTGCTTGGGGCATCAGCGAAGGAGCTGTGTGCCCTCAGTGCTATTGGGGTCCTATTAGAAGGCTGGAGGACTTTCCTGTACATGGAGGAAGGTGCCGTTATGTTAGTCAGAAACCAAAGTGAGGACGACCTCCAGGCCCACTTGTGGCCTCCGTGGCTCCAGAATTACACTCTGGAGGGTGTTTTTCATAATCTTTGCCATGATGTTCTCCAGACTATAGATGGAGTTCTGCAGTCTCTGGGCAATGATCAGATTGCCTGTATGTAGCAGAAATACTCACTTGCTATGAGTGCCGACCACCGAGAGGCGCTCATAGCAATCTGGCTATGACAACCATAGAGGTCTGCTGGAGACCTCTTTTTCTCATGCCAACCCATTAGTGATGGTGTCACCAATGGGTGGGCTTTCCGGCGCTCTTGCCGGAAGTTCAAGTTAATTGCTACTGTCAGAGTTTGAGATAAAGATCCCCAACTCACATCAGGACTACAAGATCCCAGGTACTTTCAGCTGCATCACTTCCAATGTGGTGTACCTAAATATTTGTACTAAATGTCCAACTGGGGGTCTGTATGTGCGGGAGACAGGGCAGAAACTGAGAACAAGGATGAATTCTCATCGCCACACAATAAGAGAAAAAAGAATAAATCCACCTGTGGCCAAACATTTTTGTATGCCTGATCACATCATCATGGATATAAAATTACTTGTATTAAAAGGTAACTTCAAGTCTCAGAGAGACAGAAGAGTCTGGGAATATAAGCTGATGATGACCTGTGACGCTCTCAGTGCAGGAATGAATGTGTCGCATGGATTTATGTCTTTTTACATCAATTAAGGAATTTGCTCTTCAGGCCTTCTGAGGGCATCACAGCACAGAACCAGACCCCAATCAGAGGACAATAAAACATTCACACTCCTTATCTATGAACTGTTGCAATATTTATGGCAATCCCTCTCCCATAATGATAATTCTGCTTCACGTCACCTGTTTTATCTATGGCATTTTTCTGTGATGTTTTGTGCATAAATATGTGATTCTTCAGAATTTCTTTTAATCTATGCCTGATGAAGAGACCTGTGTAGTCTTGAAAGCTGCAATTTGTTACCATCTTTTCAGTTCGCCATTAAAAGGTATCAACCACTGAGGACTCTCAATTCTAAATACACCTCAGTGTTAATGAATTCACCTAGGGGTGCAGTGATCATATTGACCCCACATTTACCTCACTGAATTTCATACCATTGTGCAGTGAAGAAATAATAATTACATTTTCACCACTAAATCAATGTTTTAGCCCCAAGTTTTTAATTTTTATAGAGGCTAATAGGAAAAAATGAACTTAACAGTTTGTTGTGCAATTTAATACTTTTGAGGCCCAGTGCAAAACTCATGAGGGAATGAGCGCCATAATTTATTGCAGATTTTACTGTTACGGTTTGCGAGCGCCATGACCCACCGGTACAGCCCCTGAGGTGCCAGAACTGCAGAACCCCCAATTAGTGACCCAATCTTACTAGTTATACCTCAATTAGTTCAACCAGTGAATCATCTTGACACCTCGGGGGTGTCACAACATTTTTTACCATTGGGGAGTAAAGAAAAAATAATTACATTTTTATTGCAAACATTTAGTTTTAGCCCCAGAATTTACATTTTCACAAGGGGAAATTGGTAAAAATGGAACATAGAAATACCCCATATGTGGGTGTACGGTACTGGATAGCCACACAGCGACACACGGGAGGGATGGAGCGCTATTTGCCTCCTGGAGTGCAGATTTTCCCAGAATAGTTAGCAGACTCCATATACAGAGTCCATAAGTGCTGGAAGAGCAGAATTTCCCCTCAAGTGACCCCATTTTCGAAACTATACCTCTTGGGGAAATTATCTACAGGTGTAGTGACAATTTTGACTCCATAGGTGTTTTCCAGAAACAAGCAGCAGTGGATGTTACTGAGTGAAAATTGCAAACTGCTGTTGTAGTGCCCAGTACATTGTAGTGCCCAGTGCCTTATATTTACCAGTACGTGGTAATGCACAGTACATTGTAGTCACCGGTGCATTATAGTGACCAGTACATTGAAGTGCCCAGTACCTTATATTGACCAATATGTTGTAGTGTCCAGTACGTTGAGGTCAACAGAACATTCTAGTCACCAGTACACTGTAGGCACCAGTACCTTAAATTGACTAGTACATTGTAGTGTTCAGTTCTTTGTAGTCACCAGTACATTGTAGTACCCAGTACATTGTTGGTTATATACCAAGGAAATGTCCTCCAGACCACGGAATAGTCTATAGGTGACCAATATAATAACTGTCACGTGTTCACCGCAACAAAGAGGAGCCAGAAGACCGCTTCATCTGATTTCCTCTATTCCTGCACTGACTAGGAGCGCTTCACTTTCATATTAAACTGTGTAAATTTCTTTGGGAAGTGCAGGGGTTAATCTGATCAGTTGAGAGCTCCTGGAAGCTTTCCTGCATTAAGGCTCTCAGCTGTTCATTGTTAGCCACTCCCATCTCCTATATAATCTGGATCCTGGCTAGCACTCATTGTCAGAAATAGCTTATGCTGCATGGCTGGAGGTTGTTGGTTATTACTGGAGAAGGTATTCGGTGGATTTATCTGTGACTGTTGCTAGGTTTTGATTGTGTGATAATTCCCTTTCTTCTCCTACTTTGGTTTAACCCCATCCTCCACTCCTCAGTGTTTACCCCTATTGTTTATGTGTGTATATTTGTATGATTGGTATTTTCCTTTATCCTTGTTCGTATTACCTTGTTAGTCTGGCTAGTGCATTACGGTACACTACTACTCCCCTCTTTCTTGAGTTTGGGAAGGGTAGACTGAGGGCGGATTCCGAAGTTAAAGCAAGGTACACGGCCCCAGCATCTTTACCATCAGAAGTAATCCAGGGATCAGGGTGAGCTAGGGTGCCCCTAGTGTTAGGGACAGGGAAGGAGCCCCTGACCCTGGGACACCCGACAACACAGTCGTGACAATATCAATACATTTGGAGAAAGTTTTTGGAGCATTATATAGCAACAAAGTATACCCAAGAAAATGTAAAACCCTATGGGTGAGCAATATAACAACAATAACATTTAGAAAAAGTTTTTGGACGGTTATATACCAATGTAATGTACAAAAGAACATGTAATACTGTATGGCTGAAAATGTAACCCAGCTATATTTTTACATTTTTTTTTTAGACTTATTTATCACAAAAATGTACCCCTGAATATGGAATAGTGTATGAATAACAAATGTAAAGACACATGCAAAAATTTACAAATGCTTTTTTTCTACTGTAAGGCCGGTTTCACATTTGCGGTTGTGTCCGCAGCGTTTCTTCCGCAAATATCCGCATGCGTTGTGTATTCCTATCTTTAACATTAGGGATGCATGCGTCTGCGATCGTTCGCGTTTTGCAGCGTTTGACGACGCATGCGTCGTTTCGTCATCTGCGGCTTGTCACGGAAAGCAACATGTAGTAATTTTTAGAGGCGTCAATTTGCCGCCAGGAAACGTATGCAGTCGATTGCGCAAGGAATGCGCCAATAAAACGCATTGCTGTCTATATGAACGCATGGGTTTACAAGCACATGCGTTTGCTTGCTCTCGTGAACGCATGCGTTCCACAAGAGAAAAACATGTCTAGACACTGATAAGCCACCCCCACATACAAGGTGATAAAGGGAGGTAGTGGACATTTGCAGGTCACTACCCAGCAGACAGCCAAGCAGAGCATACAGACCACAGCACCTTGGAGCAAACAAGCCTCTGAACAATGTGAGTATATCCTAGCCAATGCCTTTATTTTCTATTTTCTGTCTCTACATGTCCTAATTCCTGCCATTTCTTTCTTTCTGCATGCATCAGAATGTCTTCTTCTTCTGATGAGGAGCAACGTCCTGGGCCTTCTGAAGTAGAACATGTCAGTGAGGTGAGTACTCGCCTCCTCAGCTTGGTAAGTATTCACTGTCACATCTACACATATGACAATTTTTGTTTTTCATTTTTTTAGAGCTCTTCTTCTACTGCGGCAAAGACTGGGCGGGAGCAGCGGAGTCCAGGTCGGATGGCAAGGCGGAAGCGTGTACGTATACAAGGCTGACTGTTTACTGTATCCTCACTTTAGTATTCTTCAATCTTCCTTTCTTTAGTTTCCTCTTTCTTTACATTTTTTTTCTGGACTCCTTTTTTATCTTGACTTTCCTTACTCATGCCATTTCTCAGCCTCTGTTTTCTTTCCTTTCCTTATGTTAATGAATGCAACATTTAATGTCTTCATTTATGTTTTAGGTTCCAGAACTGGATGAGGACCTCACTGACAACGATATCCTCATCTCCCTGGTCCATGAGCGAGTCCCCTTGTGGGACACCCGGGATCCACTGCACTCAAACAACGTGACGATCCGGCGCCTATGGAATGAGGTGGCCATAGCAATGTGGGATGGCTGGGACTACGCCCCAAATCGGGTCCGAAGTGCATTTGGTAAGTATTGCAATGCAGTGTGAAGCAGCAGAGACCTTGGCCGTGCTCACACAACTGTGTGTGACGAAAGAAACTCTCAGGAGTTGTGTGAGCACGGCCAAAAGTTAATGGCTTTTTTTAACAGTGGCCAAAGTGAAAACACGTTGGCGTTCGATGAAGGACCGCTTCAACAAGAACCTGCGTCAAGAGAGTCGTGTTCCCAGTGGTTCAGGAGCAAGGATCAGAAAATACAAATACCATCGTGTTCTGGCATTTTTAAGACCAGTCCTTGCCCAGAGAACGTAAGTATTTATCACGTGCATTAGGTTGTATTGTATTGTCATAATCTGTATATTTCTATTCCATTCTATTGCGTCTGGTTAATTTTTGGTATTAATTTTCTTTTTCCTTTTTTCACAGCACATGGAGCAGCACTGTTGGCCCAGGTTCTGGAGCAGTCCTTCATCAGACAGCCACGGACCCGTCCCAGCCATCCAGCAGCACTGCAGCAAGTGGGCCTGCCACACAAACTGGAGACCAGGAAGCTGGTCCATCAGGTGTTCCCCTTTCCCAGTCCTCTGCCACTGCCCCTTTTTTTTTGGGCTCCTCTCGGCAGTGGCAGAGGGCATCAGACAGGTCCCTCACGCCCGAGTTTTTGCACTTGAGCTCGGTTTTTCACAAAGGACTCAAGGCTTTGGGTGACCGAATGGATATTTCACTTAGCCACGAATACACGTATCCAGGAGGTCACCAAAAGCCTTGACCAAGTAAAAGCCAACCTCCAGAGGCCAGCACGTAATTTTTTTAGCCAAATTGAGCAGGGCATGTCTGAACACCTTACTCCTGATCTCCAGCTGAGTGTCATGCAGGCCTGCAATGCTGCTTACGTGCAGGCTATGCAGCAGTCGGTATTTTCAGCAGACAGTGGCGGCATATCCTCCTTTGCCTTCACTGTCATGGATAACCTCAATGCCGACCTCTGCTGCATACCACTGCACGGCCACCTCTATTCCTAGCAGTGCCGGACACCAGTACAGCACCACCACCATGCCGAGTGCTGTTGGACAGCCCACCGCCACCACCATGACAACCGCTGCTTCTGCTTGGACCTCCTCCACTGATACCATGATGCAGCAGGACCCTGGCATGGCCTTCCGTACCACCACCACGATGCAGCAGGACCCTGGCATGGCCTTCCGTACCGCCACCACCATGATGCAGCAGGACCCTGGCATGGCCTTCCGCTCTACGAGCACTATGGACTCTGGCATGGCTGTTCATTCTACGAGCACTATGGACTCTGGCATGGCTGCACGCTCTACGAGCACTATGGACTCTGGCATGGCTGCATGCTCTATGAGCACTATGGACTCTGGCATGGCTGCACGCTCTACGAGCGCTATGGACTCTGGCATGGCTGCACGCTCTACGAGCGCTATGGACTCTGGCATGGCTGCACGCTCTACGAGCGCTATGGACTCTGGCATGGCTGCACGCTCTACGAGCACTATGTACTCTGGCATGGCTGCAAGCTCTATGAGCACTATGGACTCTGGCATGGCTGCACGCTCTACAAGCGCTATGGACTCTGGCATGGCTGCACGCTTTACGGGCACTAAGGACTCTGGCATGGCTGCACGCTCTACGAGCACTCTGGACTCTGACACAGTGCAGCCAGACCCTGACAGGTCACCCACCATGACCATGCAACGACATATGAGCCCACCGAGGCTTCCGAAAACCCGGCAATCACAAAAAAAACAAAAAAAAAACAGCGGACTCTTAGCATTCCTCCCCCTTCACCTCCCAGTGTGTCTGTAATGTCAGGTTTGTCTCACTGTCACGATATGGTATGAAATATCATATAAGTAGTTTCTCTTGTTAGCAGGTTGCGGGCTAAAAAGCCCCCCTTCCCTTTCACTCAGCCAAGAGCTGCCTTGCCAATGTACATGGGGGAAGAGCGTTTTATTGCCTAAAGGAATTTTTACGACCAGGTTAGAATCTTCCTCCAGCAAGAACTGGATTCTAAGTCTCTAGATTCCAAGGAAGTTCTTTGTTCTGTTTTTGTAAGATATTACGCAAACCGTTTACGTTAAGAACACGAAAATATATATTCTTAATCTCCCTCGGTGGATCTACCTATCCCTCGAAACACGGGCTTCTAACTCCATCTGGTAAAGAAGTAGGGATTTCTCTGTAAATATGTATCCCAGATAGGACATATTTGATCTCATTAGAATGCCCACGTTAATCCGAGATGAATGCTGGGTTTGTTATGACTATGACATGTTTTGTAGCGAAGTTATAGAAAGTAGATAAATTTAAGGTTGAAGTACTCAGAATGTAGAGAGAGGAGGGTCTGGATAAGCCAGCCTTTCTGTGATGTCACTAGCTGCAGGTATTAAGTTTGTGGCAGGCTCCCCAGCACTTCTTCTTGTCTTTTTTTCCTGGAGAGCCCTGAGCACATTCAATGAGCTGGGACGTATGGAAACTTCACTAGCCTGATTGCCTGCAATGCTTTGAACACATGTAAGTGTTATTCTCATGCAATCCTTGTTTTTTTTATAATTACCCTGTACATATTTGCAATTGTAACATCTTTGTAAAATATTTTGATAAAGCAGTGCCTAAATTTTGTGGGGTATATTATTTAATACTAGTTCTTTCTCCATGCTCTAAACGTACCCTAAGTCTCCTGAAGGGAATTACGCTACTGTTGTTTTTGGGTTAGCTTCGGACCCGTTTAATCGAAGCTGGTGGCAGCGATAGTGTGCAGGCTTTTGGGGTGATGTTGTAGCGACTGCGGCGTTGATAATTATTGTTCCTGCCTGAGTGGGAGTAGTTTATCTCATCGCTGCAGCATGCCCAATAGCCAGTACATAGCAGGCAGCCTGTCTGGCGACTAATTACCCAGGGTGCAGTACCTAATCTGACCTGAGAGTAAGGGGGGCGCCAGAGAGCTGCAAGTGTTCAGTGGAACTGTAAGCGGGATATACATAAATCCCTGCAGTTCATGGTATATTGAAGAGAAGAGCAGTGGGATACCTAGAATAAGCCCCTGCTGTAAACTAAGAGGTCAATAGCCCTGTGTGTGTTTTCTCATCACATTGTGGAGTGGAGGGATAACTAAGATAAACCCCCCTGCACATGTGATAGCCGTCTGTTGGCCTAAAGTCACCCCGACCCGTGACATAGGGGTGACGGTCACGGTGTGAATCGTGACAAATTGGTGGCAGCGGTCAGGGATTTCTGACAAATTGGTGGCAGCGGTGGGATCCTGACACTCACCCTTCCAGTGCGTCTCAGGCCTCTCATGTGTCAAGCCCTATCCCCGAACTACCAGACCCCACTAGTTTCATTGCCCCTTCTCCTGCCACCTCTGCATCGTCCATGGTTAGCCAGGCCTCAGTGCTTCACACCCCACGTTTACATCACTCTACCCCAAGCCGGCCCAGTTAAATAAATATTTTTGTTGTTAAAAAATAAAAACAATTTTTTTTGGCCCAATTATGTTTGGTTTATTGTGTCTTTCGCCGCCGGCAACACACACCGTGCGCCAAATAAGAAACTTCGCCACACACTTTTGGCCACATCATATCTCCAGTAGTTAGCAAATTAAAGACTGCAGCTTTGTGTGTCTTTAGTATAGAGAGATGACGTGGGCCAAAAAATTAATTAATGTATTATCTCCATAATCTCTTCCTTCTGCTTAGTCTGTGACTAGTGTAGCAGTCTGAAGAGAAAATGGCAGAAATACAATGCAGAACTCTACTCAACAGGTCAGGTGTAGTGTTGAGCGATATTGTCCGATATTTGAAAGTATCGGTATCAGATGGTATCGGCCGGTATCCGAAAAATATCGGATATCGCCGATACCGATATCCGATACCAATACAAGTCAATGGGACACAAATATCGGAAGGTATCCGTAATGGTTCCCAGGGTCTGAAGGAGAGGAAACTCTCCTTCAGGCCCTGGGATCCATATTAATGTGTAAAATAAAGAATAAAAATAAAAAATATTGAAATACTTACCCTCGGACCGGCCCTGGTTGTCACCGCTGCAATCTCCATGCTTTTCTTCCTAAGAATGAGCGCTTTAATGACTTTCGATGATGTCGCGGCTTGTGATTGGTCGCTGAGCGGTCATGTGACTTGCGGTATCGGAATGCTCAACACTAGTCAGGTGTCAAAAAACTCATTAGTTAGGACACCTGACCTGGTGAGTAGAGAACTGCCTTGTATAACCTCCATTTTCTCTTCTGTGTACATAATCTATTCCACACAAAGTGAAGGGACGATGGTGGTCACACACGGCATATCTATGCTCACCTGCTCAGGTGTCAGAAATAGTGAATTCATGAGGATGTTAAATGTGCATCATGAATTCATTATTTCTGACACCTGACTTGATAAGTATAGATGTCTTTAATGTGACAGTCATTGTCTCTTCAGTCTGTGTCCAATGGATACTGCAGAACAGAATCAGGACACAATGACGTCACCAAGCTTACCAATAAAGCAAAATCGCTGCCATAACACTAGCAGTATGTGGCCAGTGTTTTATATCAGTATTTGTATGCCAAAACAATGAGTGGAACAATTAGAGGTAAATTATGATATTAACAAAATAACTAGCACCTCTGCCTTTATCACCCACTCCTGGTTTTGGATTACAAATACTGATATTAAATACCGACCAAATACTGCTAGTTTTAGGACAGCCTTGGTTTGTAGAGGAAAAACATAGGAGACACGGTCAACACAACCAAAACTAAAGTTTATTAATGAGAAATATTATCATTTCAGAAAATTACTGGTACAGATCGAATTACAACAGGACATTTACACAACATTGTCCTGCCATGACACACGTCCAATATCTGAATAAAAAAAGGCAGCAAATTGGTCCCACATGTGGCCAACTTCAGCTGTTGACCGCAGCGGGTGATGCTGGTTATCGGGCAGTGGGTGTGCAACTGGTTCATCCAGTTCAATGTTGGTATGCTCCTTTGCCATTATATAATTGTGCAGAACCACACAGGCTTTGACCACCTCGTCGACTGTCTCCATTTTTAGATTAATGGCTGATGCAAGAATGCACCATTTTGAGACTAGAATGCCAAAGGTACACTCTACTGTTCTTCGGGCCCTGGTCAGTCTGTAGTTAAAGATCCTTCTAGTGTGGTTCAAGTCCCAACTGGAATAGGGCTTCAATAGGTTTTCACACATCTGAAAGACCTCATCCCCAACCATAACCAATGGCATCGGTGGACCATGAGTGTTGGGGAGCAGTTGTGGCCGTGGAAAATTAAAATTTTTGCCATACACACGGCGGTCCATATCAGAGTTCTTAAAAGTCTGGGAATCGTTGCCACGGCCAAAAGCTCCAATGTCCACAGCGATGAAGCGACAGTCCGCATTGGCTATTGCCATGAGCACAACAGAAAAATATTTTTTGTAATTGAAGTACTCCGATCCTGTACTGGCTGGTTTGATAATGCGAAAGTGCTTTCCATCCACCGCTCCCAAACAGTTTGGGAAATCACACACATTCCAGAATTTTTCCGCAATTTCAAGCCACATGTCCAAGGTGGGTAGGGGTATAAACTCTTCCCGAAGTACATTCCACAAAGCCCGGCAGGTGTCCACAACTATTCCAGACAGTGTGATTATTCCAAGCCAGTACTGGAAGTGGAGGGATGATAAACTCTCTCCAGTTGCCAGAAATCTGTAAGAAAAACAAACCCCCCAAAAATTACAATCAATTCTATTTATGTTGCGGTTACGCTAAAGACAGAAAGGAAAATACCCAAAAAATACATGTCAGAACACCCAAAATTTGGACTGTCATTGGTTTAGATTTGGAACGTACCTTAATGTAACCAGCAGACGTTCCTCTGGTGGAATCGCTCTACGGAGCTGGGTGTCCTGTCTCCGTATGGCTCCTTGGACACGAGCAAGCAAATCCCGGAACGAGTCTTGCGACATCCTTGTATATTCATGGAATTTCTCCAGGTTGGCATTAAGCTCGCCATACAGCATATGATAGGCTCCCCGCCTCTCACGTAGTTCGATAATGGGGTGTCTCTAAAAACGCCTACGTTGTCTCCTTCTCCATCTTTCGTGATTTCTGTCTTGCTACCAAGCAAACGCACAGGCAAGAAACAGCTTGATGCTTAAATCCAGGTTGAAATAAAAGCTCTCTATGCGAAGATCCATTCTGACACAGCATGCAGGAGCAAAATCTGAAGATTACAGCTGTTCAAGGGTCTATATATAGAGATCCCATAATACACGCCCTCTGTAGTCCCATTGGCGGTTTCTGGTTATCTCGATTTTTCTCCTGTAAAACTTATCACCATGCGCACCAAAAATGCAAACGCAGGAGAAAACGCATAGAAAAGCGCGCAAAAGCAGCGTTTTTTTAACTGCATGCGTTTCCGCATGCGTCTTAAAAACGCCGCGTTTTGTACGCGTTTCCATGCGTTTTTTCCTGCACTTGCGGATGCGGAATAAACGCTGCGGATTCGAATGCTAATGTGAAACTAGCCTTATATACAGGTGACATAAAGCATATAATACTGTATGGATGAGTAATCTAATCCTGAAATATTATCTACTTTATTTGTACATTTTAAATACCACCATAATGCATCAATAACTGTGTTAAACTGTAAGGATGAGTCATTGAATCCGTAGCAACATTTTGAAACAAATTATTTTGAAAGTGTAGTTGATGTACTTATACAGACATAAAGGCTTGGAAGAAAGTGCAAAGCCAGACAGAAAATATGGTTATGGTCATTCATTGACCCCTGGAAGGCATCAACTGGCGGGCCTCATTAAAATATTGAATATTGCAAACACTTTATGTGCTGCTGTCATCCATTGGTGTGGAAAGTGAAGGCTAATACAGACGAAAGCGCCTGTCTGTTATGAAACCCCTGGTGGCACTAAAAACCCGCTCAGACAAGACACTAGCTGCAGGGCAGCACAACACCTCCAAGGCATAGAGGGACAGCTCATGCCCGATGTCCAAGTTTGAGACCCAATAGTTAAAACTCAGTTAAAAGGGAGTAGTTAAAAAGGAGTACGCTGGTTTGGTTGGCCAGGTATTGCTTTTCCCTCCTTGTCAAAAATACCCAGTCATCAGGCCATGGACTGATGTCATGAAATTGGACCAAGCTTTCGACAGTAAACCCCTGCTTCTGCTGTGTGTCTCCCTGGTCTCTATGCCTTGAAAGTGAAGAGCAGTGACTGTTTAAGTAGGAACAGAAGCAGAATAGTTGCTCTGACTATGGTGTCATCGCCGCTGACCATCTTTCTGGAGTCTTCAAAGTTTTGGAGATTCAAACAAATGTCAGAAATCCATGCCCCATCTGCAATTGTTATGTGTGGAGGCTGACCAGAATACTGACAGATCTGTTGGCGCTGGTACTCAACAACTGGCCTTTTCTGCTCACAATGCCTTGCCAGAATGAGCGGTGTTGAATTCCAGCACGTGGTGACGTTGCACACCAGTTGGTGAGCTGGCATTTGCATGCGCTGCAAAACTGCCAGAGTGACTGCAGCTGTAACGCCTGGAAATGGGCGTTCACGTGGCTTACCTTGACCAGAAGCGCCGACAAATCTGGGTAGGTTTTCAGAAACTGCTAAACTACCAAGTTGAGCACATGTCCCAAGCATGTTATGCGTGTGAGCCTGCCAAGCTTCACAGCCGCCGCCAGGTTACGCCCATTATCACACACGACCATGCCTGGTTGGAGTTCCAGCTGCAAAAACCACAGATCTGTGTGGTCTTTTATTCCTTTAAGTAACTTGGACCATGTAACACTGTATGTCTGAGAAATGGAGACCTAGAGAATTTTTGAAAGCTTTTGTTCACTGAGATCATAGAAATTTTCTCTACACTACAGAATAATGTATGGCTGAGAAATGTAGCTCAGGAAAATGTTTCAACGATTTTTGGGTGTGATATGTAACAGAAAAAGTCCTAAAACCACGTATTACTTGAGGGATCAAAATACATGCAATTTTTCCAGCGATAACAAAAAAAAGCAGCAGCTATATATGTGCCAATGGACTGCAGAGGCCTAATCCCTGTATACAGACTGGATTCTGTCACTCTCCCTGCTCCTGCGACTCCCTCTCCCTCGGCTAAATGCAGATTGTATTTGATACAGACAATTACCCCTTAGAGGGGCTGTTAGTATGACGGCTCAGCTTCAGCACCAGTATCTACACTGCTGGACTCTGATTCATTATACTGTGCACACACAGGCCTGGACAAGCACACTCTCCCTCCAATACCAAGTGTCACAGAGCTGTGCAATGGCGTCATTGTGCCTACCTGGGCGGAGCCTGTTCTTAATAATAATAATCTTTATTCATATAGCGCCAACATATTCCGCAGCGCTTTACAGTTTAACAGTTTCAAACACAACAGTCATGGGTAACAATGTTAACAATACAGTAATAAAGCAAAATAAGACAAAATAAGACGACCCTGCTCGCGAGAGCTTACAATCTACAGTGAGGTGGGGAGATACAAAGTACAGGTGTGTATCTACAATGATGTATTTACAATCATGGTCCAGCCATCTTCAGGGGGTGGGGGATAGATGGGGATAGTGAATGGGCTACACACACACACAAACATAACATGACTTTGATTAGGGAACGTGATAGGCCGCTCTGAACAAATGGGTTTTGAGTGAGCGCCTAAAACTATGCAAGTTGTGGATGGTCCTAATATCTTGGGGTAGAGCATTCCAGAGGATTGGCGCAGCACGGGAGAAGTCTTGGAGTCGGGAGTGGGAGGTACGGATTAGTGCAGAGGTTAGTCGAAAGTCATTTGCAGAGCGCAGCGGTCAGTTAGGCCAATAGACAGAAATGAGGGAGGAGATGTATGGGGGGCCGCACTGTGGAGAGCTTTGTGGGTGAGAACAAGTACTTTGAATTGTATCCTGTAATGAATGGGCAGCCAGTGTAACGACTGGCGAAGAGTGGACGCATCCGGGTAACGATTAGCCAGATGGACGACCCTGGCTGCTGCATTAAGGATGGACTGGAGAGGGGAAAGTCGCGTGAGGGGGAGGCCAATTAATAGAGCGTTACAGTAGTCCAGACGGGAGTGGATCAGGGCGACAGTGAGGGTTTTTGTTGTCTCCATGGTGAGAAAAGGGCGGATTCTAGAGATGTTCTTTAGGTGTAAGAGGCACGAGCGGGCAAGAGATTGTATATGGGAGGTGAAGGAGAGATCGGAGTCTAACGTAACACCCAGACAGCGAGCCTGCTTCCGGGGTGTTATTATGGTGCCACCCACGGAGAGGGAAATGTCAGATTTAGGGAGGTTAGTAGAAGGCGGGAGCATAAGAAGTTCAGTTTTGGAGAGGTTGAGTTTCAGATAGAGAGTGGACATGATGTCAGAGACTGCGGAAAGACAGTCAGTGGCGTTCTGTAGTACAGCAGGGGTAAGGTCAGGGGATGACGTGTATAGTTGTGTGTCATCAGCATAAAGATGGTACTGAAAGCCAAATCTGCTGATGGTCTGTCCTATTGGGGCCGTGTAGAGGGAGAAAAGAAGGGGGCCAAGGACTGAGCCCTGAGGTACCCCGACTGTTATGAACTGGTGATTCAGAACCACAACAGACCTGGTGGTTAAGAGCACACAAAGTGACCTGATAGTTACTAATAACATAGGACGAGCTCTGAGACGTGGGAACTCTGCTGACCGCAATCCCTAATCCTATCACACCACACTAGAGGTAGCCGTGGAGCTCTCCTGACCAGACCTAGGCGCCTCGGGCACAGCCTGAGAAACTAGCTAGCCCTGAAGATAGAAAAATAAGCCTACCTTGCCTCAGAGAGATTCCCCAAAGGAAAAGGCAGCCCCCCACATATAATGACTGTGAGTAAAGATGAAAATACAAACACAGAGATGAAATAGATTTTAGCAAAGTGAGGCCCGACTTACTGAATAGACCGAGGATAGGAAAGATAGCTTTGCGGTCAGCACAAAAACCTACAAACAACAACGCAGAGGGCGCAAAAAGACCCTCCGCACCGACTAACGATACGGAGATGCTCCCTCTGCGTCCCAGAGCTTCCAGCAAGCAAGAAAACCCAATATAGCAAGCTGGACAGAAAAAATAGCAAACAAAAGTAACACAAGCAGAACTTAGCTTATGCAGTGAAGACAGGCCACAAGAACGATCCAGGAGAGAGCAAGACCAATACTGGAACATTGACTGGGGGCCAGGAACAAAGAACTAGGTGGAGTTAAATAGAGCAGCACCTAACGACTTAACCTTGTCACCTGAGGAAGGAAACTCAGAAGCCGCAGTACCACTCATGACCACAGGAGGGAGCTTGACCACAGAATTCACAACAGTACCCCCCCTTGAGGAGGGGTCACCGAACCCTCGCCAGAGCCCCCAGGCCGACCAGGATGAGCCAAATGAAAGGCACGAACCAGATCGGCAGCATGAACATCAGAGGCAAAGACCCAGGAATTATCCTCCTGACCATAACCCTTCCACTTAACCAGGTACTGGAGTTTCCGTCTCGAAATACGAGAATCCAAAATCTTCTCCACCATATACTCCAACTCCCCCCCAACCAAAACCGGTGCAGGAGGATCAACGGATGGAACCACAGGCGCCACGTATCTCCGCAACAATGACCTATGGAATACATTATGGATGGAAAAAGAAGCTGGATGGGTCAAACGAAAAGACACAGGATTAAGAACCTCAGAAATCCTATACGGACCAATGAAACGAGGCTTAAACTTAGGAGAGGAAACTTTCATAGGAATATAACGAGACGACAACCAAACCAAATCCCCAACACGAAGTCGGGGACCCACACAGCGCCTGCGGTTAGCGAAACGTTGAGCCTTCTCCTGGGACAATGTCAAATTGTCCACTACATGAGTCCAAATCTGCTGCAACCTATCCACCACAGTATCCACACCGGGACAGTCTGAAGACTCAACCTGCCCTGAAGAGAAACGAGGATGGAAACCAGAATTGCAGAAAAACGGCGAACCCAAAGTAGCCGAGCTGGCCCGATTATTAAGGGCGAACTCAGCCAAAGGCAAAAAGGACACCCAATCATCCTGATCAGCAGCAACAAAACATCTCAGATATGTTTCCAAGGTCTGATTGGTTCGTTCAGTTTGGCCATTTGTCTGAGGATGGAAAGCCGAGGAAAAAGACAAATCAATGCCCATCCTAGCACAAAAGGCTCGCCAAAACCTCGAAACAAACTGGGAACCTCTGTCAGAAACGATGTTCTCCGGAATGCCATGTAAACGAACCACATGCTGGAAAAACAATGGCACCAAATCAGAGGAGGAAGGCAATTTAGACAAGGGTACCAAATGGACCATCTTAGAGAAGCGATCACAAACCACCCAAATGACCGACATCTTTTGAGAGACGGGGAGATCCGAAATAAAATCCATAGAGATATGTGTCCAGGGCCTCTTCGGGACCGGCAAGGGCAAAAGCAACCCACTGGCACGAGAACAGCAGGTCTTAGCCCGAGCACAAATCCCACAGGACTGCACAAATGAACGCACATCCCGCCACAGAGACGGCCTCAATGACATCTCATGTTCAGCCAACAGACACTCGAGAAAAAAAAAAATATATATATATATATACTAGTGCGTGGAGCCAAACAAAACATGTGCTCCCAGCGTTGCAATACAGCAGTCCCGTTATGTATCAGCAAGGGACATAACTCCGTGCATCAAATGGCGAGATGACAGTGGGAGAACAGGTACAGAATAACAAATGACCTGATTTAGTCTAAGATAGACACAGTGCATGGTAGCACCCCCTTGGCAAAACAATCAATATATTTTAGAATGTGAAACAATGTAACACAACTCAGTATAGCTACAATTGTCTCTAGGTACACAGTAATAACATGATGCCACACTGGTACAAAGTCTTAAAGGGATATTTCAAGCTACACACTAGATGAGCTACCCAGTGGGTTCTAATAGCCAATAGTAGGTACCGATACACATGCACAGTCGGATAGACAAAAAATAGATGATTTCAGCAACAGCCAGTTTTTTTTTTTTTTTTTTTTTTTTCTCGAGTGTCTGTTGGCTGAACATGAGATGTCTTTGAGGGAGGACGGTATACAGATTTTTGTGCACCTTAGTTTCTCTACCCTACATCTTCCTTCATTTCTTTTTATTGCTTATTGTTTTCCCTCCTATAGCTGACTAGTTTCATTAACAGGGATAGCAGGTGTCAGCCGTCGTGGAGTGGGGGCGCCAAAATATCTATCAGGGTGCCAACCTCCACTGCTAGGAAGGGATAGCAGGCGAGTGTAGGGTTATCTGTGAGGAAAGGTGCACTAGTGGATTCGTTTTTTGTATTCTATTTTTCTGTGTTCACTGGGAAGTGGTATTTTTTAGATTATCTCTAAATAAAATATATATTGTTTTAAAGGGACTACATGTTACACGTTTTTTGATTTTCCCTTTCTTATTTATTTGTTTTCCGATGTTATACTCAGAGAAATTCACCAAAGGAAAAGGCAGCCCCCCACATATAATGACTGTGAGTAAAGATGAAAATACAAACACAGAGATGAAATAGATTTTAGCAAAGTGAGGCCCGACTTACTGAACAGACCGAGGATAGGAAAGATAGCTTTGCGGTCAGCACAAAAACCTACAAACAACCACGCAGAGGGCGCAAAAATACCCTCCGCACCGACTAACGGTACGGATGTGCTCCCTCTGCGTCCCAGAGCTTCCAGCAAGCAAGAAAAACCAATATAGCAGGCTGGACAGAAAAAATAGCAAACAAAAGTAACACAAGCAGAACTTAGCTTATGCAGTGAAGACAGGCCACAAGACCGATCCAGGAGAGAGCAAGACCAATACTGGAACATTGACTGGAGGCCAGGAACAAAGAACTAGGTGGAGTTAAATAGAGCAGCACCTAACGACTTAACCTCGTCACCTGAGGAAGGAAACTCAGAAGCCGCAGTACCACTCATGACCACAGGAGGGAGCTTGACCACAGAATTCACAACACCCGACAGTGAGAGGAAGAGGAGATGAAGTGGAGCCGGAGAACAGGACACTGAAGGAGCGTTCAGAAAGATAGGAAGAGAACCAGGAGAGAGAAGTGTCCTTAATGCCTAGTGACTGGAGCCTAGAGAGTAGGAGAGGGTGGTCAACCATGTCGAAAGCTGCAGAAAGATTGAGGAGAATGAGCAGAGAGTGGTTACAGTTACATTTTGCTGTCAGAAGGTCATTGGTCACCTTGATGAGTGCAGTTTCTGTCGAATGTAGGGGGCGGAACCCGGACTGTGAAGGGTCTAGGAGGGAATGAGAGGAGAGGTAACAGGTAAGGCGGGAGTAGACTAGGCGCTCCAGGAGTTTTGAGATGAAGGGGAGATTGGAGACCGGTCTGTAGTTGTTTGTGCATGATGGGTCAAGGGTGGGTTTTTTTTAGTAATGGAGTAATGATAGAGTGTTTGAAGGAGGAGGGAAAAATGCCAGAGGAAAGGGAGAGATTAAAAATTGTAGTTAGGTGAGTTGTGACGACTGGAGAGAGAGACTGGAGGAGGTGTGAGGGAATGGGGTCAGTGGTGCATGTAGTAGGACGAGAAGAGGAGCTTGGAGACTTCTTCTTCTGTGATAGGATCGAAGTGGAGAGTGAGCCAGGGGAGATGCAGGGAGGGATGGAAGTCATTGCATTTGGTGTCTGGGAGCGGATTTCCTGACGGATATTGTCTATTTTCTCTATAAAGTGGGAGGCCAGGTCATCAGCACAAATGTCTGTGATAGGGTCTTGTGCTTTTGGCCTGAGGAAGGAGTGAAAGGTGTTAAAAAGTTTCTTGGGGTTGTTGGATAGTGAGGAGATCAGGGTGGTGTAGTAGGACTGTTTGGCGAGGTGAGGGGCAGAGTTATAGGTCCTTAACATAAATTTGAAGTGTACGAAGTCTTCTGGGGTGCGAGTTTTCCCCCATAAGCGTTCAGCACTCCCAGAGCATCACTGGAGAAATCGGGTCTGCGATGTGAGCCAGGGCTGTTTCACTCTGTGTCTGGAGGTTCTGAGGGTGAGGGGAGCTACTTGGTCTAGGGGGCTTCTAAGAGTGTCATTGTAGTGCTGTACCGCCAGATCAGGACAGGAAAAAAAAGAGATTGGGGACAGTGATGAGTGTAAGGAGTGTTATGACCTGGTGGTCAGGAAGGCAAAGTTTGAACAGCTTAGAGATGCCCTTAATCTGGTAGACTGGGACAATATCCTCAGAAATGAGAATACAGATAATAAATGGGAAATGTTTAAGAACATCCTAAATAGGCAGTGTAAGCGGTTTATACCTTGTGGGAATAAAAGGACTAGAAATAGGAAAAACCCAATGTGGCTAAACAAAGAAGTAAGACAGGCAATTAACAGTAAAAAGAAAGCATTTGCACTACTAAAGCAGGATGGCACCATTGAAGCTCTAAAAAACTATAGGGAGAAA
The DNA here is from genome assembly GCF_032444005.1 of Ranitomeya imitator. Taxonomy (NCBI): domain Eukaryota; kingdom Metazoa; phylum Chordata; class Amphibia; order Anura; family Dendrobatidae; genus Ranitomeya; species Ranitomeya imitator. The sequence goes on along the minus strand of NC_091288.1, from coordinate 222,284,963 downwards.
AATACTTTATCTAAAAAACTAATTAAAGCTGCCAAAAAGGAAACAGAGAAGCACATTGCTAAGGAGAGTAAAACTAATCCCAAACTGTTCTTCAACTATATCAATAGTAAAAGAATAAAAACTGAAAATGTAGGCCCCTTAAAAAATAGTGAGGAAAGAATGGTTGTAGATGACGAGGAAAAAGCTAACATATTAAACACCTTCTTCTCCACGGTATTCACGGTGGAAAATGAAATGCTAGGTGAAATCCCAAGAAACAATGAAAACCCTATATTAAGGGTCACCAATCTAACCCAAGAAGAGGTGCGAAACCGGCTAAATAAGATTAAAATAGATAAATCTCCGGGTCCGGATGGCATACACCCACGAGTACTAAGAGAACTAAGTAATGTAATAGATAAACCATTATTTCTTATTTTTAGTGACTCTATAGCGACAGGGTCTGTTCCGCAGGACTGGCGCATAGCAAATGTGGTGCCAATATTCAAAAAGGGCTCTAAAAGTGAACCTGGAAATTATAGGCCAGTAAGTCTAACCTCTATTGTTGGTAAAATATTTGAAGGGTTTCTGAGGGATGTTATTCTGGATTATCTCAATGAGAATAACTGTTTAACTCCATATCAGCATGGGTTTATGAGAAATCGCTCCTGTCAAACCAATCTAATCAGTTTTTATGAAGAGGTAAGCTATAGACTGGACCACGGTGAGTCATTGGACGTGGTATATCTCGATTTTTCCAAAGCGTTTGATACCGTGCCGCACAAGAGGTTGGTACACAAAATGAGAATGCTTGGTCTGGGGGAAAATGTGTGTAAATGGGTTAGTAACTGGCTTAGTGATAGAAAGCAGAGGGTGGTTATAAATGGTATAGTCTCTAACTGGGTCGCTGTGACCAGTGGGGTACCGCAGGGGTCAGTATTGGGACCTGTTCTCTTCAACATATTCATTAATGATCTGGTAGAAGGTTTACACAGTAAAATATCGATATTTGCAGATGATACAAAACTATGTAAAGCAGTTAATACAAGAGAAGATAGTATTCTGCTACAGATGGATCTGGATAAGTTGGAAACTTGGGCTGAAAGGTGGCAGATGAGGTTTAACAATCATAAATGTAAGGTTATACACATGGGAAGAGGGAATCAATATCACCATTACACACTGAACGGGAAACCACTGGGTAAATCTGACAGGGAGAAGGACTTGGGGATCCTAGTTAATGATAAACTTACCTGGAGCAGCCAGTGCCAGGCAGCAGCTGCCAAGGCAAACAGGATCATGGGGTGCATTAAAAGAGGTCTGGATACACATGATGAGAGCATTATACTGCCTCTGTATAAATCCCTAGTTAGAGCGCACATGGAGTACTGTGTCCAGTTTTGGGCACCGGTGCTCAGGAAGGATATAATGGAACTAGAGAGAGTACAAAGGAGGGCAACAAAATTAATAAAGGGGATGGGAGAACTACAATACCCAGATAGATTAGCGAAATTAGGATTATTTAGTCTAGAAAAAAGACGACTGAGGGGCGATCTAATAACCATGTATAAGTATATAAGGGGACAATACAAATATCTCGCTGAGGATCTGTTTATACCAAGGAAGGTGACGGGCACAAGGGGGCATTCTTTGCGTCTGGAGGAGAGAAGGTTTTTCCACCAACATAGAAGAGGATTCTTTACTGTTAGGGCAGTGAGAATCTGGAATTGCTTGCCTGAGGAGGTGGTGATGGCGAACTCAGTCGAGGGGTTCAAGAGAGGCCTGGATGTCTTCCTGGAGCAGAACAATATTGTATCATACAATTATTAGGTTCTGTAGAAGGACGTAGATCTGGGTATTTATTATGATGGAATATAGGCTGAACTGGATGGACAAATGTCTTTTTTCGGCCTTACTAACTATGTTACTATGTTACTATGTTACAATAATGGACCTGGTGGTTAAGAGCACACGGAATGACCTGATAGTTACTGATAATATAGGACGAGCTCTGGGACGTGGGAATTCTGCTGACCGCAATCCCTAATCCTATCAAACACACTAGAAATAGCCGTGGATTGCGCCTAACGCTCCCTATGCAACTCGGCACAGCCTAAGGAACTAGCTAGCCCTGAATATAGAAAAATAAAGCCTACCTTGCCTCAGAGAAATTCCCCAAAGGAAAAGGCAGCCCCCCACATATAATGACTGTGAGTAAAGATGAAAATACAAACACAGAGATGAAATAGATTTAGCAAAGTGAGGCCCGACTTACTGAACAGACCGAGGATAGGAAAGGTAGCTTTGCGGTCAGCACAAAAACCTACAAAAAGACCACGCAGAGGGCGCAAAAAGACCCTCCGCACCAACTCACGGTGCGGAGGTGCTCCCTTTGCGTCCCAGAGCTTCCAGCAAGCAGACAACAAACAAAATAGCAAGCTGGACAGAAAAATAGCAAACCAGAGAAAAACACGCAAACACTTAGCTTCTGCTGGGAAGACAGGTCACAAGTACGATTCAGGAGTGAACAAGACCAATACTGGAACATTGACAGGTGGCATGGAGCAAAGATCTAAGTGGAGTTAAATAGAGCAGCAGCTAACGAATTAACCTCATCGCCTGTGGAAGGAAACTCAGAAACACCCACAGCCATCAGAGGAATTCCATGGATAGAACCAGCCGAAGTACCATTCATGACCACAGGAGGGAGCCCGACAACAGAATTCACAACAAAGGAGTCTGAAAGTGTATGAGGGTTAATGGCTTGTAGATTTCTGAATGTGTGGTAGGTAGGAGAGTGCTGGGGTGGGCGAGGAATTGTGAGGGTGAAGGAGAGAATGTTGTGCTCAGAGAGGGGAAGTGGTGAATTATCTAGGTAAGAGATTGAACAGAGCCAAAGACCAGGTCCAGGGTGTTACCGTCTTTGTGTGGTTCAGAGGTTGAGAGCTGTGAGAGGCCTAGGGAAGTGGTTAGTGATAGAAGCTGGGATGCAAATGTGGAAGTGGGGCTGTTAATGGGGATGTTGAAGTCTCCCAGGATAAGGGTTGGTACTTCTGAGGACATGAAGTGCAGCAGCCAGGCTGAGAAGTGGTCCAGGAAGTGGGTTGGTGAGCCTGGGGGCTGGTATATGACCGCTACTCTGAGGGAGAGGGGACAGAAGAGCCTGATGGTGTTGACCTCAAAAGAAGGGAATGAAAGTGAAGGAGCTGGGGATATAACCTGGAACGTGCATTGGGGGGACAAGAGTATGCTGACTCCACCACCAGGTCTGTTTGTGGGTCTTGGGGAATGGGAGAATTGTAAGCCACCATGGGAAATGGCAGCAGGGGGAGACAGTGTCAGAGTCCTGGATCCAGGTTTCAGTGAGGGCCAACAGATTCAGAGAGTTGTTCACAAAGTAGTTGTGCAGGAAAGGAAGCTTGTTACATACAGACCGTGGATTCCAAAGGGCACAGTTGAAAGGGAGAGATGAGGGAGTGCAAGTAATATTAATAAGGTTAGCATGGTTTTGATATGAGGTAGGGTAGCGGTTGAGGTTGAGGGATGGGGGACCGGGGTTGGGGGAGATGTCCCCCGAAGTCAGTAGGAGTAACAAGATAAAAAGCAAGTAGTTTTTGAAGTGTAAGAAGTTTTTTTGTGCAGTGTGTTTGGGTAAGATGGGCTGTTCTTATATAACCACTGATGATGTCAAACGGCCAGCCAATCACAGGCCATCCTGAAATGCTTATTGGTTGTGTAACAGGCGCCAAAGATGTTTGGTGGGGGTTCGCGTTTTACATCAAGTACCACCCATTTCTCGCTGAGTAACAATCACATCTGAGCACCGCGATGCTCGAGTAATAACCGAGTGTATCCGAGCACGTTCGCTCATCCCTAATGAGCATTATCACTCATGTATCTGGGTTCTTGGATGAGTTTGGCACTTGGTGAGCATTGGCTGATGCTTGGATTGAATGCTTGAATCCCCACTCCACATCTTTGGCGCCTGTTACACAGCCAATAAACAAGCGGGGGTTGCCTGCCAGTCCCTGTAATACCATAGCCATCTTAGTAGTGGCATTACAGGCAGGGCTTAGGGCTTTGCAGTCCATTGCTAAATATATAGCTGCTGCATGTGACTACATTTTTGGCAGACTAAAAAAATTTACTATAATGTCATCCATACAGCTTAAAGGGAACCTGTCACCCCGAAAATCGCGGGTGAGGTAAGCCCACTGGCATCAGGGGCTTATCTACAGCATTCTGTAATGCTGTAGATAAGCCCCCAATGTTACCTGAAAGAGGAGAAAAAGACATTAGATTATACTCACCCAGGGGCGGTCCCGCTGCTGGTCAGGTTGTATGGGTGTCTCCGGTCCGCTCCGGCGCCTCCCATCTTCATTACAAGACGTCCTCTTTTGATCTTCAGCCACGGCTCCGGCGCAGACGTACTTTGTCTGCCCTGTTGAGGGCAGGGCAAAGTACTGCAGTGCGCAGGCGCCGGGCCTCTCTGACCTTTCCGGCGCCTGCGCACTGCAGTACTTTGTTCTGCCCTCAACAGGGCAGACAAAGTACTCCTGCGCCGGAGCCGTGGCTGAAGATCAGAAGAGGACGTCTTGTAATGAAGATGGGAGGCGCCGCAGCGGACCAGAGACGCCCATCCGACCGGACCAGCAGCGGGACCGCCCCTGGGGGAGTATAATCTAATGTCTTTTTCTCCTCTTTCAGGTAACATTGGGGGCTTATCTACAGCATTACAGAATGCTGTAGATAAGCCCCTGATGCCGTTGGGCTTACCTCACCCGCGGTTTTCGGGGTGGCAGGTTCCCTTTAACGTGCTTAGTGTTACATTATGGTTGTATATAAAACTCCATAAAGCCGTGCAATATTTTTTTTAATGGATTCAGTAAGTAATCCATACAGTTTAAGGTGCTTTGTTGAAAATTAAGGTGATTTTAAATGTTTAAAAACTTCTTGGCCTGCTCCAGGTGATCATATTTTATTATTCCAAAAATTGACTATTCTCATCCAAACAATTTAACGTGCTTTGTGTGGAAATACGGTAGTTTACTGGTATGTGACATCACCAGGCACAGGAAATCCACACTTCACATGCTGGCAAGGTTTTGTGAGCAGCAGATGTCGGTTGTCGAATTCCAGCTCCAAAGCACCAGTCGTTATTCTGGTCAATCTGCGCACATAAGAACTGAAGAATGGGCATGGATGTCTGGCATTTGTGCTGTTCTCCAAGAAGTTGAGGAATCCACAAAGATGGTGAGCCACTATGACACCATCTTCAGCGCAACAATCCCACTTCTGTGCCTACTTAAACAGTCGCTGCTGCCAATTAAACATGAAGCTTTGCATGTGGACCATGTGGGGATAAAGACATGAGACAGGGAGATACTACCCAACCCAGCATCACCTCATCTGCAGACACATGACAGCAGCACATAAAGGGTTTTTAATTTTCAATATTTGAATGAGGCCCCCCAATTGTTATCTTCAAGGGTCTATGGATGACTGGATGACCCTCCTACAATATTTTTATGGCTTTGCACTTGCAGAGCGTTTATCAGTGTAGGAGTACAACAACTACACTTTATTCTCAATATTTGAATGAGGTAATACAGCTGGTGCCTTTGAGGGTCTATGGATGACCCCGTTTGCAATGTTTGACAGTCTTTGCACTTAGTGCATAGCCTTTATGATTCTAGGAGAACCACTAGATGACAATTTGAACAGAATGTGTATGAGGCCTCCTTTCTGTCTAATAAAGTGCTTATCTCAGTCCTGCTTCCATCAGATTTTTGGGAGTTCTTGCTTCCTTCAAAAGTGACACTGAAATTTCCAATTTTTTTAAATAAAAATGAATAAACTACAAAACCTTGTCTAGGCTAAACTGCAACCCCAAATAATTTTACTTTCTGATAACATACATTAATATAAAATACATTTCACCACTTGGGGTGTCAGGTGCCGGGCTGGGTGTTATACGCAATGCGACTGGAATTCAAAGATGAAGCCGTGTGTCCCAGGTCTGGTCTCCATACAGTGCATCTAGTGACACAGATATCAGCGGTCATGTCTCTTCTGTATCGGCAGCTCCTCACATCACTCAGAGACCTGGTGACTCCTCTCCGCCATATTACACATCCTGTCAGAGGTGAGAATCTGGGGAAAGTGAAAGTGAAAGGGACACGACACAAAGGCATTTTATAAGAACCTCACACTTACAGACAAGGAAGAGGAAGCAGAGACGTGGGGGCTCAGTGGTCAGAGACTCCATAACATAGACCTGATCCTACATGGACTGAGCGATCACCAGGAGGGAGAGAAGAATCACAGAGCAGAGAACTCAGAGGAGGTGGAGGAGCAGAGATCTGAAGAGCAGATGACAACACCCAGAGAACAGGCTGATAGATTGGAGAACCCGGGTAATCAAAGCCACATCCAGCACAGAGCCGGTGAGATGTCAGCAGATAATGGAGGTAAAGCAGGAGAGAGGGAAGAGACATTGCCTGAGGTGAAGAGGAACACTGAGGATGGATCAGATACAGCGCCATCTGCAGGAGAGAGGGGAGAGATCTTATCTGAGGAGAAGGGGAACACTGAGGATGGATCAGATACAGTGCCATCTGCAGGAGAGAAGGAAGAGACCTTACCTGAGGAGGAGGGGAACACTGAGGATGGATCAGATACAGCAACATCTGCAGGAGAGTGGGAAGAGACCTTACCTGAGGAGAAGAGGAACACTGAGGATGGATCAGATACAGCGTCATCTGCAGGAGAGAGGGAAGAGACCTTATCTGAGGAGAAGAGGAACACTGAGGATGGATCAGATACTGCGTCATCTGCAGGAGAGAGGGAAGAGACCTTATCTGAAGGGAAGAGGAACACTGAGGATGGATCAGATACAGCGACATCTGCAGGAGAGAGGGAAGAGACCTTATCTGAGGAGGAGGGGAACACTGAGGATGGATCAGATACAGCGCCATCTGCAGGAGATAGTGAAGAGATCTTATCTGAAGGGAAGAGAAACACTGAGGATGGATCAGATACAGCAACATCTGCAGGAGAGAGGGAAGAGACCTTACCTGAGGAGAAGAGGAACACTGAGGATGGATCAGATACTGCGTCATCTGCAGGAGAGAGGGAAGAGACCTTACCTGAGGAGAAGAGGAACACTGAGGATGGATCAGATACTGCGCCATCTGCAGGAGAGAGGGAAGAGACCTTATCTGAAGGGAAGACAAACACTGAGGATGGATCAGATACAGCGACATCTGCAGGAGAGAGGGAAGAGACCTTATCTGAGGAGGAGGGGAACACTGAGGATGGATCAGATACAGCGCCATCTGCAGGAGATAGTGAAGAGATCTTATCTGAAGGGAAGAGAAACACTGAGGATGGATCAGATACAGCAACATCTGCAGGAGAGAGGGAAGAGACCTTACCTGAGGAGAAGAGGAACACTGAGGATGGATCAGATACTGCGTCATCTGCAGGAGAGAGGGAAGAGACCTTACCTGAGGAGAAGAGGAACACTGAGGATGGATCAGATACAGCGCCATCTGCAGGAGAGAGGGAAGAGACCTTATCTGAAGGGAAGAGAAACACTGAGGATGGATCAGATTCAGCAACATCTGCAGGAGAGAGGGAAGAGACCTTACCTGAGGAGAAGAGCAACACTGAGGATGGATCAGATACAGCGCCATCTGCAGGAGAGAGGGAAGAGACCTTACCTGAGGAGAAGAGCAACACTGAGGATGGATCAGATACAGCGCCATCTGCAGGAGAGTGGGAAGAGAACTTATCTGAAGATCAATATGAAGGTGAGACTTGTAATGTGGTTTCTCTGGATATGAGAGTCTTAATGAGACATCACTATTTTATGGGGGCAACAATGGGCATCACTATATTATGAGGGCAATGAGTGGGCATCACTACATTTCGGGGGCATCACTAAATTTTTTGGGCAATAAGGGGGCATCACTATATTATGGGGGCAATTAGTGGGCATCACTACATTGTGGGGGCATCACTATGTTTTTTGGGCAATAAGGGGGCATCACTATATTATCAATGCGATTAAGGGGGTATCACAAAATTGTGGAGGCAAAAAGGGGCATCGCTATATTATGGGGGTAAGAAGTGGCCATCACTACATTGTGGGGGCAATAAGGGTCATCACTATATTTTTGGGGCACTAAAGGGACATCACTATATTGTGGGGGCAATAAGGGACCATCACTATATTGTGAGGGCAATAAGTGGGTATCACTATTTGGGGGGCATCACTAAATTTCGGATAATAGAAAAAATTGGAGTCTTGCTCAACAGGACTGGATTTCACTTTTATTTTTATTTTTCAAAAGAAAAATTTACATGGTCGACATGACCCAGTCATATTTTCTTTTGAAAAATAAAAAGAAAAGGGAAATCCAGTCCTGTTGAGACAGACTCCAATTTTTTCTATTATCCTTGATGAGAGGCCAGGGCGAGGCCGGTGTCTGAGCCCAGCTGGAATCAAGTTTCTATAATCACTAACTTTTGCTGGCATCACTATATTGTGGGGGCAATAAAAGGCCATCACTTTATTATGAGAGCTATAAGTGAGCATCACTATATTATGGTGACAATAAGTGGGTATCACTACATTGTGGTGGCAATAAGGAAGCATCACTGTATTGTAAGGGCAATTAGGAGGCATCGGTATTTTTGGGGGAATGAGGGGGCATCACTATTGAGGAAGTAATAAGTGGGCATCACTGTATTGTGGGGGCAAAAAGGGGACATCACTATATTGTAGGGCATCATTACAGTGTGGGGCAATAAGGGGGAATCACTATATTGTGGGGGCAATAAGGGGGAATAAATATATTGTGGGGGCAATTAGGGGGCATCACTATATTGTGGGCAATAAGGGAGCATCACTATAATGTAAGGGCAATAAAGGGGCATCATTATTTTTTGGGGGCAATGAGGGGGCATCACTATTGAGGAAGCAATAAGTGGGCGTCACTGTATTGTGGGGGCCATAAGGGAGCATGACTATATTGGGGGGGCAATAACGGGGCATCTCTATATTGTGGGGAAAGTAAAGGGACATCATTATATTGTGGAGGCAATAAGGGGGCATGAATTTTCAGGGCAATAAGGGACATCACTACATTGTGGAGCAATAAGGGGGCATCGCTACTGTTTAGGGGCATCATCTCTGTATTATTAACTTGTGCCAAACAAGTTAAATAAGAGGGCACTATGGAAGTGTATGAGGCATGAGACAGGCAGCATTAGGTTTTGGGGCACAATCTGCGTGGCACTCAGTTTCCTGTGTTATCCTCAGTGGTTTTATTTCTCTGGCTGTATTATTTATCATTACTGTGAAGGTGTTATAGGGGCACTGTATTATGGGGGCACTGTATTATTAGGCACTGTATTATGGGGGAACGGTATTATTGGGCACTGTATTATTGGGCACTGTATTATGGGGGCACTGTATTATTGTAAAGATGTCATGCTATGTAAAGGGGACCACCAAGAAATAACAATAATATATAAAATGAATACTTTATTATAGCGGCCAAAGAACACAAAACAACACACTACAATTAAAAACATTTAAAACAAAGTAACAACGTAGATTCCTCTAGGGAACCTCCCCCTGGACACATAATGTATAACGCAATAAGAATACAGAGTAACAAAATAATCATTAGATCAAGGGTACCGCTGCTCTAAATACATATTCGGACAGATGGTAAAGCTAAGCATAGCACATCAATACAGTGTAAAGATGAAAATGAGGACATATACCTGGCCCAGCTCGCAGCACACAATGGTAGGTACTTTTGAAAAGCCCCAAATACCGTATAATATACTCATATATGCAAATAGTAACTCATATACAAATGTGCAATAGGCAAATATATCCCTTATTAAAGGGTGGTAACCAAGGGATAAATATAATAGGTACACAATATCTATGACCAAAAAGGTATATCACTTAAAAAGTCCCCCCACACATATGTCGAATAGATTGTCAATCAAGAGGTGATCAGCCTCTGATGCCAAAATTCACTAAAGTTAAATAAGCATATGTCCCATATAAGAAAGGACCCTACCGGATATAATAGGAACCCTCAGCCTAGATATATATACTGTATATCAATCAAGCACACTGGTGCTATTCCTGGGGAGTGTCTGGACCCGGAAAGATTGTCCAGAACACCACTGTATATAAATATACATATAAATATAAATATACAGCCCCAAAACACAATGTGTGCAGCATATACCAAAAATAAGGCCCACTAAATGGGGCAAGGTGCTGAGAGTGTAGAGCAGCTATACCGATAGAGCATGACCAGAATACCCATTCCTATGGAAGTCCAGGGGGCAAAAGCCCAACGCGTGTCGCCACTAGAGTGGCTTCGTCAGGAGCAGGTGCCATACTGTGTGGCCGCCTACTATTTATACAGATTCACGCTTACCCTAATGGAAACATCCCCGTCAGCTGTGGTTAGACGGCAGGAGGTTACCCAGTGTGACAGGGAGCATCCGCGTACACAGCGCCGGAAGCGGTGCCGCACGTACGCACATCCGGGAGTACCAACATGGCCGCGAGGGCGCTAAGTGCGCAGGCCCGGGCCCCATATCTCAGAATGGCTAAAACAGAGTACCGGAGAGCACCAACATGGCTACACGGGCGCAAATGCGCACGCGCAACGTAGGATACTCCGCCCCCCACACATATCATGGAGCAAAACAAGTGTCCAGGTGTATAATACACAGAAATACGTGACAATGCCTAGAAATTACACCATAACATTGTGGTAGCACCCCACTAAAGGCAGAGGTAACAAGGGTGCTGCAATATTGACAATAATTCCCAATACCAAAAAATTATAAAAAATACCAGGTAATACGCAACAGTATATACAGATGGTTATAGGGATAGTACAGGGGTACTGCAATATTGACAATGATTCCTGATATCAAAAAGATGACACTGAAAAATACATGGTAATAAGCAAAGGTTTATATATATACAGTTGTAAACATACTACAAGGGTGCTGCCATGTTGACAGTAATTTCCAATATCTGAGGCAATAATGGAAAGAACATAATAATAAGAAAGATATATATATGGTTGTAGAGGTACAAATGAATGTACCACAGTAATGCATGAGGATGCAGGAGCCAAAGTCTCTCATATCACTCCCCTTCCAGTGTGAGCCAGAATGGGGTACAAAGTACATGCCTGAAAGGCAGAAAGAGAGTCACGTTCACCATATCATTCCCTTATCAATGCATTTATAATGGGTTCATCATTTGAGTGCCTCCCACTGTATTTATTGTGGTGATTAAATATCATTTTTTTGTATTGTCAACTGTCCTGTGGTCTTGCCCCGCCTCTCACCCCCCCCCCCTTTTTTTGTTCTCCTCCTCATATTATGCCCCTATGGGACGCATTTTTGGAGTGGAGATGAAGATTTGTTGTATGATCTAATAAGTGGATAAATGCGTTGGGCAGGATCCCTGTCTGGCTGTAAGGGAATGATATGGTGAACCTGACTCTCTTTCTGCCTTTCAGGCATGTACTTTGTACCCCATTCTGGCTCACACTGGAAGGGGAGTGATATGAGAGACTTTGGCTCCTGCATCCTCATGCGTTACTGTGGTACATTCATTTGTACCTCTACAACCATATATATATCTTTCTTATTATTATGTTCTTTCCATTATTGCCTCAGATATTGGAAATTACTGTCAACATGGCAGCACCCTTGTAGTATGTTTACAACTGTATATATATAAACCTTTGCTTATTACCATGTATTTTTCAGTGTCATCTTTTTGATATCAGGAATCATTGTCAATATTGCAGTACCCCTGTAGTATCCCTATAACCATCTGTATATACTGTTGCGTATTACCTGGTATTTTTTATAATTTTTTGGTATTGGGAATTATTGTCAATATTGCAGCACCCTTGTTACCTCTGCCTTTAGTGGGGTGCTACCACAATGTTATGGTGTAATTTCTAGGCATTGTCACGTATTTCTGTGTATTATACACCTGGACACTTGTTTTGCTCCATGATATGTGTGGGGGGCGGAGTATCCTACGTTGCGCGTGCGCATTTGCGCCCGTGTAGCCATGTTGGTGCTCTCCGGTACTCTGTTTTAGCCATTCTGAGATATGGGGCCCGGGCCTGCGCACTTAGCGCCCTCGCGGCCATGTTGGTACTCCCGGATGTGCGTACGTGCGGCACCGCTTCCGGCGCTGTGTATGCGGATGCTCCCTGTCACACTGGGTAACCTCCTGCCATCTAACCACAGCTGACGGGGATGTTTCCATTAGGGTAAGCGTGAATCTGTATAAATAGTAGGCGGCCACACAGTATGGCACCTGCTCCTGACGAAGCCACTCTAGTGGCGACACGCGTTGGGCTTTTGCCCCCTGGACTTCCATAGGAATGGGTATTCTGGTCATGCTCTATCGGTATACCTGCTCTACACTCTCAGCACCTTGCCCCATTTAGTGGGCCTTATTTTTGGTATATGCTGCACACATTGTGTTTTGGGGCTGTATATTTATATTTATATGTATATTTATATACAGTGGTGTTCTGGACAATCTTTCCGGGTCCAGACACTCCCCAGGAATAGCACCAGTGTGCTTGATTGATATATATATATCTAGGCTGAGGGTTCCTATTATATCCGGTAGGGTCCTTTCTTATATGGGACATATGCTTATTTAACTTTAGTGAATTTTGGCATCAGAGGCTGATCACCTCTTGATTGACAATCTATTCGACATATGTGTGGGGGGACTTTTTAAGTGATATACCTTTTTGGTCATAGATATTGTGTACCTATTATATTTATCCCTTGGTTACCACCCTTTAATAAGGGATATATTTGCCTATTGCACATTTGTATATGAGTTACTATTTGCATATATGAGTATATTATACGGTATTTGGGGCTTTTCAAAAGTACCTACCATTGTGTGCTGCGAGCTGGGCCAGGTATATGTCCTCATTTTCATCTTTACACTGTATTGATGTGCTATGCTTAGCTTTACCATCTGTCCGAATATGTATTTAGAGCAGCGGTACCCGTGATCTAATGATTATTTTGTTACTCTGTATTCTTATTGCGTTATACATTATGTGTCCAGGGGGAGGTTCCCTAGAGGAATCTACGTTGTTACTTTGTTTTAAATGTTTTTAATTGTAGTGTGTTGTTTTGTGTTCTTTGGCCGCTATAATAAAGTATTCATTTTATATATTATTGGTATTTCTTGGTGGTCCCCTTTACATAGCATGACATCTTTTTCTTGGTGTTTATGGATCGTACTATAGGTCGTGCTTTGGGTTGAACCCCTGTCTTTTGTTACTACATTGGATGGTGCCCTCCACTTCTGTGTTGTATTATTGGGGCACTGTTACACAGGGGGCTCGATCTGTTTGCAGTGTTATCTGTGGGGAATAGAGATAGTTTTCGCTGCTCCCTGTGATATTATCTTTGGGGCGCTGTTTGTGGCAATGATATTACAGCTGCAGGAGTCAGTAATGGAACAGCAGGAGGGAAGGTCGGCGTTCAGGGTCGGTGTTGTAGGAAAAGGAGAAAGCTTTATCTGTATTGGAAAAAGAGAAAAACAAATTCTATTTTCATATATTATAGAAGAAGTTTTTGTTGCTCTGAAGAATATGAGGAATATAATTTCATGCCTATTATATCCGGTCTGAGATTATAGGCCTCTTTCAAAGTGTGAATGTGAGACAGGACACTTGCCTCAGCAGGTGGTCCAGCTTCAAAAGCTCCAAAGAGGGAAAACTCTCAGCCCCAGCAGTCTAGCTCTTTCCAACGCCAAGAGCAGGATGACAACCACTGGGAGCCCAAGCTGCTTAACTGCTTCAAACAAATCCCCCCTTTCATAAGTAGCTATGAAGTTAGTGTACATCCCAGCCATATACCGATTACATTTTCGATATCTTGGGAACGGGCCATATGCCTGTCGGAGTTTCGACCTGTTCTAGCACCCCAGGGTGGGGAGTTATGTAGTACAGCTAGTAGAAGCCGGGTATCAAAGCCGTGTATAGTCTCCATGTGTAAAGAGAGCCAGGACGAATCCGATAGCACCAGAGCTGCCTCCCTTTGACTTTCCATTGAGAGGTTATGATCCATCATAGGTTTTGGAGTTTCAGTTACCAGATCTAAGGGGAGGGAAACTAAGACCATCCCAGGGGCAGTAAAGGGAGTGACCGACCAAGGGGTTAAATGTTTGTTTGAGACTGTGGCCCTTGGTCACTTCTATGAGAGGTCACACCATATTTCGTTTTGGAAAAAAACAGAAACAGCTGGCACCCCACATCTTTCATGTGGCTGCCAGCACTAAGGCCGGGTTCACACTTGCGTACCGGAGCTTTATGGACGTCTGCGTACTTCCTCTGTGAAGCTCCGCCCACTTCAGCACTTCTTGTGTTTAGGTCTGCCTACTTCTTCATGCGTCCTGCGAACCTATCTTTAACATTGGGTGCGCAGGACATGCGGATGGATGTGGATGCGGATGTTGCGTTCCCGTGTGGTCGGCGGGTGCGTCAAAATGACACATCCACATACATCCGCATGTCCTGCGTACCCAATGTTAAAGATAGGTACGCAGGACGCATGAAGAAGTAGGCGGACCTAAACACAAGAAGTGCTGAAGTGGGCGAAGCTTCACGGAGGAAGTACGCAGCCATCCGCAAAGCCCTGGTACGCAAGTGTGAACGTAGGGTAAGGCTTAACAAGCCAGTAGCTAACTTTTGTATCATCTGCTTATACTTATTGTACTACCACCTGTAGTTACATATCTTCTATATACAGTATGTATATCCATTGTGTATATAGTGTTTAGTCTAGTGCGCCTTTAAGATGATTAAGTATCCAATTTAACTTTGGCCTGCTCTTTTATCTCGATCCATGAATCCACACATCCGTGTTATCAGTTTTTACTTCCGATGCTACCGGGGCTGGTTTCCGGCCTGATATAACCCCGTTAACAGACCTGGCTTATATATAACGAGGAACTGGTGGCTGTCCTACTGGGCTGAGCAGGCGCTATTTCACTGGTGATAGTGGCCCCTCAGCCTGTCAGATTTGTGAGTGAGTGTTATGCCATGACGATGGAAGCATGGACCACCCTCTCTGAGACTCTGTGCCTCTCTGGACCCATGTGGACAGGGAACATCTGTGTAAAACTGTGCCAAGCTGACCTTGCGCGTCCCCAAGGGGTGCGAGTTGAGTGACTGTACCGTGGGACACCCCAACATGTTAGTTACATCAGAC
Source organism: Ranitomeya imitator (assembly GCF_032444005.1). NCBI lineage: Eukaryota > Metazoa > Chordata > Amphibia > Anura > Dendrobatidae > Ranitomeya > Ranitomeya imitator. The sequence goes on along the minus strand of NC_091288.1, from coordinate 222,269,657 downwards.
AGGGCTGCCAGCTGCAGTTTTTATTAGTTTCATTATTTCTAAACTGCAAAAATGAGGAAAGACACGACCGAGTTATATCATCTTTATATGTGAGTCCAAAGCAAAGTGTGTAAAAATAGTGGAGGGGCGCACTCATAATTAACATAGGACCAATAGTTTATGTCTTACCCCACAGCTCACAGAAGAATATAACCCGTATATAATATGTATGAAACGTATACAGGGTCACCTGCAGATAATGATTATCTCATTGTCCTCAGGTGATACAGAGACTGGAGACGATGGGGAAAAGCAGAAGACACCGGAGGACGACTCTCCACCATCGTCCAGTAAAGGACCAGGGTGAGCAGCATCTAGCAATCTTTTCCAATTTCACATGAATGAACTATATTTCATAAACATTGGATGTAGAGCAGTGATTTTTTGTCTTGTATAATCTTCTCTGTATACATATTTTATCAGTTTTACAGAATTCACTTTCTCAAAAATATGATGGCCCCTTAAGTACCCCCAGGTGTCGCTCCAGCATCTCTGTGGCTTGTTGTCCTATTACTAATGGTAAAAGTTCCCAGTAATAGATTTCTCACGTTCTCCTCAAACGGTTAGTACAGAGCGCAAACATGAAAGCTCCCAAAATAGGGCACCTTTGGCACCCCTTCTTCACAAGCCATTGCTTCTACACTTTAAAAAGAGCTAATTTTAAGGGGCGTGGCCTAGCAGGCGATGTGAACAGACGTGCAACAGAGCTCTCCCGCATCATTATCTCTGTATTAACCCCTTAGAGGCGCCGCCGAACGCCAATCATACTCTCAGGAGTGCACAGAGTCCCGGGTAGCGAGGTGCGACCCGAAGGAACGGAATCTTATCTGAGGATGACGCGCAGGAGACAGAAGGAGCCGACAGCTGCGGGAAGCTCACAGGCCCAAGATGGCGCCGAGACTGCAGAGGAGGCGGCGAGGACAAGCGCTGCTTATCAGAGGAGGATGGATGTGCTCGCTAAGTTGGAGCGATTTGCCAGGTCAGAGGAAGCTGTAAATCTGCAGTCAGAGGCTGGAAGTGTGGAGTCTGGAGCAGCTGGTGCCCCCGGAGATCAGCAGGAAGGAGGGGCTCAGCTACAGTGCAGTGGATCAGACCAGGGATCTCCTACCAGGGCCGCAGGAGCTGTTCTGTCTGTACAGTCTCTCATGCCAGAAATGGAGGAGCCGACTCTGAAGGACATATTTTCAGTGGTGATGTACTGTAAGTCTGCCCTGGGGGCTCTAAACCTACGAGCGGATGAATTAAAGGGAGAGATGGTCGCTTTAAACTCTGCTATGCGTAAAGTTGAAAAGAGAGTGGAAGTGGTGGAAGAAAGGGTTGGGAGTGCAGAAGATCGGATTGGTGAATTGTTAAACAGGGAAAAAAAGTATATTCAACGTATTGCTGATCTGGAGTTTAAGACTGATGACCTTGAAAACCGATCCCGCAGGAACAACCTAAGGATTGTGGGGGTCCCAGAAAAGGTGGAAGGGAGCAACCCCACAGCTTATATTAAGGCATGGCTAAAAAACGTTGTGGGTGGAGATGGCCTCACTAAGATGTTTGCCGTTGAAAGAGCGCACCGTGTGCCCACCAGGCCCCTCCACCCCGGCTCGGCCCCAAGAGTTATCTTGGCTAAAATTCTGAACTATCAGGACCGAGACATTTTGTTGAGGAAAGCCAGGAATTGTGATGAGCTGACCATTGATGGTAATCGGGTTTCCCTTTATCCGGATTACTCTGCGGCAGTCCAAAAGCTTCGGATGAAGTTTGGAGAGGTCAAGAGGAGGTTGCGAGACTTAGATGTCCGTTATTCAATGATTTACCCAGCTAAATTAAGGGTGGTGGCTCTGGATCGGGTGCATTTTTTCCAAAATCCAGAGGAGGCATCACAATGGTTGGATCTCAATACTAAGCATATCAGAACGGGGCAGACCCGCTGAAACTGATTTAAGTGCTACTGAGGCAATTGTTAACCCTTCACTGTTATGTTTGGTTTGATAGTTAACTGGTACTTATGCTGTGACTTTATGGTATATTGATATCATCAGTGTAACAACTCTGCTGGCATCACGGCATGGCCTCACATCTCTCACACAATCTTACCCACTGCTCCAGGCCATGATGTGGTTTCTGTTTCATGCCAGCTCCATGTTCTGTGTCTCTGCTCTCTGCAAGCTTCATGGTTATGTGTATAGGGGGCCGGCGCCTGAACTCTCTGGTTCTTATAGGAATCAGGTGCATCTGTCCAATCAGTTCCTGACCAATTACCTAGAGGCCTCCTGTATATAGTGCAGCTCCACCCTGTGGTCTGGGCCTGTGCAATGTGTTAGCTCAGTTAGTGTTTAGCTGCTGAGTTTGCCTGGCCTTGCTCTGAGTTACTCCCTCTGGGCTTTTCTCTGTGCTATTGCCTTGATCTTGTAGTCCGCCCTCCAGGAGGCAGAATATCCTGGTCCCTGTGTCTTTGTCCCTGTGTCTTGTTCCATTGCCTGGTCTGTACTTTGTCTTTTCTCGGTCTCCTTATCTGTGGCTTCCTTCCCTGCTTTCTTTCCTTGTGTTCTCAGTCTGCTTACACTCCGCACTCTTGCAGCTCTGCACTCAGACCTTGCTTCGCACTCTCTGGCTTTGCTCTGTGGCTCCGCTCTTTGCGGTTCTATCTGGCTCCGCTCTTTGCGGTTCTATCTGGCTCCGCCTCCTGTGTTTCTGCACTTGGCTCCGTCTCTGCTCTTGGCTCCGCCTCCAGCATCTCCGCTCTTGGCTCCGCCTCCAGCGTCTCCGCTCTTGGCTCCGCCTCCGGCGGCTCAGCTCTTTGCTCCGCCTCCTTCGGCTCCGCTCTTGGCTCCGCCTCCAGCAGCTCTGCTCTTGGCTCCACCTCCAGCGGCTCCGCTCTTGGCTCCGCCTCCAGCTGCTCCGCTCTTGGCTCTGCCTCCAGCTGCTCCGCCCTTGGCTCCGCCTCTTGCGGCTCCGTCCTTGGCTCCGCCTCCAGCGTCTCTGCTCTTGGCTCTGCCTCCAGCTGCTCCGCCCTTGGCTCCGCCTCTTGCGGCTCCGTCCTTGGCTCTCCCTTCTTCTCTTTGCTCCACCTTCTACTCGTACTCAGCCTCCTGCGTTTCTGTTCTTGGTTTTAGCTCTTGTGCTTTCGCTCTGCATCCGCTCTTGCGGTCTTTCTCTACTTGTTACTAGTCCTCCTGTCTGAACAGGTTCCTACCTGTTTCACATACCTGCCTGCAGACCGGTCCCTACCGGTTCTTCCTATGTTCCAGCCGTGTCCGCCTGCCCGCCAGTGTCTCTGTTGTACCCGTCTGCCTGCCTGTGTCCCAGCCGTGCCCGCCTGTCAACCAGAGAGCCAGCCATGCCCGCTTGCCTATGTTCCGTTCCTTAGTGGGATCAGCAGCCACAGCCTGACATCACCCTGGAGTGGCACCTGGTAGCTTCCTATTGCACAAGTCTGACCTCACCATCAGAGGCTCCAGCGAACACCTAGGAAGCTACTTAGTTACGCCCCTTCCAGGGAAGTTTGGTCTGTGGTCCAGTGGGGCCACACCCCCGTATGCCCGCGCCAACCAGTCTGGGCGCGTGCGTGACAGTTTGCACAGGCCATGGTCCCCACTGAGTCCCATGTGCCTTCACTCTCAGAGCAAGATGAACTCTCTTCTTGCCAGTATTGGCCTCCGAGGAAAATGTTTACCCAGTCTGAAAGCCAGTCCTTCACTGCTCCATCCCCAATTGTCGTCTCCAATGAGCTGTTGGATAAACTTTCTCTCTACCAGTATGAGCAAGCTGAAGAATTTGTTCCGCCCTGTGTCGTTCCAATTGAGGAGACCTCGGGCCCAATCATGGTTTCAAATGCTCTCTATAACCAACTTCTGGCCTATGAGGAAGAGCACAACCCAGCAGACCCACCTAGGTTCTATGGGAATCCAGAGGAATGTCAAAGCTTCCTGGAACAGTGCTTGCGCTACATCCTGCAGAATGCAGCTTGTTTTCCCTCTGACCAGATTAAGGTGGGCTACATCATGTCCTACCTAGCAGGATATGCTTTATTATGGATTTGTCCTCTCTGGGAAGCAGGGGATCCTATCGTCATGAGTCTTGGGGCCTTCCTGGTGGCCTTCCGTAAAGTCTTTGACAAGCCTCGTCCTGCTGCTCCTGTGAAGTCTTCCCCATCTAGATCTGAGAGGCGCTCCAGACGGGCGAAACCCGTGAAGAAATCGTCACGTCAGACCAAGTCCGTCCAAGACCCACCTGTTCCTCTACCTGTCCCAGCAGCTACCCAAGCAAAACCCCAGAAGGCTGATAAAAGTGGGCTGGCAAAGCAGCAGCCCAAATCCAGCCGCAAGAAGGGAACGCGGTATTGTTGCGGTTGCAAGGAACATCCAGACGGTCTCTGCCCTGTAGATCTAAAACTCCAAAACCCTGGGCCAGCAGGAGAGGCTGCCCCTGGCGAGAGTACTTCCTCTCCATCTAAGTTAATGACTGTTTCTCTGCCTTCTGGGAGCTTTGGTGTGTTTAAGCCACCAACCATTCAGATTCGGTGTGTGGTCTCTGTCATACAGCTCCAGAACCCGGTAAGGGCGTTGTCTGAAGTTGGTCAAGCCCTACTCAAGAGCAGTCTAGTCCTTCAAGGACAACTACAGCTCCAAGTTGGAGCCTTATACACGAAGAAGTTTATCTACTGTATGCTGTCTGTTATGCCCATGGGTCATTCTGAGCCTTGGACTCTACCACCCGCTCTGGTCAAGAGTTCCTGCAAAATGCTTCGTTTGAACTTACCCAGTCTTGAGAAGTGTCTGGTTCCCATGCGTCAAAGACACTCAGTAGTGTCATCTTCTGCAGCTGGTCAGTTAGTCGTCGAGTCAAGGTGTGCTGACGTCACCGAAGATGGGGAAACGGTGACTATCTCTCCACTCATCTCTCACGACTATTCCTGTAATCCGTTCCTAGGAACATCCCCGCCGTTTGGACGATTTCTTCTGGATAACGGGCAGAAGATGGTTCCTATGTGGATACCTTCAGCGTCCTTGTGGCCGGCTGGTGAAGATTTCAAAACAGAAGTTTGTTCACCTCAATTTTTCTCTGACCCGGTGGAGTTGTTGTGCTCCACTCTCATCTCTAATGACTTTTCTTGTGTTCCGTACCTAAGAACATCTCTGCTACCTGTCGGGCAAAAGTTTAATCCTATGAGAAGGCTTCCAGTTTCCATGTGTCCGGCTGGTGAAGATGTTGAGATAGCAGCATTCAATTCCCTGTTACCTGTCTACCTGAAGGAGGTGGTCAAGCTCATTGTGGAAGCTAACCCTGTTGAGCACCAAGAGACTTTGTTTTATGAGATTCCTGGTGACCCGCCTGCCTTATTCAACCCTGAAGATGTCATGTTGGCCTGGACTATGTGTGCGCCTATCCTTCTTCTACAAGTTATTCTGGCAGGCTTGAAGAAGAGGGGCCGTAAAGGGGGGGGGTACTGTAACAACTCTGCTGGCATCACGTCATGGCCTCACATCTCTCGCACTATCTTACCCACTGCTCCAGATCATGATGTGGTTTCTGTTTCATGCCAGCTCCATGTTCTGTGTCTCTGCTCTCTGCATGCCTCATGGCTATGTGTATAGGGGGCCGGCACCTGAAATCTCTGGTTCTTATAGGAATCAGGTGCATCTGTCTAATCAGTTCCTGACCAATTACCAAGAGGCCTCCAGTATATAGTGCAGCTCCACCCTGTGGTCTGGGCCTGTGCAATGTGTTAGCTCAGTTAGTGTTTAGCTGCTGAGTTTGCCTGGCCTTGCTCTTAGTTACTCCCTCTCTGGAGGCTTTTCTCTGTGCTATTGCCTTGATCTTGTAGTCCGCCCTCCAGGAGGCAGAATATCCTGGTCCCCGTGTCTTTGTCCCTGTGTCTTGTTCCATTGCCTTGTCTGTACTTTGTCTTTTCTCGGTCTCCTTGTCTGTGGCTTCCTTCCCTGCGTTGTCTTTCCTTGTGTTCTCAGTCTGCTTACACTCCGCACTCTTGCGGCTCTGCACTCAGACCTTGCTTCGCACTCTCTGGCTTTGCTCTGTGGCTCCGCTCTTTGCGGTTCTATCTGGCTCCGCTCTTTGCGGTTCTATCTGGCTCCGCTTCCTGTGTTTCTGCACTTGGCTCCGTCTCCGCTCTTGGCTCCGCCTCCAGCGTCTCCGCCTCCAGCGGTTCCGCTCTTGGCTCCGCCTCCAGCGGCTCCGCTCTTGGCTCCGCCTCCAGCGTCTCCGCTCTTGGCTCTGCCTCCAGCGGCTCTGCCCTTGGCTCCGCCTCTTGCGGCTCCGCCCTTGGCTCTGCCTTCTTCTCTTCTCTTTGCTCCACCTTCTACTCGTACTCAGCCTCCTGCGTTTCTGTTCTTGGTTCTAGCTCTTGTGCTTTCGCTCTGCATCCGCTCTTGCGGTCTTTCTCTACTTGTTACTAGTCCTCCTGTCTGAACAGGTTCCTACCTGTTTCACATACCTGCCTGCAGACCGGTCCCTACCGGTTCTTCCTATGTTGCTGCCGTACCCGCCTGCCTACCAGAGAGCCAGCCGTGTCCGCCTGCCCGCCAGTGTCTCTGTTGTACCCGTCTGCCTGCCTGTGTCCCAGCCATGCCCGCATGTCAGCCAGAGTGCCAGCCGTGCCCGCTCCGTTCTTTAGTGGCATCAGCAGCCACAGCCAGACATCACCCTGGAGTGGCACCTGGTAGCTTCCTACTGCACAAGTCTGACCTCACCAACAGAGGCTCCAGTGAACACCTAGGAAGCTACTGTTAAGCCCCTTCCAGGGAAGTTTGGTCGGTGGTCCAGTGGGGCCACACACCCGTATGCCCGTGCCAACCAGTCTGGGCGCGTGCGTGACAATCAGGTTGTGTTTGGCGGCGCAACGGAATTTGTATTTTGGCTATGGTGGGCGGGGGAGCTGAAGGAACGCAGAGTTTTTATCGTTAGGCTGTGAAACAGCGTTCCCAGATCTCAAATTGAGAGGGAGAGTTTATTTTGATATTCTAAGAGTAGAGAGGAGTTGGTTGGGCTTAAGAGAGGGGAGAGATAGAGAGTTATTTCAGTTGGGAATTGGGGATGGGGGGGGGGGAGGAAGGAGGGGGTGGGAGTTGGGGTTGAGACCTTAGGGAGCTTGAACTCATTCATTGTTTCTATAAGCTACAATGGGTGGGGAGGTTAAAATCCTAAGTTGGAATGTTAGGGGCCTTGCAAATGCTACTAAAAGAACAGCTATTTTCCAATATGTACTGAAACAGAGGCCTTCAGTGATATGTCTGCAGGAAACTGAAGGAAAAGGTTGCTATTCTACAGAAGAGATGGGTGAGAAAGGCGTATCACTCAACGTTCTCAAATTATGCCAGAGGTGTGTCAATTTTGATACACGTTAGTGTTCCGTTTGAAGAGATTGAGGTAACCACCGATAAAGACGGCCAATTTGTGTTTTTAGTGTGCAAGATATTTAACAGGTTAATTTGTATTGTGTCAATTTATATTCCACCACCATATTCCAAGAAAAAGATACAGGAGATTCTGGAAATTACGGATAGGTGGGATGGGGTGCCCCTCCTTATAGGGGGGGATGTGAACAATATATCTAATGATCACTGGGACAAGGGTAGACATGCGGAGTTGAGAAGTGAAGGGAACTCTACTCCCTTTGGAAATTATCTAAGAGAAATAGGATGGATAGATTTGTGGCGGGTGCGTAATCCTAGGACATATGCCTACTCATGTTATTCAGCAACATACGGATCTTTATCTCGCATTGATGTGGCTTTGGGAAATGGGGGGGTGAATAATCTAATACATGAGGTGGAGTATAGGCCTAGAGTAATATCGGACCATAGCCTAGTACTGGTCTCAGTACAAATGACAGGGAAGAGTGGTTTGACGGGGTTGGGATGGAAATTTCACCTCTCCTGGCTACAGTATTTGGATATGGAACAGGTGGGAACTGAACTCGGGGAGTCTTTCAGGATTAATGAAGGGAGTGCGGGGAATCTTGTAGTGTGGGACACCATGAAGGCAAATCTGAGAGGAATTTTATTCAGGGACATCTCGAGACATAAAACTAAGTCTAAAATTCAAGACAATGCAGTGATGGAGGAGCTGAGGGTGGCGGAAGAGACACTAGCCTCTCAGAATTCAAGAGAAGCACAACTTCGTATGAGGGCGGCTCAGGTAGCGGTCGATGAACTCCATATGCGTAGGGCAGATAGGTTGAGAGCCTTTCAAAAGGAAACATTTTATTCTGAGGGAGAGAAGGTGGGACATTTGCTCTCGGTGGTGGTTTCTGCACAGCGGGATTCTTCACATGTATACTCCATAAGAACAGAGGAAGGTAAAACGGTTACTCAGGGGGGGAAATTTTAGAAGTTTTTCGGAGATTTTATAGTAAATTATATTCCTCTAGGGTGGATAAAAGTCCTGAGGAAATGAATATTTATTTGAAAGAGGTTGACTTACCCAGACTAGGTAGAGAGGAAAGGGAGTGGATGGATAGACCGCTTGGGGAGGAAGAATTGAAGGCGGCTTTGGCGGATATGGCGGGGGGCAAGGCTCCGGGGACGGACGGTATCCCAGTAGAGGTTTATAAAATTCTTAATGCAGAGTTAATGCCCAAATTGGAACGAGTGTTCTCTGAGTCGTTGGAGAGGGGAGTGCTGCCCCCATCAATGAGAGAGGCCATTGTGGTGGTTATTCCTAAAGCTGATAAAGATCCTCAACAGCCGGAGTTGTATAGACCAATTTCACTTCTAACGGCTGACATAAAGATTTTGGCGAAGGCCCTGGCGAACAGGCTGTCCCAAGTGATCGATAAATTGATTCACCCAGACCAGTCTGGCTTTATGCCCAATAAATCCACAACAAATAACTTGAGAAGGCTATTTTTAAATATGCAAATTCCTGCAGACAAAAGAGTTGTGGTGTCTTTAGATGCCCACAAGGCCTTTGATTGTGTGGAGTGGAGTTACTTGTGGTCGGTACTGGATCGCCTGGGGTTTGTGTTATGGTCTGGTGATTAAGGAGCGACATGCGACTAGCTCTGAGCAGGTGGTAACTATACTGACCGCAGTCGCTAAGCTCAACACAACACTAGAAGTAGCCGTGGGATGCTCCTAACTCTCCCTAGGCACCTTGTCACAGCCTAAGAGCTAACTACCCCTAAATATAGAAGCAGGAAAACTATCTTGCCTCAGAGAAAATCCCAAAAGGATAGATAGCCCCCCACATGTAATGATTGTGAGAGGAGAAGGAAATGACATACGTAGTATGAAACAAGATTAGCACAGGAGGCCAATTCTAGCTAGATAGAAATAGTACAGGACAGAACGCTGTGCGGTCAGTAATAAAAACTAGAAAAAGTCCACCACAGAGATATGAAAAAATCTCCACACCTAACTAAAGGCGTGGAGGGCAAACTCTGCTGCCCAGAGCTTCCAGCTTAGCTGAATAGATCCATACTGATAAGCTGGACAAATGAGCAAAAACATAGAAAGTGCTGAACAACAAAGTCTACAACAAGTGAACTGCAAAAGGACAAGCAAGGACTTAGCTTTGCTGAACTGGTCAGAGTGTCAGGAAAATCCAAAGAGCAATGACTCCAGGCTGGAACAATTGACAACTGGCATTGAATGAGGGATAAGGCCAGACTAATATAGCTAGCTCTGAGCAGGTGGTAACTATACTGACCGCAGTCGCTAAGCTCAACACAACACTAGAAGTAGCCGTGGGATGCTCCTAACTCTCCCTAGGCACCTTGTCACAGCCTAAGAGCTAACTACCCCTAAAGATAGAAGCAGGAAAACTATCTTGCCTCAGAGAAAATCCCCAAAGGATAGATAGCCCCCCACATGTAATGATTGTGAGAGGAGAAGGAAATGACATACGTAGTATGAAACAAGATTAGCACAGGAGGCCCATTCTAGCTAGATAGAAATAGTACAGGACAGAACGCTGTACGGTCAGTAATAAAAACTAGAAAAAGTCCACCACAGAGATATGCAAAAATCTCCACACCTAACTAAAGGCGTGGAGGGCAAACTCTGCTGCCCAGAGCTTCCAGCTTAGCTGAATAGATCTATACTGATAAGCTGGACAAATGAGCAAAAACATAGAAAGTGCTGAACAACAAAGTCCACAACAAGTGAACTGCAAAAGGACAAGCAAAGACTTAGCTTTGCTGAACTGGTCAGAGTGTCAGGAAAATCCAAAGAGCAATGACTCCAGGCTGGAACAATTGACAACTGGCATTGAATGAGGGATAAGGCCAGACTAATATAGCCGAGCCAGAAAGACGATCAGTGAAAACAGCTGCAGAAGCTAAATCCAAGAAGCAGCCATACCACTCAAAACCACAGGAGGGAGCCCAATAGCAAAACTCACAAAAATGCTACTTACAACCACCGGAGGGAGCCCAAGAGCGGAATTCACAACAGTACCCCCCCCCTTGAGGAGGGGTCACCGAACCCTCACCAGAGCCCCCAGGCCGATCAGGACGAGCCAAATGAAAAGCACGAACCAAATCGGCGGCATGAACATCGGAGGCAACAACCCAAGAATTATCCTCCTGGCCATAACCCTTCCACTTGACAAGATACTGAAGCTTCCGCCTCGAAAAACGAGAATCCAAAATTTTCTCAACCACATATTCCAACTCCCCCTCAACCAACACCGGGGCAGAAGGATCAACAGATGGAACAACGGGCACCACATATCTCCGCAACAAAGATCTATGGAAAACATTGTGGATGGCAAAAGAGGCTGGAAGGGCCAAACGAAAATACACAGGATTGATAATCTCAGAAATCTTATAAGGACCAATAAACCGAGGCTTGAACTTAGGGGAAGAAACCTTCATAGGAACATGACGAGAGGACAACCAGACCAAATCCCCCACACGAAGCCGAGGACCAACACACCGACGGCGGTTAGCAAAACGCTGAGCCTTTTCCTGGGACAACGTCAAATTGTCTACCACATGAGTCCAAATCAGCTGTAACCTGTCCATCACAGAATCTACACCAGGACAATCAGAAGGCTCAACCTGCCCTGAAGAAAAACGAGGATGGAAACCAAAATTACAAAAGAAAGACGAAACCAAAGTAGCTGAACTGGCCCGATTATTAAGGGCAAACTCGGCCAACGGCAAGACAGTCACCCAATCATTCTGATCAGCAGACACAAAGCATCTCAAATAGGTTTCCAAGGTTTGATTAGTTCGCTCAGTTTGGCCATTTGTCTGAGGATGGAACGCCGAAGAAAAAGACAAATCAATACCCATCCTAGCACAAAAGGCCCGCCAAAACCTGGAAACAAACTGGGAACCTCTGTCAGACACAATATTCTCCGGAATGCCATGCAAACGAACCACATGTTGAAAAAACAATGGAACCAAATCAGAGGAGGAAGGCAATTTAGGCAAAGGTACCAAATGGACCATTTTAGAGAACCGGTCACAAACCACCCAGATAACAGACATCCTCTGGGACACAGGAAGATCCGAAATAAAATCCATGGAAATATGCGTCCAAGGCCTCTCTGGGACGGGCAAAGGCAAAAGCAACCCACTAGCGCGGGAACAGCAAGGCTTAGCCCGGGCACAAGTCCCACAGGACTGCACAAAAGAACGCACATCCCGCGACAAGGAAGGCCACCAAAAGGACCTAGCAACCAAATCTCTGGTACCAAAAATCCCAGGATGACCGGCCAACACAGAACAATGGACTTCAGAAATTACCTTACTTGTCCATCTATCAGGAACAAACAGCTTCCCCACAGGACAGCGGTCAGGTTTATCAGCCTGAAATTCCTGAAGCGCCTGCCGCAAATCAGGGGAGATGGCAGACAGAATCACCCCTTCCCTAAGAATGCCAACCAGCTCAAGGACTCCAGGAGAATCCGGCAAAAAACTCCTAGAGAGGGCATCCGCCTTAACATTCTTAGATCCTGGAAGATATGAGACCACAAAATCAAAACGGGAGAAAAACAGGGACCACCGAGCCTGTCTAGGATTCAGCCGCTTGGCCGACTCAAGGTAAATCAGATTCTTATGATTGGTCAAGACCACAATGCGGTGCTTGGCTCCCTCAAGCCAATGTCACCACTCCTCAAATGCCCACTTCATAGCCAACAACTCCCGATTGCCGACATCATAATTGCGTTCCGCAGGCGAAAACTTTCGGGAAAAGAAGGCACATGGCTTCATCAAGGAACCATCAGAATTCCTCTGTGACAAAACGGCCCCTGCCCCAATCTCAGAAGCGTCAACCTCAACCTGAAAAGGGAGAGAAACATCCGGCTGACGCAAGACAGGGGCAGAAGTAAATCGGCGTTTAAGCTCCTGAAAGGCCTCAACAGCCTCAGAGGACCAATTTGTCACATCAGCGCCTTTCTTCGTCAAATCGGTCAGGGGTTTAACCACACTAGAGAAGTTGGCAATGAAACGGTGATAAAAATTAGCAAAGCCCAAAAATTTCTGAAGGCTCTTCACAGATGTGGGTTGAATCCAGTCATGAATGGCTTGGACCTTACCAGGATCCATTTCTATAGACGAAGGAGAAAAAATAAACCCCAAAAAAGAGACCTTCTGAACCCCAAATAGGCACTTAGACCCCTTCACAAATAGAGCATTATCACGAAGGATCTGGAATACCATCCTGACCTGCTTCACATGAGACTCCCAATCATTGGAAAAAATCAAAATATCATCCAAAAACACAATCAAGAATTTGTCAAGATAATTGCGGAAAATATCATGCATAAAGGACTGAAATACAGAAGGAGCATTAGAAAGCCCAAAAGGCATCACCAGGTATTCAAAATGGCCTTCGGGCGTATTAAATGCAGTTTTCCATTCGTCACCCTGTTTAAAGGGAACCTGTCACCCCGTTTTTTGAGATTGAGCTATAAATACTGTTAAATAGGGCCTGCGCTGTGTGTTCCTATAGTGTATGTAGTGTACCCCGATTCCCCATGTATGCTGAGAAATAGCTTACCAAAGTCGCCGTTTTCGCCTGTCAATCAGGCTGGTCAGGTCGGGAGGGCGTGGTGACATCGCTGGTTCTTCCTCAGCTTTACGTTGGTGGCGTAGTGACGTAGTGGTGAAGACACAGCGCGCGATCTGCGCTGTCATCCCTTTCGTCGGTGGGGGCGGCCATCTTCCTGGGGCCGCGCGTGCGCAGATCGAGTGCTCTGCTGCACGGGGCTTCAGGAAAATGGCCGCGGGATGCCGCGCGTGCGCATTAGAGATCGCGGCGGCCATTTTCCCAAAGCCGAGTTTGCATCTCGGCTTTGGGAAAATGGCCGCCGCGATCTCTAATGCGCACGCGCGGCATCCCGCGGCCATTTTCCTGAAGCCCCGTGCAGCAGAGCACTCGATCTGCGCACGCGCGGCCCCAGGAAGATGGCCGCCCCCACCGACGAAAGGGATGACAGCGCAGATCGCGCGCTGTGTCTTCACCACTACGCCACTACGCCACCAACGTAAAGCTGAGGAAGAACCAGCGATGTCACCACGCCCTCCCGACCTGACCAGCCTGATTGACAGGCGAAAACGGCGACTTTGGTAAGTTATTTCTCAGCATACATGGGGAATCGGGGTACACTACATACACTATAGGAACACACAGCGCAGGCCCTATTTAACAGTATTTATAGCTCAATCTCAAAAAACGGGGTGACAGGTTCCCTTTAATACGAACAAGATTATATGCCCCTCGAAGGTCAATCTTGGTAAACCAACTAGCCCCCTTAATCCTAGCAAACAAATCAGAGAGCAAAGGTAAAGGGTATTGGAATTTGACCGTGATCTTATTAAGAAGGCGATAATCAATACAGGGTCTTAAGGAGCCATCCTTCTTGGCAACAAAAAAGAATCCTGCTCCCAATGGTGACGAAGACGGCCAAATATGCCCCTTCTCCAAAGACTCCTAACATAACTCCGCATGGCGGCATGCTCTGGCACAGACAGATTGAAAAGTCGGCCCTTAGGGAACTTACAGCCAGGAATCAAGTCAATAGCACAATCACAGTCCCTATGTGGAGGAAGGGAACTGGACTTGGGCTCATCGAATACATCCTGGAAATCTGACAAAAATTCAGGAACATCAGAAGAGGGGGAAGAGGAAATTGACATTAAAGGAACGTCACTATGTACCCCTTGACAACCCCAATTAGTCACAGACATTGATTTCCAATTCAGCACTGGATTGTGTACTTGTAACCATGGAAAACCCAGTACAACATCATCATGTAAATTATGCAACACCAGAAAACGGCAATCTTCCTGATGTGCAGGAGCCATGCACATAGTCAGCTGAGTCCAATACTGAGGTTTATTCTTGGCCAATGGTGTAGCATCAATACCCCTCAAGGGTATGGGACTCTGCAAAGGCTGCAAAGAAAAACCACAGCGCCTAGCGAATTCTAAGTCCATTAAGTTCAGAGCAGCGCCTAAATCCACAAATGCCATGACAGAAAAAGATGACAATGAGCAAATCAGGATCACAGACAGGAGAAACCTAGGCTGCACAGTACTAATGGTAACAGATCTAGCGACCCTCTTAATACGCTTAGGGCAATCAGAAATAGCATGAGCAGAATCACCACAGTAAAAACACAGCCCATTCTGACGTCTGTATCCCCTTAAAACAAATCCGGAGTAGGAATTCTAGGCTCTTGTTATGTCTGCTAATGAAAGGTGTTATGAAGGCAATCCAGAGACACAGTGTGCCTAGCGATCAGAGCGCACACAGTGATCTGACAAATACCCAAAAACAAAGAAACGAGCTCTGAGACGTGGAAACTCTGTAGACCTCACACCTGATCCTATCCTAAACACAACTAAAAGTGGCTGTGGATTGCGCCTAACAACTACCTAGGCAACTCGGCACAACCTAAGAAACTAGCTAGCCTGAAGACAGAAAAATAGGCCTGACTTGCCCCCAGAGAAATACCCCAAAGGAAAAGGCAGCCCCCCACATATAATGACTGTGAGTAAGATGAAAAGACAAAACGTAGGGATGAAATAGATTCAGCAAAGTGGGGCCCGATAATCTTAGACAGAGCGAGGACAGTAAAGCGAACTTTGCAGTCTACAAAAAACCCTAAAGCAAAAACCACGCTAAGGGGGCAAAAAGACCCACCGTGCCGGACTAACGGCACGGCGGTACACCCTTTGTGTCTCAGAGCTTCCAGCAAAACAAAAGACAAGCTGGACAGAAAAAAAAAAACAAAATAGCAAAAAAGCACTTAGCTATACAGAGCAGCAGGTCACAGGAACAATCAGGAGAAGCTCAGATCCAACACTGGAACATTGACTAGGAGCAAGGATAGCAGCATCAGGTGGAGTTAAGTAACGAAGCAGCTAATGAGCTCACCAGAACACCTGAGGAAGGAAGCCCAGAAGCTGCAGTACAACTTGTGACCACAGGAGTGAATTCAGCCACAGAATTCACAACAGTACCCCCCCCTTGAGGAGGGGTCACCGAACCCTCACCAGATCCCCCAGGCCTACCAGGATGAGCCGCATGAAAGGCACGAACAAGATCGGGAGCATGAACATCAGAGGCAAAAACCCAGGAATTATCTTCCTGAGCATAACCCTTCCATTTAACCAGATACTGGAGTTTCCGTCTAGAAACACGAGAATCCAAAATCTTCTCCACAATATACTCCAATTCCCCCTCCACCAAAACCGGGGCAGGAGGCTCAACAGATGGAACCATAGGTGCCACGTATCTCCGCAACAACGACCTATGGAATACATTATGTATGGAAAAGGAGTCTGGGAGGGTCAGACGAAAAGACACAGGATTGAGAATCTCAGAAATCCTATACGGACCAATAAAACGAGGTTTAAATTTAGGAGAGGAAACCTTCATAGGAATATGACGAGAAGATAACCAAACCAGATCCCCAACACGAAGTCGGGGACCCACACGGCGTCTGCGATTAGCAAAAAGTTGAGCCTTCTCCTGGGACAAGGTCAAATTGTCCACTACCTGAGTCCAGATCTGCTGCAACCTGTCCACCACAGAATCCACACCAGGACAGTCCGAAGACTCAACCTGTCCTGAAGAGAAACGAGGATGGAACCCAGAATTGCAAAAAAATGGAGAAACCAAGGTAGCCGAGCTGGCCCGATTATTAAGGGCGAACTCAGCCAACGGCAAAAAGGACACCCAATCATCCTGGTCTGCAGAAACAAAACATCTCAGATATGTTTCCAAGGTCTGATTGGTTCGTTCGGTCTGGCCATTAGTCTGAGGATGGAAAGCCGAGGAAAAGGATAGGTCAATGCCCATCCTACCACAAAAGGCTCGCCAGAACCTTGAAACAAACTGGGAACCTCTGTCAGAAACCATATTCTCAGGAATGCCATGCAACCGAACCACATGCTGAAAGAACAAAGGTACCAAATCAGAGGAGGAAGGCAATTTAGCCAAGGGCACCAGATGGACCATTTTAGAAAAGCGATCACAGACCACCCAAATAACTGACATCTTTTGAGAAACGGGAAGGTCAGAAATGAAATCCATCGAAATATGTGTCCAAGGCCTCTTTGGGACCGGCAAGGGCAAAAGCAACCCACTGGCACGAGAACAGGAGGGCTTAGCCCTAGCACAAATCCCACAGGACTGCACAAAAGTACGTACATCCCGTGACAGAGATGGCCACCAGAAGGATCTAGCCACTAACTCTCTGGTACCAAAGATTCCAGGATGACCAGCCAACACCGAACAATGAAGTTCAGAGATAAGTTTATTAGTCCACCTATCAGGGACGAACAGTTTCTCCGCTGGACAACGATCAGGTTTATTCGCCTGAAATTTTTGCAGCACCCGCCGCAAATCAGGGGAGATGGCAGACACAATGACTCCTTCCTTGAGGATACCTGCTGGCTCAGATAAACCCGGAGAGTCGGGCACAAAACTCCTAGACAGAGCATCCGCCTTCACATTTTTAGAGCCCGGAAGGTACGAAATCACAAAGTCGAAGCGGGCAAAAAATAACGACCAACAGGCCTGTCTAGGATTCAAGCGCTTGGTAGACTCGAGATAAGTCAAGTTCTTATGATCAGTCAATACCACCACGCGATGCTTAGCACCTTCAAGCCAATGACGCCACTCCTCGAATGCCCACTTCATGGCCAGCAACTCTCGGTTGCCCACATCATAATTACGCTCAGCGGCCGAAAACTTCCTGGAAAAGAAAGCACATGGTTTCATCACTGAGCAATCAGAACCTCTCTGTGACAAAACCGCCCCTGCTCCAATCTCAGAAGCATCAACCTCGACCTGGAACGGAAGAGAAACATCTGGCTGACACAACACAGGGGCAGAACAAAAACGACGCTTCAACTCTTGAAAAGCTTCCACAGCAGCAGAAGACCAATTAACCAAATCAGCACCCTTCTTGGTCAAATCGGTCAATGGTTTGGCAATGCTAGAAAAATTACAGATGAAGCGACGATAAAAATTAGCAAAGCCCAGGAACTTTTGCAGACTTTTCAGAGATGTCGGCTGAATCCAATCCTCGATGGCTTGGACCTTAACTGGATCCATCTCGATAGTAGAAGGGGTAAAGATGAACCCCAAAAATGAAACTTTCTGCACACCGAAGAGACACTTTGATCCCTTCACAAACAAAGAGTTAGCACGCAGGACCTGAAAAATCATTCTGACCTGCTTCACATGAGACTCCCAATCATCTGAGAAGATCAAAATGTCATCCAAGTAAACAATCAGGAATTTATCCAGGTACTCACGGAAGATGTCATGCATAAAGGATTGAAACACTGATGGAGCATTGGCAAGTCCGAACGGCATCACTAGATACTCAAAATGACCCTCGGGCGTATTGAATGCAGTTTTCCATTCATCTCCTTGCCTGATTCTCACCAGATTATACGCACCACGAAGATCTATCTTAGTGAACCAACTAGCCCCCTTAATCCGAGCAAACAAGTCAGATAACAATGGCAAGGGATACTGAAATTTAACAGTGATCTTATTAAGAAGGCGGTAATCAATACACGGTCTCAGTGAACCATCCTTCTTGGCTACAAAGAAGAACCCTGCTCCCAGTGGTGATGACGATGGGCGAATATGTCCCTTCTCTAGGGATTCCTTCACATAACTGCGCATAGCGGCGTGTTCGGGCACGGATAAATTAAATAATCGACCTTTAGGGAATTTACTACCAGGAATCAAATTGATAGCACAATCACAGTCCCTATGCGGAGGTAGGGCATCGGACTTGGGCTCTTCAAATACATCCTGATAATCAGACAAGAACTCTGGGACCTCAGAAGGGGTGGATGACGAAATCGACAAAAATGGAACATCACCATGTACCCCCTGACAACCCCAGCTGGATACCGACATGGAATTCCAATCCAATACTGGATTATGGGTTTGTAGCCATGGCAACCCCAACACGACCACATCATGCAGATTATGCAACACCAGAAAGCGAATAACTTCCTGATGTGCAGGAGCCATGCACATGGTCAGCTGGGTCCAGTACTGAGGTTTATTCTTGGCCAAAGGTGTAGCATCAATTCCTCTCAATGGAATAGGACACTGCAAAGGCTCCAAGAAAAACCCACAACGTTTAGCATAATCCAAATCCATCAGATTCAGGGCAGCGCCTGAATCCACAAACGCCATGACAGAATACGATGACAAAGAGCATATCAAGGTAATGGACAGAAGGAATTTGGACTGTACAGTACCAATGACGGCAGACCTAGCGGACCGCTTAGTGCGCTTAGGACAATTAGAAATAGCATGAGTGGAATCACCACAGTAGAAACACAGCCCATTCAGACGTCTGTATTCTTGCCGTTCAACTCTGGTCATAGTCCTATCGCACTGCATAGGCTCAGGTTTAACCTCAGGCAATACCGCCAAATGGTGCACAGATTTACGCTCGCGCAAGCGTCGACTGATCTGAATGGCCAAAGACAAAGACTCATTCAAACCAGCAGGCATAGGAAATCCCACCATGACATCCTTAAGAGCCTCAGAGAGACCCTTTCTGAACAAAGCTGCCAGCGCAGATTCATTCCACTGAGTGAGTACTGACCATTTCCTAAATTTCTGACAATATACTTCTATATCATCCTGACCCTGGCACAAAGCCAGCAAATTTTTCTCAGCCTGATCCACTGAATTAGGCTCATCGTACAGTAATCCGAGTGCCAGGAAAAACGCATCGACACTACTCAATGCAGGGTCTCCTGGCGCAAGAGAAAATGCCCAGTCTTGAGGGTCGCCGCGCAAAAAAGAAATAATAATCAAAACCTGTTGACTAGGATTACCAGAAGAATGAGGTTTCAAGGCCAGAAATAGCTTACAATTATTTTTGAAACTTAGAAACTTCGTTCTATCTCCAAAAAACAAATCAGGAATAGGAATTCTTGGTTCTAGCATATATTTCTGATCAATAGTATCTTGAATCTTTTGTACATTTATAACGAGATTATCCATTGAAGAGCACAGACCCTGAAAATCCATGTCCACACCTGTGTCCAGAAACACCCAAATGTCTAGGGGAAAAAAAAAAAAGTGAACACAGAGCAGAGGAAAAAAAAAAAAAATGATGTCAGAACTTTTTCTTTCCCTCTATTGAGAATCATTAGAAGGCTCCTAGTACTGTTATGTCTGCTAATGAAAGGTGTTATGAAGGCAATCCAGAGACACAGTGTGCCTAGCGATCAGAGCGCACACAGTGATCTGACAAATACCCAAAAACAAAGAAACGAGCTCTGAGACGTGGAAACTCTGTAGACCTCACACCTGATCCTATCCTAAACACAACTAAAAGTGGCTGTGGATTGCGCCTAACAACTACCTAGGCAACTCGGCACAACCTAAGAAACTAGCTAGCCTGAAGACAGAAAAATAGGCCTGACTTGCCCCCAGAGAAATACCCCAAAGGAAAAGGCAGCCCCCCACATATAATGACTGTGAGTAAGATGAAAAGACAAAACGTAGGGATGAAATAGATTCAGCAAAGTGGGGCCCGATAATCTTAGACAGAGCGAGGACAGTAAAGCGAACTTTGCAGTCTACAAAAAACCCTAAAGCAAAAACCACGCTAAGGGGGCAAAAAGACCCACCGTGCCAGACTAACGGCACGGCGGTACACCCTTTGCGTCTCAGAGCTTCCAGCAAAACAAAAGACAAGCTGGACAGAAAAAAAAAAACAAAATAGCAAAAAAGCACTTAGCTATACAGAGCAGCAGGTCACAGGAACAATCAGGAGAAGCTCAGATCCAACACTGGAACATTGACTAGGAGCAAGGATAGCAGCATCAGGTGGAGTTAAGTAACGAAGCAGCTAATGAGCTCACCAGAACACCTGAGGAAGGAAGCCCAGAAGCTGCAGTACCACTTGTGACCACAGGAGTGAATTCAGCCACAGAATTCACAACAGCTCTAAGGCCGGAGTCTGAAAAACATAATCTTGAATACTCTGTACTCTTGCAGCAAGCTGATCCACACGAGAAAACAACCCCTGAACATCCATGCCCGCATCCAAATCCTGAATCACCCAGAGATTAAGAGGAAGGAAAAAGACAAAACAAACTTGTCACGATTCCCCTGACCGCTGTCACCACTGGGTCAGGATTCACACCGTGACCGTCACCCCTACGTCACGGATCAGGGTGACTTTAGGCCAACAGACGGCTATCACATGTGCAGGGGGGCTTATCTTAGTTATCCCTCCACTGCTAACAATGTGATGAAAAACCACACACAAGGCTATTGACCTCTTAGTTTACAGCAGGGGCTTATTCTAGGTATCCCACTGCTTTTCTATATACCACGAACTGCAGGGATTTATGTATATCCCGCTTACAGTTCCACTTAACACTTGCAGCTCTCTGGCGCCCCCTTACTCTCAGGTCAGATTAGGTACTGCACCCTGGGTAATTAGTCGCCAGAAAGGCTGCCTGCTATGTACTGGCTATTGGGCACGCTGCAGCGACGCGATAACTACTCCCACACAGGCAGGAACAATAATTATCAAACCCGCAGTTGCTTCAGCATAATCCAACCGTCAGCACACTTTCGCTGCCACCAGCTTCGATTAAACGGGTCCGAAGCTAACCCCACACAACAGTAACAGTAGCGTATTTTCCCTTCAAGAGACTTAGGGTACGGTTTAGAGCAGGAGAACGAACTAATATATAATAGTATATCCCATTCAAAATAACTAGGCAGTGCGTTATTAAAAATAGTTTATAAAGATGTTATACATGAGACAATTGCAAATATGTACAAGGATAATTATAACATAAAGGGAATAAATGAGAAAAGATAACACTCACATATTAAAAGCATTGCAGGCATCCAGGCTAGTGCAGTTTCCATACATCCCAGTCCATGGGATGTACCAGCTCTTCCAGGACAATAGGACAAAGCAGTCCAGAGGGAGAAATCAGCAAAAAGTGACTCCTCAGAGCCTGCCAGACACTTAAAACATTAAGGCTGTGACATCACAGAAAGGCTGGCTTATCCAGACCCTCCTCTCTCTACATTCTGCCTAAACTTTAAACTATTCTCTCTAATTTCTATAACTTCACTACAAAACATGACAGAGTCATACCAAACCCATAATTCATCTCGGATTAACGTGAGCATTCTAATGAGATCAAATATGTCCTATCTGGGATACATATTTACAGAGAAAACCCTACTTCTTTACCAGATGGAGTTAGAAACACGAGTGTCATGAGATGTGTAGCTACACCGAGTGGGACTACGAATATATATTTTCGTATTTCTAGCTTAAATCGTTTGCCTAATATCTAACAAAAACTAAACAAAGAATCTTTCATGGACTTTTGGAGCCATTTTTCCTGTTCTAGCTGGACAAGAGCTTACACAGGAAATGCCAGTCGTAAATTCCGTTCGGCCATAAAACTTCTAACCCCCACACTCTCTGAGAAGGAAAGCCAGGAATTTGCAGCTACAACTGTTACTCCAAGAAGGGGGGGCTTAGCCCACTCAGGCTAGCAAAAGAACTACTTATGATATTTCATACCATATCGTGACACCTCCCCCTTTTGGTGTGCGCTAGGGAGGCAGGACCTGATGGTTCTCCTCCTTGCGCACCTCAGCAGGTTCACCCTGGTGGGCCAACCCATCACCATTGCCATGATCTGGCTCCATGGTGCCTTCGCCTACCCGGTTTCCCAGGTAGTGAACCTCCCTCATGCCCATCTGACACTTTCCCGGCTTGATAGTCAGTCCTGCTTGGTGAATTCGCCTGAGCACCTCCTCGAGATGCTGCAGGTGTTCCTTCCAGGAGGGACTGAAGATGGCAATGTCATCCAAGTACGCCACGGCGTACGTCTCCAGTCCCTGAAGCAGGAGGTTGACCATCCGCTGGAAAGTGGCAGGGGCATTCTTCATGCCGAAGGGCATGACCGTGGACTCGTACAGTCCGAAGGGCGTGATAAAGGCGGACTTCTCCTGCGCCTCGGGGCTCAGGGGAATCTGCCAGTATCCTCGACTCAGATCCATTATTGTTAGGTAATCTGCGCCAGCTAACTTCTCAAGCAGCTCCTCCATGCGCGGCATTGGGTGCGCATCCGAGGCTGTGATGGCGTTGAGCCCCCTGTAGTCCACGCAGAACCGGGTGGTCCGGTCCTTCTTTGGCACGAGAACTACAGGTGATGCCCACGCGCTCTTTGACCGCCGAATCACCCCCAGCTGTAACATCTCATCGATCTCTTGGCGCATAGTCTGCTGCACCTGGTCAGAGATTCGATAGGGTGTTCGCCGTAGTGGGGCGTGATTCCCGGTGTCCACCTCGTGGACGGCTAACTCAGTCCTCCCAGGTCGGTTGGAGAACACGACCCGGAAAGGTTCCAGTGTGGTTTGCAACTGTACCCGCAGGGGTTCAGTTAACGAGGCGCTTACCTCCACATCCTCGATGGACCCATTGGCCTTGGCTTGGGCCAGCAAGTCCAGGAGGGTGTCTTCCTCACCGTCTTCGGGCAAGCTGCAGACCGGTAGGACGAAAGGTTCACGTTCGTGATGAGCCTTCATCATGTTGACGTGAAAGGCCTTTCGCCTACCCCGAGCGTGGTCAAGCGTGACCACGTACGTGACCGGGTTGAGCTGTTGGTGGACGACGTACGGGCCCTCCCAGGCTGCCTGAAGCTTATCCGTTGGTACGGGGACCAGCACCCACACCTTTTGACCCACGTGGTAGGTCCGCTCCCGGGCGTTCTGGTCGTACCAGTGCTTCTGATCAGCCTGAGCCTGCGTCATGTTGTCATGCACCAACTGCGTCAAGGTCTGCATCTTGTCACGGAAGCGCATGACATACTCCACTATGGACACTTCAGAAGGGTTCGGCTCCTCTTCCCAGGATTCTCTTACCAACCCAAGGGGTCCCCGGACTCGCCTGCCGTACAGGAGCTCGAAGGGGGAGAACCCCGTCGAGGCCTGTGGAACCTCTCGGTAAGCGAACAGCAGGTGTGGGAGGTACCGCTCCCAGTCGCGCCCTTGAGTCTCAACCAGCATGCGTAGCATCTGTTTGAGGGTACCATTGAAGCGTTCACACAAGCCATTGGTCTGTGGGTGATACGCACTCGATACCAGGTGCTTCACCTGCAGTTTCTTACAGAGAGCCTCCATTAGGCGAGACATAAATTGGGTCCCTTGATCAGTAAGCATTTCCCTGGGAAATCCTACACGTGAAAAGATGGCCAACAGGGCATCCGCCACCTTATCTGCCCTAGTTGAGGACAGAGCTACTGCCTCTGGGTACCGGGTAGCGTAGTCTACCACAGTAAGGATGTATTGCTTTCCAGAGCTGCTGGGGACGGCCAGCGGGCCCACAATGTCCACCGCGATCCTCTGGAAAGGCTCTTCTATCACTGGCAAAGGGATCAGGGGAGCCTTAATAGCAGGCCCCGCCTTCCCCACTCTTTGACAAGTGATACAGGAGCGGCAGTAGTTTGACACATCTGTCCCCATCTTAGGCCAATAGAAGTGTTGAGACAGCCGGGCCTTAGTTTTGCTGATCCCCAAGTGTCCAGCTAGCGGGATCTCATGGGCAATCCGCAACAACTCACCCCGGAATTGCTGCGGGACGACCAGCTGTCTTTCCCTCAACCACTCCTTTTGTGATTCTCCGGGTACTGTCTCCCGGTACAACCTTCCTTGTTCCCAGAACACCTTCTCCTTATCAGTCTCGGAGAAGGGCGTCCCGGCAAGTTGTCTCAAACTCTCTAGGCTCGCATCTGTGTGCAGAGCGGCCTGAAACTCCTGGCTAGGGGAAGCCAAAAGCGACGTCAGGGTCCCTTCCCCACGGGAACCCTCTTGGACCTGCTCTGGGTCCACCTCTGGTTCAGTCACCGTGATGACTGAGGAGGGTCCGGAAGGCTGACAGTTATCTGCGTTCCGGGCACTCTGACTGCGGGTGACAGCAGCTACGTAGGCTGTCTCCCCGGGGGTTTCTACAGGCCCATCAGCCGGCGCTGCTATGGGCTCTACCTCCCCATCCACCCCCAACACTCCAGGGGCAATGCTACTTATGGGCCAGTTACCTTCCTCGGTGGCACTGGTCACTTTCATGGCGTCACCTTCCTCACGGTTCCCATGCATCTCCCCATTTCCTGTAGCACCGACACTTGCCCCTGTTAGGGGTTCCTCAGCCGTCTCACTCCGCAGAGCGACGTGGCTGGGCACGCCTGTACCTATGGACACATTAACCTTCACAGAAAAATCATTATCAGGTTCCGCTGGCACAGGTACAACATTTTCACCCTCAATCCTAGGGAAAAAATGGTTATTAGATGCATCATTACAAGATAAAGCATGGTCAGGTAACACATGCGATTTCCCATCATCATCATCATCATCAGGGTTAACGTCACCCTTATTAGTAGATTGGGGAGGGGTGTCAGGGACGTAGTATGCAACCATCCTCCCCAAATCAGTTCCCAACAAAACATCAGTGGGCAAATTATCCGACAGCCCCACTTCCTTCACCCCGCTCCCAGCACCCCAATCAATAAAAACCCGGGCCATTGGTAAGGGGCAGCTGATGCCCCCAATCCCAGTGACAGTTAGGGTTTTCCCCGGAATGATTTCTTCAGGGGCCGCCAGTTCGGGTCGGATGAGGGTTCGTTCAGCCCCGGTGTCCTTGAGGCCTGTAGCAACATGGCCTCCCACAGTGACGGGCTGTACGTTGTCACACACCCTCCCAACCACACCACCCACCAAAAGAACTGCTGCATTAGGCCCTGGGGCCTTGGCTGGGGGGTTCTTCGGCCTGTCTGGACAGAAGGTACTGATATGCCCAGGCCGCTTGCAGGTGTAACACGCGCGAGGTTCGGTGGTAGGTCTGGTGCTGTTGGCCACAGGGACAGGACCTCTGGTGTGTTGGCTGGCAGGGGTACTGGCGTTGGTTGCAGGCTTACCCCCTCTCCAGCTGGTGGTGACTGGCTTCCGCGCTTCCGATCTACGGTTGGCCTCATAGGCATCGGCAATCTGCGCTGCTTTCGTCACGTCTTTGGGTTCTCTGTCCATCACGAACTGTCGCACCTCAGCTGGGCAAAGATGAAAAAACTGGTCTTTGATCATCAGGTCTCGCAGCTGTGCAAAGGTGGTCACTGACAGTCCTTGGGTCCACTGGTCAAAGTGGGTCCCCAGTCCATGCACCACATCACTGTAACTGTCGTGTGGGCCACGTTGGAGGGTCCGGAACTTTCTACGGTACACCTCGGGTGTAAGCTGGTACTTGGCTATCAGAGCCTGCTTGATGGCCTCATAGTCTCCATCTTGTTCTTGAGGGAGGGCAGCAAACGCCTCCAGAGCTTTACCTTTCAGCCCTGGTGTCAGGTATCGGGCCCATTCATCTGTAGGCAGCCGGTACTGTCTGCAGGCTTTCTCAAAGGCCCGCAGAAAAGTGTCCAAGTCTCCGTCCTTCTCCATAACAGGGAAGTGATCGGGCCGGGGCTTAGGTATCTGAGCGCTGCTGGGCTCACGGTTGGTCTGAGACAACCCCTGCATTTGCAGTCGGGCTAACTGCAGCTGGTACTCCCGCTCAGCTTGCCGCTCGGCTCGCTGGGCCTGTGCCTCTCTCTCAGCTCGGGCCTCTCTCTCAGCTCGGGCCTCTCTCTCAGCTCGCTGGGCCTCCTGCCGGTATTGCTGAATCAGCTGCCGACGTCCCTCATGGTCGTCAATGGGGAATTCTTTCAAGGCCGCCTGCAGGTGGGGGTCCAATTCGCCCGGATTGCTAACAGGGCCAGCATTCAGTGGTTGGACCTCTGCTGCAGCACCATGTTCGCTTGTGCTGGCTTCTGCGGCCTCTGAGCTCTGAGATTGGTCTCGAGCGGCTTCCCATTGCACCAGATCTGCGACCAGTTGGGCTTTGTTTTTGCTTGCAGAGTCAATGTGCTGTGACTTGCATAAGGCGACAAGGGTGTCTCTGGTCTGCTGCTCATAGAAGGTTTCTCCCAGCACAACCATGGTTGCCAAATAAAAGATAGGATAGAAAAACGAAGAGAAAGGGAGGGGATAATTACCAGTACGCAATTGTCTCACAACTAAAAAGCACTGAGTTCGTTCTCCAAACTTATTTGCGCAGAGTCCTCGCAAGAACTTTCTGCAAGTTTTTAGTGAGAGGAGTGATTACTCAAACCAAATCACTAATGCTCTAAGATATCCCACCGCCTTGCCACCAATTGTCACGATTCCCCTGACCGCTGTCACCACTGGGTCAGGATTCACACCGTGACCGTCACCCCTACGTCACGGATCAGGGTGACTTTAGGCCAACAGACGGCTATCACATGTGCAGGGGGGCTTATCTTAGTTATCCCTCCACTGCTAACAATGTGATGAAAAACCACACACAAGGCTATTGACCTCTTAGTTTACAGCAGGGGCTTATTCTAGGTATCCCACTGCTTTTCTATATACCACGAACTGCAGGGATTTATGTATATCCCGCTTACAGTTCCACTTAACACTTGCAGCTCTCTGGCGCCCCCTTACTCTCAGGTCAGATTAGGTACTGCACCCTGGGTAATTAGTCGCCAGAAAGGCTGCCTGCTATGTACTGGCTATTGGGCACGCTGCAGCGACGCGATAACTACTCCCACACAGGCAGGAACAATAATTATCAAACCCGCAGTTGCTTCAGCATAATCCAACCGTCAGCACACTTTCGCTGCCACCAGCTTCGATTAAACGGGTCCGAAGCTAACCCCACACAACAGTAACAGTAGCGTATTTTCCCTTCAAGAGACTTAGGGTACGGTTTAGAGCAGGAGAACGAACTAATATATAATAGTATATCCCATTCAAAATAACTAGGCAGTGCGTTATTAAAAATAGTTTATAAAGATGTTATACATGAGACAATTGCAAATATGTACAAGGGTAATTATAACATAAAGGGAATAAATGAGAAAAGATAACACTCACATATTAAAAGCATTGCAGGCATCCAGGCTAGTGCAGTTTCCATACATCCCAGTCCATGGGATGTACCAGCTCTTCCAGGACAATAGGACAAAGCAGTCCAGAGGGAGAAATCAGCAAAAAGTGACTCCTCAGAGCCTGCCAGACACTTAAAACATTAAGGCTGTGACATCACAGAAAGGCTGGCTTATCCAGACCCTCCTCTCTCTACATTCTGCCTAAACTTTAAACTATTCTCTCTAATTTCTATAACTTCACTACAAAACATGACAGAGTCATACCAAACCCATAATTCATCTCGGATTAACGTGAGCATTCTAATGAGATCAAATATGTCCTATCTGGGATACATATTTACAGAGAAAACCCTACTTCTTTACCAGATGGAGTTAGAAACACGAGTGTCATGAGATGTGTAGCTACACCGAGTGGGACTACGAATATATATTTTCGTATTTCTAGCTTAAATCGTTTGCCTAATATCTAACAAAAACTAAACAAAGAATCTTTCATGGATTTTTGGAGCCATTTTTCCTGTTCTAGCTGGACAAGAGCTTACACAGGAAATGCCAGTCGTAAATTCCGTTCAGCCATAAAACTTCTAACCCCCACACTCTCTGAGAAGGAAAGCCAGGAATTTGCAGCTACAACTGTTACTCCAAGAAGGGGGGGCTTAGCCCACTCAGGCTAGCAAAAGAACTACTTATGATATTTCATACCATATCGTGACAAAACTAAAGAAAAAAAATGGCTCAGAACTCTTTTTCTTTTCCTTCTTTTGAGATGCATTCAGCTCATTTTTGGCCAGTTGTACTGTTATGGTCTGGTGATTAAGGAGCGACATCCGACTAGCTCTGAGCAGGTGGTAACTATACTGACTGCAGTCCCTAAGCTCAACACAACACTAGAAGTAGCCGTGGGATGCTCCTAACTCTCCCTAGGCACCTCGTCACAGCCTAAGAGCTAACTACCCCTAAAGATAGAAGCAGGAAAACTATCTTGCCTCAGAGAAAATCCCCAAAGGATAGATAGCCCCCCATATGTAATGACTGTGAGAGGAGAAGGAAATGACATACGTAGTATGAAACAAGATTAGCACAGGAGGCCACTTCTAGCTAGATAGAAATAGTACAGGACAGAATGCTGTGCGGTCAGTAATAAAAACTAGAAAAAGTCCACCACAGAGAAATGCAAAAATCTCCACACCTAACTAAAGGCGTGGAGGGCAAACTCTGCTGCCCAGAGCTTCCAGCTTAGCTGAATAGATCCATACTGATAAGCTGGACAAATGAGCAAAAACATAGAAAGTGCTGAACAACAAAGTCCACAACAAGTGAACTGCAAAAGGACAAGCAAGGACTTAGCTTTGCTGAACTGGTCAGAGTGTCAGGAAAATCCAAAGAGCAATGACTCCAGGCTGGAACAATTGACAACTGGCGTTGAATGAGGGATAAGGCCAGACTAATATAGCCGAGCCAGAAAGACGATCAGTGAAAAAAGCTGCAGAAGCTAAATCCAAGAAGCAGCCATACCACTCAAAACCACAGGAGGGAGCCCAAGAGCAGAACTCACAAAAATGCTACTTACAACCACCGGAGGGAGCCCAAGAGCGGAATTCACAACAGGTTTGGTCCAAAATTCATCTCCTGGGTTAAGTTGTTGTACTCGTTCCCAATGGCAAAAATTTGAGTTAATAATAATTTGTCAGAGAGTTTCCCGCTGTTTAGGGGTACCAGACAGGGGTGTCCGTTGTCGCCGTTGCTCTTCGCTCTGGCCGTGGAGCCGTTAGCGGCTAAAATAAGAGGTGCTCAGGAGGTTAGAGGTTACATCTATGGTAGGAGGGAAAACAAAATTGCATTACATGCTGACAATATTTTGTTGTTCCTGGAGGATTCTGAAAGGTCCCTGTGCAATGCGGTTGCTTTGATTGAGGAGTTTGGTCGGTTTTCGGGTCTCACAATAAACTGGGATAAGTCTTGTATGTTGTTGATTGAGGGGGACAGTATGGGCAGTGGAGAGAGGGCGATTACCACAAAATTAAAGATTGTTCAAAAATTTAAATATTTGGGTATACAGATTGCTCTTCCTCTAACTACTTTTGAGGAACTGAATTTAAATCCGTTAATGCAGAAAATTCGTACCAAGATTGCGGCATGGAACAAATTACATTTATCGGTGGTTAGTAGGGTGAACCTCTGTCACATGTGATGGAATTTGTTATGGAGACATAAAACTGGATGTCTAGTGCTGGAGTCAGACCGGGGACCCAGGGGCCCAATCCTCAGATACACACGTGTCCACCTTTTCACACACATCATTGATGGTTGTATGTTTTTTTTTTGCATGCAAACAGCAGGTTTCACCCAGAATCCCAAGTGTCCATTAACAATCAGTACAGTGCGCCCGCCTGTATATAGGGCATCAGGTGATGCCCACTGCTTATATAGGGGTGGGGACTGTCCTGCACAGGGGCCTCAGGGGGATTCACCGCTCCTCCTGTGGGCCTGTCCAGATAAATATCTCATGACTGTCATGTTTGCTGCAGATGTTTTTTTTCTTCTTTCTTAGATTGACAAGTATCGATGGGAATAAATCTGTTGGATTCTTCTGCTGGGAAAAGAATCCAGATGTGATATCACTGATTGATCGGGTGTTACCTGTTATCGACTCTGGCAATGTAATACTGAGCTTCCCGGACTATGAGAGCGACTGGACAGTAGTAGAAAAATACAGTCCAGTCATAATTATCTGCCCATCACAGATTCCTCTGTCCTCCCTGCAGAGTTTCCTGGACGTCTGCTCCCACACCCACGGTACGAGACGCCTCACTAGGAGGCCGGGATGTCTCCTGAGATATCCGGATATACCTCCATAACTGCATGTGTGATGGGGGATGTGGGGGGCTCAGTGGTGTAAGCTATGGTAATTGTGCCCAGTATATACTCAGGATTGGGGAGGTCAGCAATTTAGAACGTAATAATTAAAATATAACCTTTATTTTAGATTTAAGTAAAAATCCCTCAGGCAGAAAAGACAAGAAACAAAGACGCCCAGAGAAATCCCTATAGATGACA
This sequence comes from Ranitomeya imitator, assembly GCF_032444005.1. NCBI lineage: Eukaryota > Metazoa > Chordata > Amphibia > Anura > Dendrobatidae > Ranitomeya > Ranitomeya imitator. Next base: position 222,239,119 of record NC_091288.1, on the reverse strand, counting down.
GAGGACCCCCGCAGTCAGGATAAGGTTAGATAATGAACTTGGCTTGTGTTATTCCTCATCTTTAGGACAGGTCTAACCAAAATCTCAGAATCAATAGGAACCATCTCACCCAATACTCAGGTGGTGTCCTCATAGTTTATCCCATTGGAGAGAACAGGAGGATCACTCTTTACCCCATTAGAAAGACGCCCAGGGATCACATAAATAGATGCCCCATTGTCTTCGCGTTTCATCTATTGATTCCTTGGTGGAGATAAGGACCAAATAGGGGGAATAATATATGAGCTGTAGCGACTGAGAGATGAGGATCCTACATCTGCCTGAGGGGAGAAATCGCCTGGTGTAGTGTTATGGCGACAGTGTGTGTTGAAATCACATACCGCCATCACTGAAGATGTCCTACACCAGAGACTCTACTGATTTACTAAGAAAGTTGGATGTTATTACCATTGAACCAGACATGATTAGGGGTAGCATCGATCTAGATGCATTTTATTCCTCCATAAATCATTGTGATGGTCCTAAAGCAGTGTGATTCTTCTTACAGAGAAGAGGTCGACGAATGTTGGGGGCATAATGAGTTCCTTTTGACACTTTTGGAATTTTGTCTCACCAAGACCTTTTTTCTCATCAATGGCTCCTTTTACCACCAGCTCAAGGGCACGGTCATAGGCAGCCGTTGTGTGCCATCATATGCCAACTTGCTCCTGAATTGGTGGGAGGAGACCATGGTTTTTGGTGAGAACTGTTTAAAGGAAACCCACAAAATTGTTTTATGGTCACCCTATATTGACAACTTTCTGGTCTTATGAAACTGTGATCCAACTAGTTTTTCTAATTTTATGTCCAGTTTGAACCATAATTGCTTGTGTTTATCTATTACTTCAGAGTGTCATTCAATGGAGCTTCCGTTTCTGGATATCGCTCTACGAAAAACTCCTGAAGGGCTTTTACAAACCTAAATTTATAGAAAACTCACTTCTACTAATGTCCTACTTCACTGGGACAGTCACTACTCTATACCTTTGAAAAAAGGTATCTCCAGGGGTAACACATAATTGTTCCTCTGACACAGATTATGAAGATCAGTCCAAGATTCTTCATGAACGCTTTCTCGACAGGGGGTATCCGGATGGGATCTTAAGGAGGGCTTACAATGAGACTAAGAACATAAATATAACTTATCCTCTTGTTCCTCGCCTCCCCTTCATTACATCGCTACCTTTTGACAGTGGCTCACAACAGGCTTGTTGGATCCTACAAAAATATTGGCCAATTTTTCAGATGGATGGGGACATTGGAGATTTCGTCAGCTCAAGTCCTAGAATCACCTTTCAAAAAGGCAGGTCCATAGGTGATAGAGTAGTCCATAGTCATTTGTCCTCCCCTAATGTACAACATGGCTTTTTTCCAATATTCTTGATATTTCGAATGCAGTGGATGCATTGCCTGCCCGGTAATGGCAATAGGCAATACTTTTACAAGCAGTGTCACAGGCAAGGAATACCAAATTCCCTCCTTCATAAACTGTTGCACAAAAAGCATTATGTATAGGGCTGCATGCCAATGAGGTCTAGAATACATAGGGAAATGAACCCGAGAACTTAGAAGGAGTATTGGAGAACATCTTAGAGATGACGCCCACAAAAGAGACAACTCCTTGGTTGGACATACCGTATTAACATCACCCACAATGGTGATGCCTTCCTCCTGAGATTCATGGAAATTGACAAAGTCAATATCCCTAAGAGTGGAGGTAATCGACATGTCCTACAATGTGAGACTAGGTGGATATACCACCTTAGAACACAAGTAGCGCTTGGTCTCAATGAGACCCTCACCTTCAGCTGTTTCCTTTAGGAGAGGGATTATTCCTAGAGAGAACCGCTGTCGAGTGGGGGCGCCACTTCATTTCCCCCAGGGTGCCAACCTTCACTGATAGGTGGGTGCACAGTGTTAGGGTAAAATAATATTGATACATTTTCTAGCTGATTCCCCCCCCCACGAACTTCTCCTCAATGTATCCATCCATCGATTTTGGACATTTTTTGCCATGATCTATCATTGTTTCCTGCTTTTTAAGTCCCCAATTCCACTTTATTTTCCTCCCTCTATATATTTTGAGGGTGCAGGAACTATTATTTACTCGGGAGGTTGGAAGAATTGGCTGTTCTCCGCCCCGTCCCCACTCATCACATAGGGGCATTCAGGATTTTCTGTAGATGAGATTCACCTCTCCCCTAACTTGCATTTTCTGCCACTTTAGAATTATGAAATGGTTATTTTCCATCTGTGGATCTATATTTTGTCGTCATTCATGTCATTACCATAGACCACACGTCCTGGTCACCTGCAGTCCTCATCAGTATGGTCCATGAGACGGCGTACAGTCACGAGTGCTCTCCAATCCCTGCTCTCCATCGGATGGGACGCCTCCGTTCTGAGGCAGCGCAGCGGAAGTCTCACTTGGCGGCCACTGGTGCGTTCCAGGCTTGGCTGCACTGGAAATGACGTCTTCGGTGATGGCGGTATATGATTTAAATGCACACTGCCACAATAACACTACACCAGGCGATTCCTCCCCGGGGGAATGTTGGATCCTTATCTCTCAGCCGCCATGGCTCATATATTGTTCGCCCCTTTTTCGTCTTTATCTCCCTTGAGGAATCAATATATGAATTGCATAGGGAGACCATGGGGCGTCTATTTCTGTGATCCCTGGGGTCTTTCTGGTGCGGTAATGTGTGATCCTCCCTTTCTCTCCAATAGGATTTACTCTTGATCCATTTGTTAAGGGATCTGCCCTGGACTTAAGCTGTGAGGACACCTCCTGAATATCCGGTCAGATCGTCCCCATTGGTTCTCAGATTTCGGTTAGACCTCTCCTAAGGATGACTGTCCAACCTTCTCCTGACTGCGGGGGTCCTCCATCATCTGTGCGGTGGTCTCTGGGCGGCTTTGTGTCTTTGTATCTTCACCTTGAGGGATTTTTACTTAAATCTAAATTAAAGGTTATGATTTGATGATTACATTCCTCACTGATTGCAGCAGATATGTGCTATACTCAGGATTGTACATGTGTGTTATACAATGATGGGAGTTATAGTCCTCCAACCTGTTATAATGTGTCGCTGTGTATGATCAGGGTCAGAGGAGATGATTATGGTCATCACTGATCTGGAGGACACTGAATCCGAGAGAAGAAGACACTCAGAGTGGGTGTCAGGAGGATGCCCCCCGTGCCCCCTGGTGACACTGACCGAGGCCGACATGGATGTGATCTGTACATCAGACAGTGGCGATATATCTGCGGAGAGGAGAATGGCCGGAAAAGTGTCGCGGATGAGGGAGATCCTACAGACCGCAGCAGGTGAGGACACGTCACTAGTTTTATCATTCATCTCAGGATGTTGGGGGCAGTAGTTGCGTATTTCATGAATGACCTGATGGGAGTTATATAGAGAAGAATCCATCATTATCACTTATATGATGGCGCGTAGTTAACCCCATCCTGACCTCTGCGGTCACTGCCGAGCTCAGAGCGACATAGGGCAGAGAGGAGAGGATGACTACACTGCAGATCCTGATGGGGGTTATAATCACTTTTCTTTCCTTTACAGAAAATTCACAGAACCAACTGCAGCGACTAATGGTAAGAAAACAGCCGGATCTGCTGATAATAACATCATATAATAATCAGCGGGTGAGGACGGAGGACGATCCAGGAGATTCCAGACATCCCATCATATGTGTCTGATGTCACAGAAATCCCCCCACGTGTCCGGTGCCGGAGAGAAGAAGCCGCTTCCACTGCGCCGACTCCTCCTGACCGGTCTGTACAAGAGGAGGAGGGAGCGAAGTGTGACCGCCGGCACTGGACACAGGACATGGCGGCTACGAGAGAATCAGAGCACAACTAGGGGGCGCCATGACCAGTGTGTAACACCAGGGGGCGCCATAACTAGGGTGTAATACCAGGGGGCGCCATAACTAGGGTGTAATACCAGGGGGCGCCATAACTAGCGTGTAATACCAGGGGGTGCCATAACTAGGGTGTAATACCAGGGGGCACCATAACTAGGGTGTAATACCAGGGGGCGCCATAACTAGGGTGTAATACCAGGGGGCGCCATAACTAGGGTGTAATACCAGGGGGCGCCATAACTAGGGTGTAATACCAGGGGGCGCCATGACCAGTGTGTAACACCAGGGGGCGCCATAACTAGGGTGTAATACCAGGGGGCGCCATAACTAACGTGTTATACCAGGGGGCGCCATAACTAACGTGTTATACCAGGGGGTGCCATAACTAGCGTGTAATACCAGGGGGTGCCATAACTAGGGTGTAATACCAGGGGGCACCATAACTAGCGTGTAACACCAGGGGGCACCATAACTAGTGTGTAACACCAGGGGGCACCATAACTAGTGTGTAACACCAGGGGGCACCATAACTAGTGTGTAACACCAGGGGGCGCCATAACTAACGTGTTATACCAGGGGGCACCATAACTAGCGTGTTACACCAGGGGGCACCATAACTAGCGTGTAACACCAGGGGGCGCTATAACTATTGTGTAACACCAGGGGGCACCATAACCACTGAACAATATCTTATGGTAGCTTTAGGGATTATAATAATGTGGAAGCTTTTATCTGAGTGTTGCTCTGTAGCTGCGGTGGTTGCTACAGATTGTGGGGGTCTCTATCTCAGTTCATCCTCTCCTGCTTGATTGCTGCTTCGATCCACAGCGACATCTGAGAGAATTTCCGTGCTGAAATGCATAGAACTATTTGAGATACATGAACAGAAGAGTTGAAATAGATGCAGTGATTTATCAGCCAGGGCATAATTTAAAACTTTTTACGTCATAGAGATATTGAATAAGGATTCATACATTTATGATTACTGGACATTTTATAAATTATCCTTTATATGTTTGCCTATAAAAAAGAAAGTCAAAAGTTTTTAATATTATTAATTTTATTATATACTAGCTGAAGAGCCCGGCGTTGCCTGGGCATAGTAAATATCTGTGGTTAGTTATAGCACCTCACTTCTCTTATTTTCCCATCACGCCTCTCATTTTCCCAATCACATCTTTAATTTTCCCCCTCACATCTCTCATTTTCTCCCTTACACCTCTCATTTTCCCCCTCACATCTCTCATTTTCCCCCTCACTCCTCTTATTTTCCCCTCACTCCTCTCATTCCCCCCTAACACTTGTCATTTCAACCTTACATCTGTCATTTTCCGATCACTCCACTATTTTCCCTCACTCCTCTCATTTTGCACCTCAGTATATACATGTTTGTCATCTCCCTTATATATAGTATACACCTTTATGTCATCTCCTGTATATAGTATATACCTGTATGTCATCTCCCCTGTATATAGTATATATCTGCTGTGTCATCTCCCCTGTATATAGTATATACCTGTATGTCATCTCCTATATATAGTATATACCTGTATGTCCTCCTGTATATAGTATATACCTGTGTATCATCTCTCCTTTATATAGTATATATGTGTGTCATCTCCTCCTATATATATAGCATATACCTGTATGTCATCTCCTCCTGTATATAGTAAATACCTGTATGTCATCTCCTCCTATATATAGCATATACCTGTATGTAATCTCCCCTGTATATAGCATATACCTGCTGTGTGTCATCTCCCCTGTATATAGTATATACCTATATGTCATCTCCTATATATAGTATATACCTGTATGTCATCTCCTCCTGTATATAGTATATACCTGTGTATCATCTCCCCTGTATATAGTATATATATGTGTCATCTCCTCCTATATATAGCATATACCTGTATGTCATCTCCTCCTGTATATAATATACTGTATATAATGTATATAATATATACCTATATGTCATCTCCTGCTATATATAGCATATACCTGTATGTCATCTCCTCCTGTATATAGTATATACCTGTATGTCATCTCCTCCTGTATATAGTATATACCTGTGTGTCATCTCCCCTGTATATAGTATATATCTGTATGACATCTCCTCCTGTATATAGTATATACCTGTGTGCCATCTCCCCTGTATATAGTATATACCTGTGTGTCATCTCCTCCTGTATATAGTATATAGTGTGTGTCATCTCCCCTGTATATAGTATATACCTGAGTGTCATCTCCTCCTGTATATAGTATATACCTGTATGTCATCTCCTCCTGTATATAGTATATATCTGTATGTCATCTCTCCTGTATCTATATATATAATTGTCTAAGGGTTTTTCCGTCTGTCTGTCTGTCTGTCCTGGAAATCCCGGCTCTCTGATTGGTCGAGGCCGCCAGGCCTCGACCAATCAGCAACGGGCACAGCGACGATGATGTCATAAAGGACGTAGAAATCCCGCGTCTGATTGGTCGAGGCCGGCAGGCCTCGACCAATCAGCAACGGGCACAGCGACGATGATGTCATAATGGTTGCCATGGCGACGATGATGTCATAAAGGTTGCCTCGACCAATCAGCGACGGGCACAGTCTGCCGCGAATTCTGGAATCATCATTGTCCATATACTACGGGGACATGCATATTCTAGAATACCCGATGCATTAGAATCGGGCCACAATCTAGTATAGTATATATCTGTATGTCATCTCCTCCTGTATATAGTATATACCTGTGTGTCATCTCTCCTGTATATAGTATATACCTGTATGTCATCTCCTCTTGTATATAGTATATAGTGTGTGTCATCTCCCCTGTATATAGTATATACCTGAGTGTCATCTCCTCCTGTATATAGTATATACCTGTATGTCATCTCCTCCTGTATATAGTATATACCTGTGTGTCATCTCTCCTGTATATAGTATATACCTGTGTGTCATTTCCTCTTGTATATAGTATATAGTGTGTGTCATCTCCCCTGTATATAGTATATACCTGAGTGTCATCTCCTCCTGTATATAGTATATACCTGTATGTCATCTCCTCCTGTATATAGTATATATCTGTATGTCATCTCTCCTGTATATAGTATATATCTGTATGTCATCTCCTCCTGTGTATAGTATATACCTGCATGTCATCTTCTATATATAGCATATACCTGTATGTCATCTCCTCCTGTATATAGTATATACCTGTAGGTCATCTGCTCCTGTATATAGTATATACCTGTGTGTCATCTCCTCCTGTATATAGTATATACCTGTATGTCATCTCCTCCTGTATATAGTATGTACATGTATGTCATCTCCTCCTCTATATAGTATATACCTGTGTGTCATCTCTCCTGTATATAGTATATATCTGTATGTCATCTCTCCTGTATATAGTATATATCTGTATGTCATCTCCTTCTGTATATAGTATATACCTGTGTGTCATCTCCTCCTGTATATAGTATGTACCTGTATGTCATCTCCTCCTCTGTATAGTATATATCTCTGTGTCATCTCTCCTGTATATAGTATATATCTGTATGTCATCTCCTCCTGTATTAGACCTCGTTCACACGTTATTTGCTCAGTATTTTTACCCCAGTATTTGTATGCTGAATTGGCAGCCTGATAAATCCCCAGCCAACAGGAAGCCCTCCCCCCTGGCAGTATATATTAGCTCACACATACACATAATAGACATGTCATGTGACTGACAGCTGCCGTATTTCCTATATGGTACATTTGTTGCTCTTGTAGTTTGTCTGCTTATTAATCAGATTTTTATTTTTGAAGGATAATACCAGACTTGTGTGTGTTTTAGGGCGAGTTTCATGTGTCAAGTTGTGTGTGTTGAGTTGCATGTGGCGACGTGCATGTAGCGACTTTTGTGAGATAAGTTTTGTGTGACGACATGCGTGTAGCAACTTTTTGTGTGTCAAGTTGCATGTGACAGGTTAGTGTAGCAAGTTGTGTGCAGCAAGTTTTGCGCATGGCGAGTTTTGCACGTGGCGAGTTTTAGGTGTGGTGCGTTTTGAGTATGTGCAAGTGTTGTGTGAGGGAACTTTTGCATGTGTTGCAACTTTTGTGCATGTGGCAATTTTTCCGCGTGTGAAGTTTCGCGTGTGACAAGTTTTCCATGAGGTCAGTTTTGCACATGTGGCGAGTTTTGCGTGAGCCTAGTTTTGCATATGGCGAGTTTTGCGTGTGGCAAGTTTTGAGTGGCGACTTTTGTGTTTCGACTTTTATGTGGCAAGATTGGTGTATGTGTGGTGAAATGTGTGCTGAGGGTGGTATATGTGTTCAAGCACGTGGTAGTTTGTGGCGAATTTTGTGTGTGTGTTCATATCCCCTTGTGTGGTGAGTATCTCATGTCGGGGTCCCACCTTAGCAGCTGTACGGTATATAATCTTTGGCGCCATCGCTCTCACTCTTTAAGTCCCCCTTGTTCACATCTGGTAGCTGTCAATTTGCCTCCAACACTTTTCCTTTCACTTTTTCCCCATTATGTAGATAGAGGCAAAATTGTTTGGTGAATTGGAACGCGCAGGGTTAAAATTTCACCTCACAACATAGCCTATGAGGCTCTCAGGGTCCAGACGTGTGACTGCGCAAAATTTTGTGGCTGTAGCTGCGACGGTGCAGATGCCAATCCCGGACATACACACATACACACATACATCTTTATATATTAGATAATTATATTGCACAATTTTAATAAACAAACATATAAATAGTTTTTAATAAATGAATATAGGAATAGTTTTAAAATAAATATATATTTTTAAATCAAATGGTGGAATTTATTCAGTCGTATATACATCTAATCAGCTTAAATGCTTGGTTGAATTCGTGGCACAGACAGCTGGAAAGCTGGATGATGATTGTGTTACATCCCCATGTGGGTTCTCTTTCCCCCTTTTTTTTTCGATATAGACCACTTGAAAAAAATATTTTTTTTTTTTCTCCCTTTTTTTCTTTCTTTCTTTTTTCATTTTAAACCTGAAAAATGGATGGAATAGTTTCTAGGCTGATTAAAAATTTCTGTATGCATTTAATTTGGAATGATTTTGTATTAGATTAATCATTTATCAATGTTTTCAGGAACACTGACATCGGATGTCACATGTCAGAAGTTCCTTTTCGCGCCTGTTTTTGAAATTTGAATGTATTTAAGCAGTGTAACAACTGTTGTGAATTCTGTGGCTGAATTCACTCCTGTGGTCACAAGTGGTACTGCAGCTTCTGAGCTTCCTCCCTCAGGTGTTCTGGTGAGCTCGTTAACTGCTTCATTACTTAACTCCGCCTGATGCTGCTATCCTTGCTCCTTGTCAATGTTTCAGTGTTGGATCTGAGCTTCTCCTGATTGTTCCTGTGACCTGCTGCTCAGTATAGCTAAGTGCCTTTTGCTATTTTGTTGCTTTTTTTCTGTCCAGCTTGTCTTTTGTTTTGCTGGAAGCTCTGAGACGCAAAGGGTGTACCGCCGTGCCGTTAGTTCGGCACGGTGGGTTTTTTTGCCCCCTTTGCGTGGTTTTGCTTTAGGGTTTTTTGTAGACTGCAAAGTTCGCTTTACTGTCCTCGCTCTGTCCTAGAATATCGGGCCCCACTTTGCTGAATCTATTTCATCCCTACGTTTTGTCTTTTCATCTTACTCACAGTCATTATATGTGGGGGGCTGCCTTTTCCTTTGGGAAATTTCTCTGGGGCAAGTCAGGCCTATTTTTCTATCTTCAGGCTAGCTAGTTTCTTAGGCTGTGCCGAGTTGCCTAGGTAGTTGTTAGGCGCAATCCACAGCCGCTTTTAGTTGTGTTTAGGATAGGATCAGGTGTGCAGTCTACAGAGTTTCCACGTCTCAGAGCTCGTTCTTGTATTTTTGGGTATTTGTCAGATCACTGTGTGCGCTCTGATCGCTAAGCACACTGTGTCTCTGGATTGCCTTCATAACACCTGTCATTAGCAAACATAACAGTACAAGGAGCCCCACTAATGATTCTCAATAGAGGGAAAGAAAAAGTTCTGACATCATTTTTTTTTTTTTTTTCTGCTCTGTGTTCACTTTTTTTTTTCCCCCTAGACATTTGGGTGATTCCGGACACAGGTGTGGACATGGATATTCAGGGTCTGTGCTCTTCAATGGATAATCTCGTTATAAATGTACAAAAAATTCAAGATACTATTGATCAGAAATCTATGTTAGAACCAAGAATTCCTATTCCTGATTTGTTTTTTGGAGATAGAACTAAGTTTCTAAGTTTCAAAAATAATTGTAAGCTATTTCTGGCCTTGAAACCTCATTCTTCTGGTAATCCTATTCAACAGGTTTTGATTATTATTTCTTTTTTGCGCGGCGACCCTCAAGACTGGGCATTTTCTCTTGCGCCAGGAGACCCTGCATTGAGTAGTGTCGATGTGTTTTTCCTGGCGCTCGGATTGCTGTACGATGAGCCTAATTCAGTGGATCAGGCTAAGAAAAATTTGCTGGCTTTGTGCCAGGGTCAGGATGATATAGAAGTATATTGTCAGAAATTTAGGAAATGGTCAGTACTCACTCAGTGGAATGAATCTGCGCTGGCAGCTTTGTTCAGAAAGGGTCTCTCTGAGGCTCTTAAGGATGTCATGGTGGGATTTCCTATGCCTGCTGGTTTGAATGAGTCTTTGTCTTTGGCCATTCAGATCGGTCGACGCTTGCGCGAGCGTAAATCTGTGCACCATTTGGCGGTATTGCCTGAGGTTAAACCTGAGCCTATGCAGTGCGATAGGACTATGACTAGAGTTGAACGGCAGGAATACAGACGTCTGAATGGTCTGTGTTTCTACTGTGGTGATTCCACTCATGCTATTTCTGATTGTCCTAAGCGCACTAAGCGGTCCGCTAGGTCTGCCGTCATTGGTACTGTACAGTCCAAATTCCTTCTGTCCATTACCTTGATATGCTCTTTGTCGTCGTTTTCTGTCATGGCGTTTGTGGATTCGGGCGCTGCCCTGAATCTGATGGATTTGGATTATGCTAAACGTTGTGGGTTTTTCTTGGAGCCTTTGCGGTGTCCTATTCCATTGAGAGGAATTGATGCTACACCTTTGGCCAAGAATAAACCTCAGTACTGGGCCCAGCTGACCATGTGCATGGCTCCTGCACATCAGGAAGTTATTCGCTTTCTGGTGTTGCATAATCTGCATGATGTGGTCGTGTTGGGGTTGCCATGGCTACAAACCCATAATCCAGTATTGGATTGGAATTCCATGTCGGTATCCAGCTGGGGTTGTCAGGGGGTACATGGTGATGTTCCATTTTTGTCGATTTCGTCATCCACCCCTTCTGAGGTCCCAGAGTTCTTGTCTGATTATCAGGATGTATTTGAAGAGCCCAAGTCCGATGCTCTACCTCCGCATAGGGATTGTGATTGTGCTATCAATTTGATTCCTGGTAGTAAATTCCCTAAAGGTCGATTATTTAATTTATCCGTGCCCGAACACGCCGCTATAATAATAATAATAATCTTTATTTTTATATAGCGCTAACATATTACGCAGCGCTTTACAGTTTTGCACACATTATCATCACTGTCCCCGATTGGGCTCACAATCTAGAATTCCTATCAGTATGTCTTTGGAAATGGCTATGCGCAGTTATGTGAAGGAATCCCTGGAGAAGGGACATATTCGCCCATCGTCATCACCACTGGGAGCAGGGTTCTTCTTTGTAGCCAAGAAGGATGGTTCGCTGAGACCGTGTATTGATTACCGCCTTCTTAATAAGATCACTGTTAAATTTCAGTATCCCTTGCCATTGTTATCTGACTTGTTTGCTTGGATTAAGGGGGCTGGTTGGTTCACTAAGATAGATCTTCGTGGTGCGTATAATCTGGTGAGAATCAGGCAAGGAGATGAATGGAAAACTGCATTCAATACGCCCGAGGGTCATTTTGAGTATCTAGTGATGCCGTTCGGACTTGCCAATGCTCCATCTGTGTTTCAGTCTTTTATGCATGACATCTTTCGTGAGTATCTGGATAAATTCCTGATTGTTTACTTGGGAAATGTTTTACCTGGGAAATGTTTAAGAACATCCTAAATAGGCAGTGTAAGCGGTTTATACCTTGTGGGAATAAAAGGACTAGAAATAGGAAAAACCCAATGTGGCTAAACAAAGAAGTAAGACAGGCAATTAACAGTAAAAAGAAAGCATTTGCACTACTAAAGCAGGATGGCACCATTGAAGCTCTAAAAAACTATAGGGAGAAAAATACTTTATCTAAAAAACTAATTAAAGCTGCCAAAAAGGAAACAGAGAAGCACATTGCTAAGGAGAGTAAAACTAATCCCAAACTGTTCTTCAACTATATCAATAGTAAAAGAATAAAAACTGAAAATGTAGGCCCCTTAAAAAATAGTGAGGAAAGAATGGTTGTAGATGACGAGGAAAAAGCTAACATATTAAACACCTTCTTCTCCACGGTATTCACGGTGGAAAATGAAATGCTAGGTGAAATCCCAAGAAACAATGAAAACCCTATATTAAGAGTCACCAATCTAACCCAAGAAGAGGTGCGAAACCGGCTAAATAAGATTAAAATAGATAAATCTCCGGGTCCAGATGGCATACACCCACGAGTACTAAGAGAACTAAGTAATGTAATAGATAAACCATTATTTCTTATTTTTAGTGACTCTATAGCGACAGGGTCTGTTCCGCAGGACTGGCGCATAGCAAATGTGGTGCCAATATTCAAAAAGGGCTCTAAAAGTGAACCTGGAAATTATAGGCCAGTAAGTCTAACCTCTATTGTTGGTAAAATATTTGAAGGGTTTCTGAGGGATGTTATTCTGGATTATCTCAATGAGAATAACTGTTTAACTCCATATCAGCATGGGTTTATGAGAAATCGCTCCTGTCAAACCAATCTAATCAGTTTTTATGAAGAGGTAAGCTATAGACTGGACCACGGTGAGTCATTGGACGTGGTATATCTCGATTTTTCCAAAGCGTTTGATACCGTGCCGCACAAGAGGTTGGTACACAAAATGAGAATGCTTGGTCTGGGGGAAAATGTGTGTAAATGGGTTAGTAACTGGCTTAGTGATAGAAAGCAGAGGGTGGTTATAAATGGTATAGTCTCTAACTGGGTCGCTGTGACCAGTGGGGTACCGCAGGGGTCAGTATTGGGACCTGTTCTCTTCAACATATTCATTAATGATCTGGTAGAAGGTTTACACAGTAAAATATCGATATTTGCAGATGATACAAAACTATGTAAAGCAGTTAATACAAGAGAAGATAGTATTCTGCTACAGATGGATCTGGATAAGTTGGAAACTTGGGCTGAAAGGTGGCAGATGAGGTTTAACAATGATAAATGTAAGGTTATACACATGGGAAGAGGGAATCAATATCACCATTACACACTGAACGGGAAACCACTGGGTAAATCTGACAGGGAGAAGGACTTGGGGATCCTAGTTAATGATAAACTTACCTGGAGCAGCCAGTGCCAGGCAGCAGCTGCCAAGGCAAACAGGATCATGGGGTGCATTAAAAGAGGTCTGGATACACATGATGAGAGCATTATACTGCCTCTGTACAAATCCCTAGTTAGACCGCACATGGAGTACTGTGTCCAGTTTTGGGCACCGGTGCTCAGGAAGGATATAATGGAACTAGAGAGAGTACAAAGGAGGGCAACAAAATTAATAAAGGGGATGGGAGAACTACAATACCCAGATAGATTAGCGAAATTAGGATTATTTAGTCTAGAAAAAAGACGACTGAGGGGCGATCTAATAACCATGTATAAGTATATAAGGGGACAATACAAATATCTCGCTGAGGATCTGTTTATACCAAGGAAGGTGACGGGCACAAGGGGGCATTCTTTGCGTCTGGAGGAGAGAAGGTTTTTCCACCAACATAGAAGAGGATTCTTTACTGTTAGGGCAGTGAGAATCTGGAATTGCTTGCCTGAGGAGGTGGTGATGGCGAACTCAGTCGAGGGGTTCAAGAGAGGCCTGGATGTCTTCCTGGAGCAGAACAATATTGTATCATACAATTATTAGGTTCTGTAGAAGGACGTAGATCTGGGTATTTATTATGATGGAATATAGGCTGAACTGGATGGACAAATGTCTTTTTTCGGCCTTACTAACTATGTTACTATGTTACTTGGATGACATTTTGATCTTCTCAGATGATTGGGAGTCTCATGTGAAGCAGGTCAGAATGGTTTTTCAGGTCCTGCGTGCTAATTCTTTGTTTGTGAAGGGATCAAAGTGTCTCTTCGGTGTGCAGAAAGTTTCATTTTTGGGGTTCATCTTTACCCCTTCTACTATCGAGATGGATCCAGTTAAGGTCCAAGCCATCCAGGATTGGATTCAGCCGACATCTCTGAAAAGTCTGCAAAAGTTCCTGGGCTTTGCTAATTTTTATCGTCGCTTCATCTGTAATTTTTCTAGCATTGCCAAACCATTGACCGATTTGACCAAGAAGGGTGCTGATTTGGTTAATTGGTCTTCTGCTGCTGTGGAAGCTTTTCAGGAGTTGAAGCGTCGTTTTTGTTCTGCCCCTGTGTTGTGTCAGCCAGATGTTTCTCTTCCGTTCCAGGTCGAGGTTAATGCTTCTGAGATTGGAGCAGGGGCGGTTTTGTCACAGAGAGGTTCTGATTGCTCAGTGATGAAACCATGTGCTTTCTTTTCCAGGAAGTTTTCGCCCGCTGAGCGTAATTATGATGTGGGCAATCGAGAGTTGCTGGCCATGAAGTGGGCATTCGAGGAGTGGCGTCATTGGCTTGAAGGAGCTAAGCATCGCGTGGTGGTATTGACTGATCATAAGAACTTGACTTATCTCGAGTCTGCCAAGCGCTTGAATCCTAGACAGGCCCGTTGGTCGTTATTTTTTGCCCGCTTCGACTTTGTGATTTCGTACCTTCCGGGCTCTAAAAATGTGAAGGCGGATGCTCTGTCTAGGAGTTTTGTGCCCGACTCTCCGGGTTTATCTGAGCCAGCGGGTATCCTCAAGGAAGGAGTCATTGTGTCTGCCATCTCCCCTGATTTGCGGCGGGTGCTGCAAAAATTTCAGGCGAATAAACCTGATCGTTGTCCAGCAGAGAAACTGTTCGTCCCTGATAGGTGGACTAATAAACTTATCTCTGAACTTCATTGTTCGGTGTTGGCTGGTCATCCTGGAATCTTTGGTACCAGAGAGTTAGTGGCTAGATCCTTCTGGTGGCCATCTCTGTCACGGGATGTACGTACTTTTGTGCAGTCCTGTGGGATTTGTGCTAGGGCTAAGCCCTGCTGTTCTCGTGCCAGTGGGTTGCTTTTGCCCTTGCCGGTCCCAAAGAGGCCTTGGACACATATTTCGATGGATTTCATTTCTGACCTTCCCGTTTCTCAAAAGATGTCAGTCATTTGGGTGGTCTGTGATCGCTTTTCTAAAATGGTCCATCTGGTGCCCTTGGCTAAATTGCCTTCCTCCTCTGATTTGGTACCTTTGTTCTTTCAGCATGTGGTTCGGTTGCATGGCATTCCTGAGAATATTGTTTCTGACAGAGGTTCCCAGTTTGTTTCAAGGTTTTGGCGAGCCTTTTGTGGTAGGATGGGCATTGACCTATCCTTTTCCTCGGCTTTCCATCCTCAGACTAATGGCCAGACCGAACGAACCAATCAGACCTTGGAAACATATCTGAGATGTTTTGTTTCTGCAGACCAGGATGATTGGGTGTCCTTTTTGCCGTTGGCTGAGGATAGGATCAGGTGTGCAGTCTACAGAGTTTCCACGTCTCAGAGCTCGTTCTTGTATTTTTGGGTATTTGTCAGATCACTGTGTGCGCTCTGATCGCTAAGCACACTGTGTCTCTGGATTGCCTTCATAACACCTGTCATTAGCAAACATAACAAACAACATCATGTCTGTATGTCTTTGTGGTCTTTTCCTGATGAAGGGGTCAGATAGATCTTGAAACGCATTGAATAAACCACCCGAGCTCTTCATTATATCCGAATTTATATCATTGTGGCAGCGTGGATTTAATCTACAAATTATCCTTTAAAACCTTTGACACCGAGACAGGCGAGGTGGTCGCTTATTTTTTCCTCGGTTTCAGTTTTCTATCCCTTTTTGGCCTGGTTCCAAGAATGTCAAGGCGGCTGCCATATCTCGGAGCTTGGACCCCATAATACCTCCTGAACCTCCTTCCTCCATTCTTCAGCACGGTGTGGTAGTGGCTGGGGTGTCCTCGGCATTGGAGCGGGAGATTCGTGAGGTTCAATCTCTTGCTCCTCCATCTGTGCCGGATAATAAGCTCTTTGTACCGGTCCAATATCGGTTGAGAGTGCTCTGGGAGTTCCACCACTCTGTTCTTAGCGGGCACCCTGGAATCTCAGCCATACGTAGAGCCATTGCTAGACTGTTTTGGTGGTCCTCGTTGACTTCTGATGTTGCTGTATTTGTAAAAACTCTCATAACCGGCCGGCAGGGGAATTGGTGCCACTGCCAATTCCGGATAGACCTTGGACTCATCTGTCCATGGATTTTATCACCAATCTTCCCCCTTCTAATGGCAAAACTGTGCTTTGGGTGGTGGTGGACAGATTTAGTAAACAGACGTATTTTGTACCTTTGGCAGGTTTGCCTTATGCTGAGTTGTGCGGTTACATGGTGTGCCTGTGAGTGTGGTGTCTGATAGGGGGGTGCAATTTGTGTCCAGGTTTTAGAGGGCTTTTTGTAAAAGGCTGGTGATTAGTTTGACCTTTTCTTCAGCTTACCATCCCGAGACCATCAGTCAGACTGAGAGCACCAATAAGTCTCTGGAGCAAATTTTGCGGTGTCTTGCCATGTCTCGGCAGGAGGATTGATGCTCTTCGCTGCTTGTAGCAGAATTTGCATTTAATAATTTGGTCCATCAGTCCACTGGCACCTCCCCGTTCTTTTGTAATTATGGTTTTCTCCCACATTTTGGTGAGTTTTCCTGGTTGGATTCAGGGTGTTCAGGGGCTAATTTGGCTATTCAACGGTTGGGGGAGGTTTGGAGGAAGGTTCAGAGGAGCATTGGGGAGGTTCAGGGCAGATATAAGTTTTTTGCACATAAACGTCGGTCGTTGGGGCTGGTATTCCGGGTAGGAGATAAGGTATGGTTATCTACCAAGAATATAAGGTTGAAGGTCCCTTCAGCCAAGTTTGGTCCTAAGTTTATTGACCCTTACAAGATTTTAGAGGTGGTCAATCCGGTGGCCTTTCGTTTGCACCTGCCTCCAATGTTGTGGATCCCCAATGTGTTCCACAATGCTCTGTTGAAAGAATTGGTGTCTTCCTAAGATGACCCAAGTTTCAGCCGCCGCCTCTCTTAGTGGATGGTCAGACTGAATTTGAAGTAGAATGGGTTGTGGATTCTGGGATTTGGATGTTTCGCCCCTTCAGTTCGCCCCCAGCAGTTCGCCCCCGGGTACATTTCGCATGTGTGTACCCTGTTTTGCCCCCAGAATTTTGTGCTTGGATGTTTCGCCAGTTTGTCCTTGTGGTTCATGAATTCCCGTCCGTCATCAATCCACATGTCACAAAAATACTGTACAGAGTGCTGTACAGAGTGCTGTACAGAGTGCTGCACTTTTGTGACATGTTAAATCAACTGTTTCCATCTGACGTCACGGGGAACTGCTAGACCGCACTCCGTGACCCAAGGAGCTGCAGCTGCGACAGGTAAGTATCATCCTGGGGGCCAAATGCTGGAGACTAAATGTGCGTGGGTGAAAAGTACCCGGGGAGAACTGCTGTGGGCAAACTGCTGGGGGCGAAACATCCACTAACCATGGATTCTCGTATGCTCCACCGTTCACTTCAATACTTGATTCATTGGAAGGTGTAACGGGGTCTACCAAGCTGGGGTACCTCTTTCAGTACCACCCCGTGTTTCAGGAGGTTCACTCTGCTTTGGCTGGAGTCTGAATGAAGGACGCTGGCTGGAATTGCTTGGTTACATGGGCGCATATAAAAGATCACTGCTTCTCCACATATTTCCAGTCTGACAACACTTTACTTACAGGACACAGAATATATCACACAGATACAGAGGGCAGGCCAATAGAAAAGCAACAGGCCAGACATACATTACAATAGCCGCAGGGGGCCGGAGCCTGCTGATATTTACTGTGGGAATTACAAAGGTGGGGGAGGACAGAAGGCGGATATCTTGTCCCCTCTGACCATGGGCGCAGCCTGTGGGCTGATGCACCTCACATGGAACATACATACATACATACATATAACTGCACAACATATTCTGAGTGCTGAGTGGCTGTGTAACACGTAACAGAAGGGTTACGGTCCTGAGGACCGGTCATGGGTTCTGCTGCTTTTTTTCTATGCGGACCGCTTGGTCCGGGCCTTTCACGTTCGTTATCCAGGGAAACTTGGGGGTTCAGTGGCCCCCCCAATGAGATGAGGGTACTGTCATGATCCAGGCTGGGTTTTGTCACCTGTTGTCTTGTTCCCGGCCTTTTTTACATTTGGACTTGGATTTGGATACCGGGATGGATCCCCTGGTAAGGACGTGCACCATATTATCCATATAGATAGCACATGTTTAGGGTGCGGCTGGACTACTATTTTGTGGAGTGTTGTTCCCGGCCTGGTCATGGTGGGGTTAACTTTCTCTGCCTCACCTTGGTGTCCATTTGGCTATTTCTCCCCGCCGCTGCCGGCGGGCTGTGTCAGTTATAGTTCCTGGCTCTGACTAGAGCGGCTGACCCCGTTATACCCTGATTCAACCTCTCCCCTGCGCTGTATTCCTGTGTCTGTCCTTTCCCGACATCCTGCCCTGACTTACCTACCCTCTGTGCATTGACTCCCCTGGTGCTTGACTCAGCTTGTGTTCTGACCTGTCTTATTGTCTCTCGTCTTGGTGTTTCTGCTTTCGACTGGCTCTGACTTTGGCTTGCTTCTGACCTAGTGAACTGTTGCTTCCCTTCGATACTGTGTTTGACTGTGACACCGACCAGGCTTGTCTGACACTTCTTTTGCCACCTAGTGGTGACTGCATGGCGTGCACCACAAGTCCACGTGG